>NC_133323.1:6084404-6186725 GCF_012295235.1 Primulina huaijiensis | reverse complement strand
CATTCCTACTCATACATAGGTAACAAAAATTGAGACGAAACCAAACTTTTCTCTCAATTAAAAACAGTTTAACTTAATTAATATCAAATAATACGGTGTCTTTATAAATATCTTAATTGACGATTAAATTTCTTGAAGTCTTACAATGATACAAAATGGTCAAATTTGAATTCTACTATTTTGTTAATTTTATAAATTATCAGAACATCTAATTAATACAAAAATCAATTAAACTCTAATAATATATATTTAATTAGCTACAATAGCTCTTCTCTAATAAAATGTTGTCCATGTTGAAAAATATTAGTTGGAATGTTTGAATGTTGAAAATAAGAAAGTTTAATGTTGAGAATAAGAGCTGTAAATATTTAAAATTAGTGTGTGATGATGTATGTAATGATATATTTATTTTTAGATTATATCCAAAGAAATTTTATAAATAGGCCTCTCAATGTGTGAAGAAAATCACAATTGAGTAGAGAGAGTTTTATAAAGTGTGTAGTTTGGTAAATTTTGAGAGTTTGAGATTTTTATTTTTTACCGTAAATGTTTACTTTTAACAGTCTCATTAAATTATTTTTATACGTCATCCATACCTTAGGTTAAAATCAATCTTGATCCAAATATTGAAGTATGTAAAAGTTATTTAATAAGCCAAGTTTTACTTATTACATTATATTTCTGTCATTGTTGTATAAAACTATGAGTAGCACGAGAATCGACTCGATCCATATTTTAAAGATATAAAAAATAGATGTTATTATTCAAATGGAGATTGTTGACGATAATATAAAAGATTTGATTGAAAACAACAATTACAACTTTAATATATATTTTGATCAATAAGTCAACTTGCCCACCTTTTGTTTATAATACTTATGGTACACACACACACACAGATATATATATATATATATATATATATAAAATTAACTAATTAATTAATTAATTTGGAAGTCATCTATGACCTTTATTTGATGGTAAACACGAAAATAATTCGATCCCTAGAATACTCTGATAAAGTATCAATCATTAATAAATAATCGTTACGCTATGCTATTGTTCTGTTTGGTTGATAAAAGAACTGTCAATTTACTCGATCCACAAAAAGCATACATCATATTACATATAACTACCTACACTATATAAATTACCTATTTCTAATTGACATGATATTTATATATAATTTATTTAGATAAATAATAATTTTTTTCACAAAAAATTGATTTTAATTCGATCCCAATCCTGTAATCAATCTTTATCTGGTTTAATCCGATTTCAATCCAGCTAGCTTAATTTGATTTCAGTTTTGGATCGTGTGTAACTCTCAATCCGATAAATTTGGAAATGATCCTATCCGGTATCGTACAAGATTGGTTCGGTTTCATTACTTAGCAATCCCGAACCGGTTTAATCCAGTTGGATCTGGTAACATGCCTACATTTATTTTTTCTCTCCAAATTTTGAAATATTGGATGTCGTTTTGTTTTATTTTTTCTCATTCATTTTTGTTTAAATTTATTTTATTATGTGTAATATATTTTTATTCTCCCTACATGAGCTGCGTAAAATAGCATAATTTTCAAATAAGTAAGTTTCGAATTTCAAAAAAAAAAAAATGAACAAAACAAATCCAAGTTATTAGTTCAAAATCAAATATTAATAAATTATCAGACTAAAACTCAAAACATATCAATTTAGTGTACTAAAATTTCAATAATCCCGAATGATTCATATCCTTGGATTATCTCAGGCTAAGGTTCCATAAATGTTAGGGCGTTGAAAAGAAGGGTTGTAGATATGCAATCTTTCTTTCAACCATGGCGGGTTTTCTATTCTAATTTTAATCATCCTTTTGGATATTTCGGCCGGCTTATAAGACTATATTATATTCATTCAACCATGGCGCCTGATTATTATATTTTATTTATTTATTTATTCACAGGACTTTGGTCCATTCAACATTCTAATTAAATTTAATATTAAAACTGAAACAATGAAGGTGAACATTAAGTAATTTTAGGTTTTTCCTTGATATTTTTGTTGTGTCATATTTTAATTAGTTGCTGCCATTAAGGACAATTGCATCAATAGGTTTTACTTAAGAAATGATTAATAGAATATTGATATTTGAGTCCTATTTTACTTATACAAATGTCCATGCATGGGACCATCTTTTGAAATTTGTAAAACAAAAGAATTATTATATAATACTTATTATTTTTGGTTGAAAGCGACCGCATCTATGTTATATTATTTGTACTTACGATAAATTACCAACCATCTCTCTTTTGTATTTGCATTATAATAATAAATTGTGAAGAAGTTAGAAAAGAATACACGGGACTAGTGTTTGAAAATAAAAGTGAAAATATGAAACATTTTTAATGTAGTGTTTGGTAAATAAATAATATTAATATTTGTTATAAAATACCAAAATATGCTTATTGAAGTGTTTGCAAAAAATAGAGTTTGATGGTGTCACGCTCCGAGACTGAGACATATCGACACCTGCGGCGTTTAACAGTCACACAATCGTAAACAATAAGTCCCGAAAGTACATAATTTCCAAATCAGTCTATTTATTTATGTCCTTGTTTGCATTGTCATCCTTGTGCTCTGGGTACGGACACTGTGCGATGCGGTGCCTAGTATTCCACATCGATAGCACGCTCCAACCTCCTTGCGACATCTGCAATGTCGTTTCCACGATGACTATGGAAATTAGGTCTGCCTGGTTAAGACTAAACCTAGGTTGTGGTGGTGGTGGTGGTAGCGGAGGCTCATCCTCATTATTGTCATTGTTGTTGTTGCAGTTGAGGTTAGCATAACGCGGGTTGTAGTTTTTTGGTAAGGTCTCTCGGCCATTTTGTTAGAACATTTCATGTTTGCAATCTTGATTTTAATGTTTACAAAACTTATTATTTTGTTTAGGAAGCTGAAACTGATCAGGCTTCGAACTGATCAGTTAACCGAGCCAAAACTGAAGCTTTCGAGAAGCAAACTGAAAGTCCCAACTGATTACCTAACCTGAACCAGTCCAACTGAAGCATCAATAACAGTTCAGCTGATTCTTCAATTGATAGGTGGTTCAGCAGAAGACCTTCAGAAGATCGACCAGCTGATAAAGAGCTCAACTGCTGGAGAGCCAAACTGACCAGTTCAACTGAATCAGTGAAATCAGTTCAGCTGACGAGTCAACTGATTTCATCGTACCAGTTCAAGATCAGTTCAAAGCATCAATTAGGAATCAATCAGTTTGCAGAACACGACAAGCTTATCTAATGGAATCTAGCTACGCAGAACGATACAAAAGCATTTGTACTATCAATAGTACAATAATGAACGTTGCAGAAAAGCTTAAAGCCAAAATATTCCAGAATGGCTGTCGGAAAATTTGAGACACAAATTTCAATGAACGCATTCAAGCTGCAACGGATACAATTATTGAGTCTCGCTATACGATCAAGCTTCCCGCCTATAAATAGAAGATGGAGTTCAGTGAGAAGCAAAAGGCAGACATATTGCATCTCAACTTACAAAGAAGCAATCAGCCCAGTCGAGGGAATCCATCAAAGTTATATCGGCTTAGTTTAGAAGCTTTTTTCCTTCAATATGTGAGAACATCTTCCCGTTGTATTCACTGTTCAGTTCTCACACACACCACCACTCACAAATACAGAGAGTTGAGCTTATAGATTATCTGAGTGGGTCTTGAACAAAGATGTAAAACTTGTGTTTGTAGTCTTTCACACATAGATGTAAAACAAGTGTTGACTAGAAGGTGTTGCCTTCAGTCTAGAATAGGAGTTCAGTTAGACAGTAGAGTAACTCCTAAGCTGAGAAGGTTTGTACAAGGTGTTGTATAAATCAAGTCTTCTAGTGGATCCTACCCGAGGTGGTAGAGGGTGGCGTAGGAGCAGTTGAAGTCTCCGAACATCCATAAACATATATTGTGTACTTAACTGCTTAACTTTCGTTTTAAAATTGATTTCATCAGTTCGAGCAGTTATCAATTCAGTTATCACCATAACTGAACTGATATATGCAAGAATTGATTCCCTTTACTTCAGTTAATAAGTTTACACAAGTTAAATTGTTTTCAAATTAGTCAGCTTTCTTAACGAATGATTAATTCAAGTATTTTCTGTTTGGTTTAACGTCAAACTCGATTTAATTCATCGGTGTATACATTTTTAGAACATATGCTATTGAAGCTCATGGAGAATATTTTGTTTGAAGCACCTTCAAGGGTGCCCGAACCGATCCTTCACATTTCTTAGAGTACGAGTTAAAATACTCAGGATACCTCAAAATGATGAGAATGCAAATAATAATAAGTAAGTAGTAACAAATAGGTACTTTTGGAAAAATAGTAGGTCGAACACAACTTTTCGAGAAAATCTAAAAACGGAAGGTTTGGAGATTTTGATATAGATGGATAATCTATGTCATGAGGAACATTTTACGAATCGAATTCCGAGTTTCCTACGCAAAGTTATAAGCTCTACAAGAATTTCCAAAAACGAAAAAAGACATAGGCGGTGAGACGCTTTCTGACGGCTCTTAAGCGCATCGAGATCGAATTTCTGGCATCGAGACTCTTGTAGCACGAATTTTTGTCGCTGAAGAGTTTGAGATGAGGCGCTGAGGCGCCTATAGCTCGAATTTCTCCTAGACAAAATATGAACCTGAAAGCTCCGATGTCACTTAAATGTCACACCCCAAGACCGATGCATATCGACACCCGCGTTGTTTAACCAGCATAAACCACAACCCTAGGGAGTGCATAATTTCTAAACCATTTTATTTATTTCATAAAACAGAATATTTCTTTAAAACTCCAAAATAACATAATAACATAATGTTTTACAGAAACAGAATGTCTAACATATTCTAAAGAAAATGAAACTAAACAAAAACAATAATCTTATTTTTCTTCATCATCCCCAAAACTGGATATGTTCTTCATCTCCAATCTTTTCTTCATTCTTAGGAATATGTGAATAATATGATCGCTACTCGGAAAATGGGAGCAGAAATCAGCTCAATTTCAAAAACAGAACATATATAATATTAGATGTTGATAGCAAATGAAATAATTTTCGGATAGAGTAATCAAAAATTCAGTGATCAATAAAATAATAATCATATTTATCGAGTGTATTGAAACAACTACGTTTCTCGTGGCTAAACTGATATAAGTCTCCTATAAGTTATTCCTCTAAAAGGTTATACCAGTAATAAGTGTAAACCGTAATCAGTAATCTTTAGTGTTCAGAATACGTATCCCTACCATTCACTTCATACTCGAGCTCGAATTTTGACCAAGCTTGCGTCAAGCTTCGTTTTCACCCTTAATCTCAACATTCATTCCTTTCCGCAAACCTCCAAATTTTGGTAAATGTATATACATTTTTTCCCCAGAAGCCAATGTATATACAATTTTTGGTTATTGTTGTGTTTTTTGTTTCAACGCTGTAATTTAATATCCCGAATGATGTGTTTTTTAATATATTTTTATGTGTACGAACAGTTTTTTAATTAATTAATAAATTAAATTAATTTTTTATTTCTATAAATATATTTTGAACGCAAAAGATCCAGAGAAGCCCCCAACATCTGTTTCGCCTATAAAACGGCAAAGTCCAGGTCCCGAAAGGCAAGAAAACGAAAACGAGCAATGGCCTGGATTTGGACAGCATTATCAGTGATACTGTTCTTGTATCTCCTTCGGGAGCTGCTCAATCAATTCAAGAAGAAGAAACAGCCTCCTGGTCCGAAAGGGCTTCCAATTCTTGGCCATCTCCACTTATTAGGAAAGAATCCCCACCAAGATTTAAACCGTTTATCCCAAAAACATGGCCCCATCATGTACATCCGATTCGGGTTCGTGCCCACCTACGTGCTCTCATCCCCCGCCGGAGCCGAACTCATCCTCAAAACGCACGATGTGGTTTTCTCCAGCAGGCCTCCACACGAGGCCTCCAAGTACATTTGCCATGAGCAGAGGAACATAACCTTCGGGCGCTACGGCACATACTGGAGAGACATGCGCAAGCTTTGCACGCTGGAGCTGCTGAGTAGCCATAAGATCAGCCAGTTCCAGGCCATGAGAAAGGATGAGATCGGGCTTTTTGTTCTCTCACTCAAGGAAAATGCAGAAAAGCAGGAAACCGTGGATGTCAGCAAAAGGGTTGCCGGCCTTTCTGCTGATATGATTTGCCAGATGGTGTTCGGGAGAAAATACGAAGACAAGGATTTCGACGAGAAAGGGTTCAAAGCCGTTGTCACAGAAACATTGGAGCTCGGTGCTGTTTTGAATCTTGGCGAGTATTTTCCATATATTGGGCTTCTTGATCTGCAGGGGTTGACTCGTCGGATGAAGCGTTTGGGAAAGATTTTTGATGCGTTTTTGGAGAAGATTATTGATGATCATGTTGAGAAGAAGCAGGAGAAGAAGCAAGCTCTTGACTTTGTTGATACGATGATGGGTATTATGGACTCTGGGAAGGCTGGATTCGAGTTCGATCGACGTCACGTGAAAGCTGTTCTTGTGGTAATTTAAATCTTTATGTTACATATTACCACAATTATTTGCACAAAAACCCCTGGAATATCGAAAATACATTATTCATTCTCATAAAAATTAAACAGACGATTAAGCCCTTTGACTTTTTATAAAAATTACGTGATTTACTCTCATTCGTGTTGTGGCTGAAAAACCAAAGTGAAACCTAACATTGAGTTGAGATCCCCTACAAGTAACCAAGGAATAACAAGATTTCATGGTTTTTTGCTCGAAGATTCTATAGTTTCTTGCTTAAACTTTATCGTGTCATCTGAAAATTTGTGATTATATTGTATGGATCTAGAATATACGGTTGATTAATAAAACTGCATTTTGTATTATATGGTTTCTTGCTCAACCTTTGGTTTTTAGCGGCAACATGGGTGCGTGTTCAAAAAAACACCTTAATAAGGGTAAATCGTACCATCTTTTTTTTTAACAAGTCAAGGGTCGACCCAATATAATTTTCATGATGATGAAGTATGGATTTTCAATATTTGACAGGAAATTTTGATGCAAATAACTCTTTGTCATTTTTGGTTATCATTTTTGGATGATCCATATAAGAAAATTCGAACTTGCACTAAAATATACGATATTTTGTTACAGTCGACCATAATTTATTGTTGTTGTTTACTACATATATATAGACCATTAATTTTGTATTGTTATTTGAAATCAGGATATGATAGTAGCAGGAATGGATACCTCGGCAACTGTTGTCGAATGGGCAATGTCAGAACTCATCAGGCATCCACAAGTCATGAAGAAGCTTCAGAAAGAATTGGAAACGGTAGTAGGAATGGACCAAATGGTGGAAGAATCCCACCTCGAAAAACTCGGATACTTGGAGATGGTCGTCAAGGAAACAATGAGGATCCACCCTGTCGCGCCCTTGCTGCTCCCGCACGAGTCTATGGAAGATTGCGTCATCGACGGTTACCATATACCCAAAAATTCTCGAGTAATTGTTAACACGTACGCTATAGGGAGAGATCCTAAAGTTTGGCCAAATCCAGAGAAATTTTCCCCGGATAGGTTCTTGGACGACAACGTGGATATGCGGGGACGTGATTTCCGACTACTGCCATTCGGGTCGGGGAGAAGAGGGTGTCCGGGGATGCAGTTGGGGCTCATTGTGGTTCGTCTGGTGATTGCACAATTGGCGCATTGCTTTGATTGGGAGCTTCCCAATGGTATGTTGGCTAGTGATTTGGACATGGAGGATCACTTCGGCTCCGTGACTTGTAGAAATAAGCACTTGTTAGCGAATCCGACTTATAGGTTGCGTAAATGAATGTAAAACAGATGAGAATAAGGATCAGGTTTATTGTATATCAGGAGAGTACATAAAATCCATGTGTCGTATGTATGAATCGCATCGATCTATATGTCATAGAGTTGATCCATAATAAGAGCTCAATAGCTGACTAAGAATTAAGAAAGTTTGTGATTTTTTATACAGTTGGGGTTGTTGGAAGAAGCTAAAAGAGTGTGTATCTTTTTATTTTTATGACATTGGATAATAATAATCTTTGTAATAAAGAGGCCCGAGTTGGTCTCCCTTTCCAACTATTGTATCGCGAGTGCTTCTACCTCAACATCATCTGTGGCAGCGGATCCGCTCTATATTCATCCATCTGAAACGCTCAGTGGTATTCTGATATTTGAGCGGCTCGGTGGAACAAAATATTAGTCGCCCTTTCCAACTATTGTTTCGCGAGTGCTTCATTGATGGCAGCTGTTCAAAACCAGATGCTGCTTCTAGAAATTTGTTGCAATGTGAGAGTTGCAACGCGATTGTGCTATTGTGGATCATTAAAATTATTCTTGAAAATCAGTAGTTTATCAAACATAAAAAGATGACACAAACTATGTAAAATTTCCAGATGATACCCCATGGATGAACCCATCAAGGTCAGGCCCAAACTCCCGGCCCATCTCTAGGGCCCACAGGTGAAGGCCCATGAGCAGCCCAGGTATTCTCCTATAAATACCAGGTTTGAGCGTATGATTATTCATTCACTATATTGTTTTCAGCAGCGCCCTTAGCTGCTCCCCCATATATCCTCAGTCTCTGACTTGAGCGTCGGAGGGGCTACGCCAGGACACCCTCCTGGCCCCCTTCTAACGGTCTTATTCTTGATTTCAGGCTCAGGGTAATCTTAAAGCCCACGTCTGAATTAGTGACGCTCGTTGGGATCGGACCCGAAATTTCCCGTGAGTATCACTTGGCGCCGTCTGTGGGAAGACTTGAGTTGAGACGTAGAGATGATAGGCAGGAAAGGAAGTAGAAGAGTTACCTCAGCATCATCGCGTCCTCAGAGGGGACCCGAACAGTCTCATGTTGAGACAAGACATGAACCACCGCGTCTTGAGACGAGACAGGAACAACCTCGTCAAGAGACAAGAACCGAGCAGCCCCTTCACGAGACAAGGGTCGAGCAAAACCATCCCAATGAGAACGTGGAGAACTTGACCCTGGAGCAGTTGGGCCAATTTATCACCCGGACAGTGGAGGAGGCCATGAAAAAGAATCAAGAGTCTGTGTTTGTAGAGGAACAGGCCGCCCGTCAGGAACGTGAGGAAAATGTTGAAGTCCACCAGAGCAGGGTGGAGGAGACGCAACCCCTCCCAACTGGGGAGATTAGTGAAATGGGGGAGAAGTGGAAGGAGATACGGAGGTTGAGGGAGCAGGTAGGAAGCAGAGCGCCGGTACCCAAGAGAGGAAGCCCTTTTTCACTAGCCATCTTGGAGGAAGGGCTTCCTCCGAATTTCCGACAATCTAACATTGGTGAGTATGACGGACATACTGACCCCGAGGAACACTTGGGGAGATTTGAGAATGCGGCTTTGTTGCACCAATATTCAGATGGAGTCAGGTGCAGGGTGTTTCTTGGCACGTTGGTGAAGTCAGCCCAGCAATGGTTTAACACCCTGCAGCCCAACTCCATACAGTCTTTTGAGGATTTTGCTACAGCTTTCTTGCACCGATTTGCCAGCAGCAAGAGGCACCAGAGAAATTATTTGAGCTTGTTCGTGATGAAACAGCAAGAGACTGAAACTTTGCGAGAATTTGTCCAGCGTTTCAACAGTGCAGCGCTGGAGATACCGACGGCTATCCCTGACATCATGATAAGTGCCTTTACACAAGGACTGAGGGGAGGGGAGATTTTCAAGTCGCTGGTCAAGAAGCCTCCGTCGAGCTATGAGGACTTGCTGGCTCGGGCGGAGAAGTATGTAAATCTAGAGGATGCCCAACGGTATAGAAGGATGGAGCAGCGGCCCGGGGGAAGTAGGATGGAGGGGGGAGAGAGAGGAGGTAGGAAGAGGGGTTCAGTGGAGAAGGAGGAGGACATAAATAGAAGTAGAGGACAATTCTCATCACATGTTCCTCTGAACAGGAATCGCGATAAGGTAATGGAGGTGAAGGAGCCAGAGGGAAGGTGGGAGAAGTCGCAGAGAGCGGAGGGCGGTGTTAGGATGCCTCCGACGGACAAACGAGAGGCATCCTCATCCGGGGACCGACCGAAACCTCGCCCGTCTCCTAGGCGAGGTCGAGGTCCTCCTTGGATCAACCAGAGGGTCGGAGAGCCGAGAAGAGAAGGGCGGGGTCAGGATGTTCCTCGGGAACCTGTTGAGCCGAGGAGGAGAGCAGATGAAGATAACCACCCCACGAGAGGAATGATTCACATGATCTCGGGGGGAGCTACTGATGGAGACTCTGGGCGAGCTCGGAAAGCACACGGGAGGGGGTTGGAGAATTTTGAGATATCCAGAGGTGCAGACTTACCCCAAGATGCTGTCATCAGCTTCGGGCCGAAAGACCTTCGAGGTATCGTGGCTCCTCATAACGATGCCTTGGTGGTGCCAGCCACTATTGTCAACTACGATGTGGCAAGGATCTTCATTGATAATGGGAGCTCTGTAAATATATTGTTCAAGAGCACATTGGATCAGATGAAGGTGGAAGGGTTCGAGTTTGATCCGGTCTCCACTCCTCTGTATGGGTTCGCGGGACATGCCATTCCGCCGCTGGGTCAAATTACTCTTCCCTTATCTTTGGGACGCGACCCTCGACGGGTGACAAAGATGATAACATTTACCGTGGTGGATACCCCTTCATCGTATAATGGAATCTTGGGGCGGCCAGCCTTAAAGGATTTCAGAGCCGTAGCCTCCACATATCATCAGAAGTTGAAGTTTCCTGTGGGGAAAGAAGTGGGAGTCTTGTGCGGGGACCAGAAGGTCGCGCGTCGGTGTTATGAAGGGACGGTGAAAGAGGAGGGGAAGAGGGCGCGGGTGGAAGTTAATATGATTAGAAGGGGGAGGAGTGGGTTGCCCGTAGCGAGGAAGGAGGTTTGGGAGGTTATGGAGGAAGAACCGGAGGTCATAGTGCTGGGACACGAAAAGAAAATGCTCAGAATAGCCCGTGACCTTGACCTAAGGGTTAGGGAGGAACTCATTGCTTTCTTACAGGCCAATCTCAGCGTGTTCGCTTGGTCAGCTCAAGAGCTCACTGGGACGGCCCCGGATGTGGCGGAGCATCGGTTGAACATATTGCCGAATGCNGATCAGTATCAGTTCGCATATATTCAGTGCCGACTTGATTCAAAGCACTTCGGTAGATTTCGATGTCATCATGTAGATGGATTGGTTAACTAATAGCAGTGCAATAGCAGATTGCCAGAGTAAGAATTTCAAACTCCGAACCGCGAACCAAGAAGAAATAAGGTATCATGGCAATGCCAAGAGACAGAAATACATTCTTTCTGCTTCCAAGACTTGGAAAGCCATAAAACCAGAAAAAAAAAAAATTTATCTAGCAATGGTGAACGAAGTGCAGGAAGAAATTGAGCCCAAGCTGGAAGACATCCTAATAATGCGGGGATTCCCGAACGTTTTTCTGGAAGAATTCTCGGGATATTCTCGGACCGCGAGGTTGAGTTCAAATCAATGTGGTTCTCAGTGCTGCACCAATTTCAATAGCACCATACTGAATGACGCCAACTGAATTCCAGGAGCTAAAAGAACAACTCCAAGAATTGCTAGACAAGAAGCAATTTCAACCGAGTATATCTCCATAAGAAACTCCAGTACTGGTTGTGAATAAGGAGGACAGAAGTAGGAGATTGTGTATAGATTATAGAGAACTCAATAAGATCACAATCGAGAATAATTATCTTCTTCCAATGATAGACGATCTTTTCGATCAACCTAAAGAAGCTACAACTTCTCCAAACTCGGCCTGAGAACAGGCTACTACCAATTGAAGATCAGGGCTGAAGATTTTTCCAAAACAGCCTTCCGAAAAAGGTACATGCATTATGAGTAATGTATTTTTTTTCTTGACGAACGTGTCGACAGTCTTCATTGATCTAATGAACAGAAGTTCAAGTCATTCCTTGACAAAATTTTTGCGGTGTCCATCGGGGAGATCCTCATTCACTCACCAAGTTAAGAAGACCAAAAAGATCTTCCTCTCACTCTTCATAGGCTAAGGGAGAGAGAATTATATGACAAGTTCAAGAAAGGTGAGAACATCACTTTCTTATGTCACATAATATGTGAGGCATGAGTATTTGTGGATCCTAAGAAAATAGGGGCAATCACTGACTGACCAAGACCAAGGACAATGACAGAAATTCAGAGCTTCTTAGGATTGACGAGCTAGTACCGGGAATTTGTCCAAGATTTTCCATCAATAGCAATACCGCATACAAAAATCACACAAAAGAACGCAAAATTAAATTGGAGCAAAGAATGTGAGAAAAATTTTGAAACCTTAAAGATGAAACTTGCAACCATAATAGTGGTAGTGCTGCCTGATAATGGAAATGATTTTTTCAATTATAGAGATCCGTCAAAGAAAGGTCTAAGATATGTGCTCATGCAAGAAGGAAGAGTAATTTCTTTTGCATCAAGGCAATTGAAACCGTATAAGCAAACTACCCAACTTGCGACCTTGAGTTAGCCGCAATAGTTTTCGACCTTTCGCATTCATGAATATGAGACATTACCTTTACGACGCCAAGTGTGAGATCTTCATTAACCATCAAAGCGTCGAGTATTTGTTCACGTGGAAAGAATTGAACATGAGAAAAAGATGATGGATTGAATAATTTTGACGTAACGATAAGCTACATTCCAGACAAGGTGAATGAGGTAGCTGACGCTTTAAGTCGGAAAAACATGGGTAAGATGATTCTAGCCTCACTATCAGGGAAATCGTGCTTTGATAAATCGTTAAGCAAAACCAGTTTCATGGTCTTGATGGGAAATTAAGATTTAGTATGAGAAAAAGGAAATAAAATTTGATATTAGAATTTATGTGAAATGATCGATTGGAATTTTAATTTTTATCTTTTAAGATAATATTTTGAGGTTTACTTTAGGTTGATCATATTGGGCTATAGTTTAACTTTTGGGAATTTACATTACTACAAGTATTTGGATATAAAACAATAATAATTGGGAATCAGTATCTGCATTACATAGTCGACATTAAATTTAAGACATGATTTTTTGGATCTATTTTGGATTGAATAAGAGACTAGTCTTGATCTTAAATGTTCAATGGAAAAGTTGATATTGATTTTTTGGATTTCAGTCAGAGTTACATTATTGGGCTACATTTGGATTCAAAAAGTTGTTATTTGGGTTTTCCTCTCTCATAAGAAACTAGTTCATCAAATTATGATTATAAGATATGCGACTATTGGGTTATAGTAAGTTGTTGTAGAATCAACGATTCTAATAATTCTGGTTCAATAGAAGTGATATCATTGGATGCAGTAATAGAAGTAATATTAAGAAAATATGGTGTTGTAAGTATAATTGAAGGTATGAGTAAGTCAACACTTTGGTTATAAGACGTCTGACAAGAATCGATGGGATATGATTTAGGAATTTTAGATGATTTTCTAATCATATTGAAAGAGAAGTCACTTGGGAACTAGAATGGAAACTGCGCGAGCAATACCCGTACCTCTTTTTAGACCAAGCCAACCCAAGTTTCGAGGACGAAACTTCCCATAAGGAGGGAGGGATGTAAAACCCAAGATTTTGTGATCGTGATAATATTTTTGTAATTTAAGTGTGCTAGGATTAGTCAATATTTGAGTATCTATCTCATTATTTTATTTGAGATGTAAGATTTGCAGTTTATCCAAAGTTGGGGGGATAATTATATCGTGTACAATATTTTTGAAGCTCAAGATTTAAGATAATATTGTGCATATATTTTGAACTTGAGATAATAAATAAGTCTATCACAATCCAATAATTAAATAAAGAATTTGGATATATGCAGATAAAGTTGGAGATAAAAATTCAAAGTTGGAAAGATTTTTACCAGATAAAGATCTAAGATTTGATATACCTGGATAGAGATTAAACAGAGGATAATATGATCTCTAAATTTCGAAATATCCAAGGGATGAATATTTAGATTTCGAAAAATTATCCAAGATAACGGATAAAGAATGATAATTATCCTAGATTTAAAGTTTGATTCAAAGTTCAAACGCGAAGATAATACACGATCAAGATAGCAGCCACCTTCCTATAAATAGGAGAAGCTCCCATTCAGAATTTACACCTCATTTATACATCAAATTTTCGAAATTTATCCCATTAATTTCGAAATTCTCTCCGAAAATTCTGCACGAGTCAGCAAAATTATGTCCAAGTTCAAAAATTCGTTTCTCTCTCTCGAGTACTCGGAATCCGATCTTCACCGTTCAGAATGTGCTTCCATATGTTTCGAATAACATATCCAAAATTCGGCCAAATCCAACGGTTAGTTTTTCGTTTATAGCCTTTGCAAGAAAACTGCTCAGATTCTACGCGGGAAACAGCATACCTACGGTTTTTCATCCATAAACAGGTTAAAAAGACTTCCAAACCCGATCTCCACCGTTCATAATTTATTTGATATAATTTTGGACGTACTGTAAAAGTTTGAGCCCGATCCAACGGTTCAATAAGGCACAATGAATTTTTCAAGATTGCTGATTTTCCGGCCGATGTGCTGTTGCGTTTTCGAAGTGTCGGTTGCATGATTCTTCTATAGTTTCGAATTCTTCATGTTTTCTTCCAGGTTTAAGGTAAGTGGGCAATTTTAAATTTTTAAAATTTCGTTTATGCATAAAAAGTTTTGTTTGAAAAATTCGGTCGAACACCGTCTACGTTTTTTTAAATCTTGTTACGTTTTTGTGAGGACACTGTGAGGATTCCCTGAAAATGGGTGGAATTCCAACATATGGCCCTTAACAGTGGGATAGAACTGTTTTATGGCCTCGCCCCCTTAGAGGATTAAAACTTAGGGACTGACGTCAGTAAACCATGAAAGGTGAAAAATTGCAGTGTTAAAAATTATGAAAAGCATGCTGTAAATATATGTTATTTTCGAAAATATGAAAAATTTTATGTGGTGTTCGATATTTCCCCCATTTACTGAGTATTCCCAAAATACTCACCCCTTACTCTACCCTCCCAGATAAATCAGAAGAAGAAATAGAGAAAGAAGAATCAGACATCAGTTTTTGGGCTGATAGTGGACGCATGAAGAATTTTAATTAAGAATATGTTCTTGTGAGTTTTGAATTCTAGTTGTGAACGCTTCCGCAGATTTTTACCGTTTTCAGAGTTATTATTGTAAAGACGATTCCATTTTTATGGTATATTTATGATATAAACTGGTTTTGGTTTATACTGTACTACGAGGCTTGTTGTTTAGCAATTATGTGATTGTTGAATAACGCCGGTGTCGACTAACCCCGGTCTCGGGGCGTGACATGAACAACTCATTGAAACAAAATATTATTCTCCCTTTCCAACTATTGTATCGCGAGTGCTTCATTGATGGCAGCTGTTCAAAACCAGATGCTGCTTCTAGAAATTTGTTGCAATGTGAGAGTTGCAACGCGATTGTGCTATTGTGGATCATTAAAAATATTTTTGAAAATCAGTAGTTTATCAAACATAAAAAGATGACACAAACTATGTAAAATTTCCAGACATTATTTTAAGGAATTTATTTAACATCCAAATAAAAATATGTGTAATTTAATTTTAGGATTATCTTGATGCGTATATCAAACATTAATTTAGGGAGAAATAACGGGTTCAGTCACATATGTTTGACCAATTGCTCGGTTGGGTCACAAATATTTTGACATTCCCGTTTTATTCCTAAATGTTTCAAGTGAGTTATCCTTCCATCAATTTAATGGTTAAAATAAATTAACGAGAGAGATCTGGTTCAGTCCCAGATGTTTGACCATTTTTCTTGTTTGGTCTCAAATGTTTCGGCGTTCCTGTTTCAGTACTAAACGTTTATAAATTTTGACTGAGTTAGTCCTTCCATCAATTTAAAGGTTAACGATAGACATGACATGTATCAATGACGCCCCTCAAATCACCAAAACGACTCAACTTGTTGTTTTATCTGCTCCACTTGCTGTTTTATCTCCCCGTTTAGCCTCCTCACAACCTATGATTCATACTTGCGGTTTTCCTTTTCTAATTCTAACACCAACTCATTCAAATTCATCATTTTTCTGATCACTTAAGATTTTGTGTTGAACTACTACATAGTTGCAAAACTTGCATTTGATGTAGAGAAAATAGCTGTTGGTGGTGGTTATCCATATACGAGTTAAAACTCTTATTGCTTCGTCCTTTTCTTCGATAAGAATTGTGCGTAGCGTCACTGAATTTGTTTACTTGAATATGTGTTTCATCCCAACACTCAAACACTCGATTCGCCCCCAACGAAAACAACGTATATTTTCCCCTATGTTAGATCCTAAAGCGAAATAGCTAAAACCATTTCATAACATAATGTGTTTAATTTACTACTTAAATAAAGAAGATTCGCCATATTACAGAATAAAAAATTACATTATACATGAAACAAAAAAAATGGATAACTTTAATCAACATCAGCTGTCTAGGATCAAACTCTTGTCGCTTTACTAAAAGCTACATCTAATGGTAACGGTACAACTTAAATCTTTTAAATTGTGCAACTACTCAAACGTCACGTTTTGATTGTTCTACTAAGTAGGGACGATTATTTCACCACAACAATCTCCCTCCCAATAATTGCATTCATTTCAATAAATGAGAATCGAACAAATAACATTGGCTCTGATACCACTTGTAGGACAGAGCGCTTGCTTCTTTAATAAAAATAATAGCTAGTGATAATGATAAAACTCAAATATTTTAGATCATACAACATCTCAAGCGACTACCACAAAACTTTATTTAATTTACTTGCTCAATTTTTGCATAAAAATATAAATTACAAAAATCATAATTGACGAAATCCAAAAATCTAATTCTGAAAAAATAGGAATGACAAACATTAAATCCAACCAAATAACAACACATATCCAGAAAAATCGATTTTTGTTTTAAAAAACTTTAAATCTAAAGTTCATCATAATTGTCAGAATCCAAGAATAAAAATGTGTTATAATATGAAAGAGGAAGTCAGAATTACAAGCTAGAGATTAGTTGTATACAACAACATCGATTTCATTATCAAGATTGAGCCAAATATTTGAGTGTGACGACGGCGAGAAAGAAATAATTTTGTCCCGAATTGGACTGGAATTAAGGAATCTGATTTGGGTTTTGGGAATTTTTAGGATGACATGTCATGTCTACCGTAAGTTTTAACTATAATGCTCTTTTGCATTTGCTCATTCGACTGTAACTCAATAAATGAGCATTAATGCGAATGCACTATTTTCGTCATCCTTTCTTGAATCATATTACACTTCAATTAATGAGTAATTTGACACTATCCAAATACAGAAAGAAATAGCCACTGACAAGAAAAACTAATCAGCTCTGCGTTATGACTTTCGAAAAATATTTTGATATTATGATTTATTGTATGCAGTGCAGAATCAGATAGTCAACTTTTCTGATAAAGTATGTAAGATCCTCAAAAGATATATGGTCTATATCTGAAGATATATTCACTCAACCATTTTCAAAAATTCTTCGATACGGTGAACGGTTGTGTGAGAACCTGAAATTCCAGTAGTAGTTAGCATTTTACAGCAGCTAACAAAGTTCCAGCAGCTACTAATATTTCAGCAGCTGGTATTTTTCCAGCAGACATGTATTTTTTCAGCAGACAGAATCCAGCAGCATAAGAATTCAGTAGCGAGATTCCAGCACATAGCTACTGATTCTGCTTATGACTTGTAACTGAAGCATTTAACATGGAATAAAGGCTGTTAATAGCACATCATGACAGATTATGGCCATTAATAGGGAGTCCAACAGTCAGAATTTGGCCTATAAATAACACCCTCAAATCTCTGAAATGGTGTTACACAAATCCTGAGTTATCACTTGAAATTTGAGCTAAGAGAGTGTATTTTCAAGCTGTAAAATCCAGTAGCAAGAGCAAGCAGAATTCAGACTTCAACCGAAACTTTTAGCAAAATACTGTAAGTGAGCTTATGTATAAATATCTTGAAACGAGTTTGATGACTTTTGTTTTGAAGCAAAGTATACGTATTGTTGATTTCTGATATTTGATTTTTGAAGCACTGAAATCTAGTGAACTAATGGTAGGAATATATATTCTGAACATTACTGAATTCTGATTACTGATTACTGGCCTCACCCCTTAGAGGAGACAACATATAGGGGACTGATATCAGTTTAGCCATGAAATTCACAAACGTGCTCAGTGCTTACTTGCTAAAGTTCTGATTTCTGTCCTGAATACTGATTTCTGAATATTGATTCCTGAATACTAATTCATGTTCTGAAAATAAGAGATTCTGTATACTATTTGTATTATTGTTTCTTTTGAAAATGATTTCGAAAATTGGGAGTTATTCCCGCCCCCGCTTATTGAGTGACGACTATATCACTCACTCACCAAACCCATCCCAGATAAGAACGAGGAAGAACTGTTAGAAGAAGAAGAGCAGAACCAGTTTTGAGGCTGGTGAAGAAGACTGTTGTTTTTAATTCTAAGTTATGTTTCCGCTGTATCTGTTAAGACATTGTTTTGTCTGGTTTTACAATTCCGCTGTAAAACATTAGTATTTGATTTTGTATCAGACAATGAAATATTCAGTATTATGAATAAAAAGACTGGTTTATGAATTTTTGTACTTCTGAGGTTTGTTGTTTTCGAATGTAAATTTGAGAACAACGCCGGTATCGACTAACCCCGTCCCTGGGGCGTGACAGGTTGAGTAAAAGTTATGCCAAATACTTGTACTCTTGAGCGGTTGAGTATATCAAAGGAACTGCTAAGATTAAAATATTTGGATAGATTTGCATCTTGATATCAGTTGAACGACTTTTCTGAATCTTTAGTAGGGTGGCCGAGTACATATAATATATACAAAAACAACTTGATGTAGTACACTTAGTTATTGTTTATTATCACCAAAATTAAGAGATCTCTTGTTTCTGTATAACTAAAAAATAAAGTGATTTTCAACAATGAATATTCAAACAAAAATTAGTTGTTTTTTTGAGTGAACCTATTACTGATTTAATAAATTCCAAAGGTGTACTCGACCGAACCCAAGACTTGTGATTGTTAGTAATTTGAATCTTAATTTTGCATGCTAGTTAATTTGATTGTTAGAATTGAATTTTCCGTGTTTCCTTGTTAGATATTAATGAAAGGAAATCCTCATTTTATTTTAGTATTTCGATTTTTAGCACAATAAATTTCAATATTCCTCAAGAGAAATACACATGCAATATGTTGATTGAGTTGGGTAAATTTGATTGTGACATAACTAATTGCTACCCAATTTCGGCATCGCTTTCGAGGAAGCGTTGTTTAATTTGTTTGTGATATTTTTTTAATTTTTTAATTCTTTTTTTTTCCTGGTGCAAGTCTTGTTTGCTCATGCACACTGAGAAGAAAAATTCTAGTATGATCTTGAGATAAGAGAGGACTTTTCAAAGACGGAAGAAGGAATCTCAAAGAAAATCTGAAGAAGAAAAGTCGAACTTGAATCCCGAAATGAGAATTGTTGAAGAACATAGACACGATCGATGGCCGTGAATAGGAGCTTGAGACAGCTTGGCAACCCCATATTTGAATCAACAACCTCTCCGTTGTAACATTTTAAGTTTTAGTGATTGAACAATGTTGTTGATCCAACGGATAACTATATAACATAACCGAATTGAATTCAAGGAAGAAAACGGTTTTGGAATTATTTTGTGGGCTCACATAATTTAATTAATTGTACATGGACAAGCTATCTAATAAAAGACCCAATAAAATGATCTAATTAATTATGAGTTTCTAAATTATTAAATAAATTGGTATGGTCTACCTTATGTATAGAAACCCAGCCCAAATTAAGTCTTCTATGATGGGTTGAAGACTGCTAAGGTTATATAAGGTTATGGTCCTCAAGGTACAAAAAATAATACAGAATACATACGGCACACATATTCTAGATCTCTCTCTTTCTCCCATCTAAGGCAAAGATAAGGTGGTCGATTCTCTTGCCTTGGAAGATCCATAACTCCGACTCTAGATCAATCAATGGATTGTGGTACGTGTTTACTGTTATTTATATTTTCTGATAATTCGACATGAATTCCTAACGTGTTGTGATATATGCATTTAATCACATGATTTATAGATTTATTTATTAAATCTCCAACAAACAGAACTTTCATAAGAAGATTTCCTAAGAAACCTAACTGATTACGAAGCCAAACTGATAAAATATAATAATGATACTGATAGCCAAACCGATTAAAGGTTGACCGATGAAGCTAAACTGATAGTCTATCTACTTGATCAGTCAGTACAAATCCATACATTCCCTGAAGAATCGGTATAATCAGTGATTAAGGATCAGAGCATAGTTGAAATAACGGATAAAGCTTTCCATACTAAAAGCCACTGAACCTTAACAGAATGTTAGGTTTCGGTGCACTTATATGAGCATGTCAGAAAAGACGATGACATGACAACAACGATATTTGCATTTGAAAACAGATATATTTTGAAAAGATTATCGTTCCAAATTAAGCTATAAATAGATCAGATGAACAAGCTCTAAAGGTTAGACAGTTACACTATCTATATTTGGATTATAAAAAACGAACTATTTTCTCTGAAAAAGCTTTTCGTGAGCCAAACTGAAACAGCCAGCACACGTTAATAAATCATTATCTGATCATTTTGAAGATCAATTTTGTGTTTAGATAAAGACACCGTATTATTTGATATTAATTAAGTTAAATTGTTTTTAATTGAGAGAAAAGTTTGGTTTCGTCTCAATTTTTATGACAGATTGTTGCTTCTTTGAACTTTAAGAAATCTCTACAGCCTACTACCTCTGGCATTGCTCGAAATTTTAGAGATTTCGATGTAAATCATTCTATGATTAATGAAAAATCTCTTCCATAATTCGATTCAAATAATTTCAAATGAGTAAGAAAAGTCTTGTTTGCTCATGCACACTGAGAATAAAAATTCTAGTATGATCTTGAGATAAGAGAGGACTTTTCAAAGACGGAAGAAGGAATCTCAAAGAAAATCTGAAGAAGAAAAGTCGAACTTGAATCCCGAAATGAGAATTGTTGAAGAACATAGACACGATCGATGGCCGTGAATAGGAGCTTGAGACAGCTTGGCAACCCCATATTTGAATCAACAACCTCTCTGTTGGAACATTTTAAGTTTTAGTGATTGAACAATGTTGTTAATCCAACGGATAACTATAGAACCTGACCGAATTGAATTCAAGGAAGAAAACGGTTTTGGAATTATTTTGTGGGTTCACATAATTTAATTAATTGTACATAGACAAGCTATCTAATAAAAGACCCAATAAAGTGATCTAATTAATTATGGGTTTCTAAAGTATTAAATAAATTGGTATGGTCCACCTTATGTGTAGAAACCTTGCCCAAATTAAGTATTCTATTATGGGTTAAAAACTGCTAAGGTTATATAAGGTTATGGTTCCCAAGGTACAGAGAATAATACAGAATATATGCGGCACACATATTCTAGATCTTACTCATTCTCCCATCTAAGAAAAAGATAAGGTAGTCGATTCTCTGTAGTCTTGGAAGATCCATAACTCCGACGCTAGATCAATCAATGGATTGTGGTACGTGTTTACTGTTATTTATATTTTCTGATAATTCGACATGAATTCCTAACGTGTTGTGATATATTTTCATAATAAGATTTCCTAAGAAACCTAACTGATTACGAAGCCAAATTGATAAAACATAAGAATGATACTGATAGCCAAACCGATTAAAGGTTGACTGATGCAGCTCAACTGATAGTCTATCTACTTGATCAGTCAGTACAAATCCATACATTCCTTGAAGAATCGGTATAATCAGTGATTAAGGATCAGAGCCTAATTGAAATAACGGATAAAATTTTCCATACTAAAAGCCACTGAACTTTAACAGAATGTTAGTTTTCAGTGCACTTATAAGAACATGTCGGAAAAGACGATGACATGACAACAACGATATTTGCATTTGGAAACAGATATATTTTGAAAAGATTATCGTTCCAAATTAAGCTATAAATAGATCAGATGAACAAGCTCTAAAGGTTAGACAATTACACTATCTATATTTGGATTATAAAAAAAGAACTGATTTTCTCTGAAGAAGCTTTTCGTGAGCCAAACTGAAACAGCCAGCACACGTTAATAAATCATTATCTGATCATTTTGAAGATCAAATTTGTGTTTAGAATTTATCTGTGTAATTAAGAGTAAAAAATCTTACAGCTCAAAGTATTTAGATTGAAGTTTTACTAAAAGTTTCAGTTAGACGGTGTTAAGTCCTATTGAATTGAGTTATTTCAAATTACTTGTAATTACCAAAATCTTTTAGTGCAAACCTTCCGTGAGGAAGAAAGGATAACATAGGAGTTTTGAAATCTCCGAACATCCAAAAACAACTTTGTGCTTATTTACTTTTAGTCTACCTACATTTCTACTATTCAGCAAACCCCAATTGATTTTCTTGATAAGTCATTTGTTCAATCAGTTCTAGTAAGCATACTTCCACACAGTTCACACTGATTGACATACTGAGAACTCAACTGAAAAGAACAAAATTATAGTATTACTAACTCAACCAAAATATTTCTCGAGATAAATTTATTTACCCCTTCTAAATTTATTTTCGATCATAACACTCTCTACTTTACTTTTCCCAATAATGGAAACTTCAAAAAAAATTATATGGTTCAAAAATATCAAGAATGAGGATCACATAGCAATGTACAAAATAAGATTTCGAATTTCCTACTCTAAGTTGACAGCCATTCAAAACTTACCAAAATGACAAAAAAAATACGATTTCGAACACCTAAACAGTGGAATTTGCAGGAAATGGGATGAAGTCATTTCGAATAGAAAAAGCACTGAACTTTTATCAAAATATAACAATTTTGTCACATTTTGTATACTAGGATCTCAGCTGGATAACGAACATGGTTTCTCTGATACCATTTTTTGCAAATAAATATTCGATAACAACAAGTCTCGTAGTACAATATGAACTAAAACCATTTTATATCATAAAAATCATTGTTTTTACAATGAAAAAATTCCAAAAAAGAATAGAATAAGAAGCGTCTACAACTAAAATCAAAAAACAATAATGGAATTTAAAACAAATGTGAAAGTATCGAATTTTCTTCGTCACCAGCACCAAAACATGTATTGTTTATCCTTTTCCAAATGTTCTTCGTCCTTATCTGGAGAAAATAAATGGATGAGTGTTTGGGCTCAGAAAGCGGGAGTTGATCGAATACAATATATAACAAATAAATATGATTTTCAAAAAATAACATATCATGATAGAACAAATCATATACAAAACATAATCATATAACACAAATATTTAATTTTATTTACATGGTTTACTGGCAAGTCACTAATTGTTACTCCTTAATGGGACTATGTCATATAATGGTTTTATATTTATACTCACAATGTAAGGGTCATATAATGATATAAAATATTTTGAAATTCCTATTCATATCAAACTTAAATCATAACAATACTTAAACATAATTCTTATCAGAATATATATAACAAAGGAAAAACATGCTCGATCGATTTATACCTTATACATATATAATTTTAAAACATAATTCCACTTAAAAAAATTTCTTAATGACAGATTGTTGCTTGTTTGAACTTTAAGAAATCTCTACAGCCTACTACCCACCTCTGGCATTGCTCGAAATTTTAGAGAATTTGTGGTATGTTTCTCATTTTTGGCACAAAATCGTGCTATGCCATTAAATCATTTCATAATGACAGAAAAATCTCTTCCATAATTTCATGTTTAGAGAAAAAATATCTTCCATAATTCGATTCAAATCATTTCAAATGAGCAAGCAAAGTCTTGGACAGCTAGTCTAATTTTCAACATCTTCCATAATTCGATTCAAATCATTTCAAATTAGCAAGAAAAGTCTTGGACAGCTAGTCTGATTTTCGAACTTTTCTACTCCAAGCCAAGTTTGATTTCCGTAGTCTTCCACATACCAATTGCAAGTAATGATAACATTGAGTCCTTGAAACCACTTGATCAAAATTTTCGACTACTCTAATATTTTCAGAATAACTGATAAGATATATTGTAGGCAATACAACACAATCAAAAGCTAAAATCTTTAGACGTAAATATTATATGAACCAAATATCAATTCTCCCCCCTTCCCAAAAGAATTTGTTGGCCCCATTAAACTTGAGACAAAAACTTGTGTGAGATGGTCTCACGTGTCGTATTTTGTGAAACAGATCTCTTATTTGGGTCATTCATGAAAAAATATTATTTTTTATGCTAAGAGTATTACTTTTTATTGTGAATATCGTTAGGGTTGACCCGTCTCACAGATAAAGATTCGTGAGACCGTTTCACAAGAGACCTACTCTAAACTTGGAGTCAACACCCAAACCAAAAAAATATACACCAAGAGCAAAGAAAACATATCAAAGCCAAAAAAAAGTAGGTAAGACCTAAGATCGACATATCGTAAACCAAACAGATGATATAATTAATGCTTTTTATTCAAAATTTTAAAATATTATTTGTCACATCCTTTTTTTTCCCATCCATCAACTCTCTCCACACCCTTTCCTCTTCGTTTATCCTCATTTGTCTTCATAATTGTAGACATTGCTCATTCATGATAGGAAAGACAAACAGACAAGAAAAAGTAAAACAAACAAAAAGAACATAATCAAATCACATACCATAGTTTACCTAGCAACAAACAAAACGACCCAAAAACCAGCTCAAGGAGAGGACTGTTCAATTTCATATATGCGATTCTTATGTATTTTATCCAATCAAAATGAGACAACTAACACATCCCCACAAGTTCAAGAATGAATATCTGGAACGTTAAATTTACAAATGACCTAACTATGGGCAGAACAAGTAGCTCAACACACAACAGTGGAACCTGAGCTCTGATATATCATGTTAAGATTGAAACTTGAACCCAACTCAATCTCAAAAACTAGCTCAATAAAAATTGTCTAAGTCAATATATGCAAATTCCAAGAACTATATACAACCTATATGAGATATCTTAACCGTCTTAAATTAAAAAACTGAGTGAAAAGTTTCGGCCTCTTTCCAATTATTCTCTAATCTACAATTCCAAAAAACATGCATCATCACCATCTTCCGCAGAAGGCACAGACACAACTCGTATAGGCACAACTTGAAGAAATAGGTGTGTTCAATACAAGAAAAGAGTACATAAAAATGAGTAAAATTAGTTTCCCTAAGATAACATAATATAACAAAATAGTTAAATCCAAATATCCCAACTTAAAATGAGGTCTTCGTGCTAAACAAATCGATTTTTGTTTGCAAACAACAACAAAATAACTCAAAATCAATGAACCATTAATGCTGAATTAATTATTACAGTAGTAGCATAGAAAATTATCAACCTTAAAGAACAATTCAACCTCAGCATCACCCCTACGCAATGATGAATAGATAAGAGTGAAACAAACAGAAACTAGAAACAGAGACAAGAAAGAAAAAATAGACACTATCACAAATGGCACGGAATGTCGAACCTGGGAGACAACGAAGAAAACATGCATAACCGCGTCTAAACAAATAAAAATCTATCATTTTCGAAACACAAATCCAAACCCATTGGATTGTTTTGAAGATTGCCTAAGCAGATCATATACCCAACATTTCATTTGTCTTTCGTAATCGAAATCACACATTTAGAAAACAGTGATGTTTTAGACTTTAAATAATTTGAGCTCACACATTTAGAAGGAATATAGATACAGAGATCTGGAAGAGTATAAGTATTAAGCAAACAATAGAAACCAAGAACATGAGTATTGGTAAATTAAATACAAATCACTGAAATCTGAACCTTCTTCCTCTGATAGAGAAACCAAGGAGGAGAGAAGTTTCAAAACAACACATCTCTGTCCTTCTGATAAACTAGTTTTTTACTTCGAAATGTGATTCAGACTTGAGATGCCTTCCAATGTTCCAATGATAATTCTAGGAAATAACTTTTGAAAAATTGTAATTATTATTGACAATAATAAAATTTTAGTATCTCTACCTCCCTCAAATTCATTCTTTCTTGAGCCACCGAAGCTCAAACAGCATACTACCATGTACAATTCTAGGATCACATCATGTATGCATGCTACAGTAATGATTGTTACATACTTTTGAGGCCGAAGCAGCTAAATCCAATGAGTGTTACGAAGATTATTTGCAGGAGCATGTATACATAATAATAGTATTCTTTTCCATAGAAGAAGCCATAGCATCCACATGCTAATAGAAACACTGCGATCCCGAGCTCAGGTAGCAATATTCTGAAACATGGGAGAAAGCTGTCAACTAATTTTATATTTTCTAACATAGATTTTCCTCTCTAATAACATTTGTGTAATCCATTTCAAAACACATTTATTCACATAGTTATAAATAAAATCACCTGTCTTTCAGGGCTTTGGCTTGTAGTACTCCATGGTGTTTTGGTGCAGTTGATTCAATGTTGGTTTTATTGTTTAGTGAGTCTCCACGCTTCTCGGTCACAATCCATTCGTTGACACTTTTAGCTCGGAACAGCCCGACAAATATAGCCTTTGTTCGACGAAAAGACATGGCAGTTTCGAAGAGTATCCAATGTAAAATAAGATAGAGTGACCTGAAAATGGAGGAATGGAAAATCTAAGGTCAATCTGAATCAAGAAGTACTGTGTTTAAAAAATATTTCATTTGATGGGAACTTTTTAAGTGTTCTATTATGACATTTCATTCTGCAAGAGTTTTTTAATAAAAAAAAAACCAGCAAATTTTTTTTTTTCTGGGATAAGAAGCAAACAACGGAATACGCTATTAATACCATACCTTGGAGTTCCGACAAGTGTGTTGAGCGCCGTGATGAGGCAAGGAGCTACAATGGCTCCGTCTTTCCGGAGAACGACTTCCGGGAACAAAATCGTCAATGGCAAAACCACAAAATAAAACAAGAGCACGAAGACATGGCCGACGATCTTTCGGACAAAGAAGAAACTGAGGATCATGTACAGCTTCTTCTTTAGTGACACCTTCTGTAAAATCACATAATATCCAAAATACTATTAATAATAATAACACATTTTATAAATATAATATAATAGTTTGTGCATATGGTATTAGTTGCCACTAATAAAATCCACAAGAACGCGAAACTCCCAATGTAAAATCAACTCCTTTTAAAATCCAATGATTTTACATCACAGCATAATCCCCAAAAATAAAACGTAAAATGGGAAATGTAATGACTCATGTTGAGTTCAAGCTACCAAAATGGTGTTACCCTTACATTTGATCAAATGTCTCATGTTTTGTCACGTTAACACTATGATCAATATTAATATTTCCATCGAGATTAGATATTTTACAGAAGGGCTGGTTTCTTGCTCTTTTGCCTTGATTTCCCTATAATAAAAATTATTTTCTGGGCCCGTACCCAGGCTTGTGCATGCACAATAAGCACCTATAGAAACTATTTTGTATTCGTCGTCGCTTTACGAAAACAGATAGCCCAAATTGCTATAGGAGTCTATTATAAGACCATTTTAAACTTTCATTTTCAACCAATACGAGACAGAGGTATCACAAACCAACCTTGTTAATAGCAATTTGAACGAGAGTGGTCCTGAACAAGTTGGCTGGAGCACAAAACCATCGATGCTGCTGAGAACGGTGAGCTTTAACTGAACTGGGAAGTTCACTTTTCACCTATTTTGTAATTTATCAATACATATATATATGAGAAAATTATATCTATATATTATGTCATTCTGCACATAAAGATAAAATAAACAAAGTCAAAATGAAAGGAAAAATTGCATTTACGGCTATTATGAAAAGTCAAAATACAATGTATCGATTATTTTGACTTATTTGATGTAAATAAACAAGATAAAAATTAATTGTTAACTAATATGTTCAATGTATGTCTGTATGAACCTGAATATTTCCTAGGTAAAGAAATTCCCAACCCTTGAGTGCTGCCCGTACAGAAAGATCCATGTCTTCGGCTGTGGTTCTCCAATCCCACCCTCCGGCGTCATACATTGCGTTAATTCTCCATATTCCGCCACTTCCTGCAGTTGTTAATTGTCATATATAACGAGAATCCGAATCGGAATCAAAATTTATTTTTACTACAGATAATGTTATTTACACTTCAAAATTATGTTACTCGTACACATCGAGTACATAAAATCTACTTGAATCGCAAAAAAACAAATATATATGACCAAAATTCCTTTAAAATTACGAGTTCTTTTGACATTTCACAATAGACAGCCAATATATTTTTCTACTTTAATTAATTAATAATCACGAACATCCATTATTAGATAACTACTCACCGTTGAATCCGAAAAATCCATAACCAGATGAACCCACTTCTTGTTCAAATTTGAAATGGAAGTCCAATGATATTTCCTGCAATCTTGTCAACAAGCATGCATCTGCGTTCGCTGACAAAGATTTTTAAATTTTTTTTTTGTCAAAATTTTGTATTAAACAACAAACTGAAAAAAAAAAAAAAAATCTAAGGGACCCTCCATGTACGTCGAAACGATCCAGAAAAGAAAAATATTCCCGATTTAATATAATTATCGTATAACACATTCTTTGGTTAAATTTCACATATTCCATCAACTTACTAAATCTCCAACGAGTTTGCACAAGGGCGAGTTCAGGGTTGTGGATGAGAAACGGTATGGCTCGCCTCAAAAAGTCCGGTTCAGGTTGAAAATCAACGTCGAATAAGGCAACATATTCGCATTGTTTGACATAATCTTGGTCCATGCCATGTTTAAGAGCTCCGGCCTTATAACCCTCCCTAGTGCCTCTGGATTGGTATCTAATATTAATACCCTCATTTGCCCACCTATTACATTCTTTCTCAATCATATCCTACAAACAAATCAATATAAAAACGTCCATTAAGTTTTGAAAGTTTGGTATTGTTTCACTGAGTTTTTAATTGGGGAAGTTGGTGAAAAATCTCCAATCAAAATATTTCTTTGGGTTCACTCACTACCCACAAAATTGTGGTATTATGTCATACAAAATGTGGTACACTTCATGTGGAAATGTAGTACACTTCATGTGTAAATGTGGTACTAAAAAAGTACCCAAGGACTGAACACAAAAAAAATCGACGGCTGGGGACTGAAGGCCAATTTTCCGTTTTTAATTTTGGACTATTTTATCCAAGTATTGACGTGACGCGTGAAAATAATACAGACGTGACATCCTTGATCCTCAAAAGTACACAGACAGATCTTTAATTTTGTGATAAAAATAAGAACTCTCTCTTTCCTATTTGATTACAGTACGTGAAAAGGTTAAAAAATAAGGAAATCTTGAACTTGTCACAAAATAGAACATCTGCCAACATTTTTGTACAGTTTAATAATGTCACTATCTGCCGCACAGAAAAGTTTCGCTGGATACAGCATACTAGAGTGTGACCCAATTAATATAATTTATTTTAATTATGTTTATTTAATTGTTTCAGAAATTATTTGACAATTATAGCCAAGATCCAGCATGAATATGTATGTATGTATGTATGTATACCTTGGTTGTTTGATCAGAGGAGTCGTCGAGTACTTGAATTATTAGCCTATCCGTCGGCCACGAGAAATTGCATGTTGCACCAATTGAGAGCTTGTAAACCTAACCTAGCCCAAAAAGACTAATTTCTTTAATTAATTTCACATTTTATTCGTACGGAAAAAAAACAAACAAGCAAT
This sequence comes from Primulina huaijiensis, assembly GCF_012295235.1. Classification (NCBI taxonomy): domain Eukaryota; kingdom Viridiplantae; phylum Streptophyta; class Magnoliopsida; order Lamiales; family Gesneriaceae; genus Primulina; species Primulina huaijiensis. The sequence continues at coordinate 6,156,806 of NC_133323.1, read as the reverse complement.
CAAAATAGGCATGAAAATTAATTCAAATTTATTATGTGACGAGTTCGAAAGTATATCTTAAACTCGAAAATGTAGTTTTTTAGGAGATTTCCTTTTCGAAAAGCAAAATAATAATAATAATAATAATAAATAAATAAAAAAAAGTGCCAGCAAAGACGAACTCAAGTAAAATACCTTAAGTCACGGATGGAAGTGTCAGTGAAAACTAAAGAGTTCCAATTTTTTTAAAAAAAAGAAAAAAAAAGACACTTTTTTGTGCTCCAATCATTTTCCAAAAAGACTTTTTCACTCATTATTACAGAATCAAAATTATTTTTTATGTAATAACTTTTCAACTAAAATGTTATTTATATATATTTTTAAAAAAATAACAAATAAATTTTAAAAAAAAAAAAGAAAAAAGAAAAAGTAGAGACCTCAACTTCATTGGCTATGGGTATCTGAACAAGAACCAATGGGAAAGCCTCACTCCCACCTTCCAAATCATCCTTGATCTCCTCGAACTTGAATCTCTTCTCCGGTTTCTTCCCGAACAGCTTCACGAGAACACTCACGGTCATCAAATGAATCCACTCCAGAGACAACAAGAATGACAAAAACAAGCAGATGTACAGACAAATTCTGACCAATGGAACCAGAAAAAACAGCTTAATTAGCACCAAGATCTGTCCCATTTTCCCTGCAATGTCCCCTTCTCTCGATCCAAAAACCCATTCTAGAACAATGTTCTTTGCATCAACGATTTCGACCATCTCTGCTCTGGTTTCAGAGCAAAAAGAAATGGGTTTCTCTATTTTGCTCTTGACTTCTTCTGAATTTATCAAGTTTTATTCTCAGAGGAATATGTCTTGGCTTCTTTGGATTTCTTCTGTCATTTTCGTTGTATTGAGAGAGAAGAGAGATGAAGAAGCCGTGTGGTATTCCAAGGGAAGTATTTCATATGTGTGACTCTGAGTCATCACCTAATTTGATTTTTTAATCAAAATACACACAATTCACCATTGGCTCATCTTCCATAAATTTTAGTTTTTTAATTAAATATATATGTGAAATTTTTAAATATATATAAAAAAATTTATTACAACATGTAGCGATGTGTGGGGATTGGCTAACACCGTTTTTTTTAATATAAATATTATGTTATGTTTTACGTCACGTAACTCTTCTTCAGTCAAATTTGGGCAAAAATCGATCGCTGATCCAATTTGAGTACCTCTACAGGATATACCTCAACAAAAAACTGAAAAGTAACCACATCCTCGTTTTTTGTTGTATTTTTCTACCACCGTTTTCTTGATTTATCCAATTGGTCAAGGAAGTTTTTTTAAATGATATGCACGTTTTGGTTGGAACAGATCTATTAATTCTTTGACTCCAGTCAGTAAGAAGGATTTTGAACTAAGAAATAGACCCTAGAACATACACGGTGGATAAATCTCATGTTAACGCAATAGTTGAAAATCACGATAGCTAAGTAAATTGTACTGTGAATAAATCATATGTGACAAACTCCTTAAAAAAATTGTGAAAATGGAATTAAATTCCTGATTATTTATCAAATATTTTTCTGAATATAATATTTTAATTATTTTAAAAATAAAAATATACAATATTTAACACTATGTGAACCCTTGTAGCAATAAGCAATTGGGTTGAATTGGCTTTTTGTCCGACAGGTGTATGAAACTCGAAGGATCTCCAATAAGAAAGAAAAAGGAGATTTAAATACATAGAAAATATTATATCGTTTCATATTATATTGGAGGCCATCATAATGGCTCTGTGCATTGAATTTGATGAGCTAGGACCAAATTATATTTACATAATAAATTTTATAATTTATTATTCTGTGGAAACTTTACACTTTTTTCCAAGACAAGAATTATATATATATAAAAATAATTCGAATTATCATATGGCCGTCCACCTAATACAATAAAGGAGGGCAGCTGTTCCACAGATCACTTATATAATTATATATATATATATATATGTATATGTAAAAAAATTAAAAATATGAATGAAATTAATTAATAATAGGGAAAACATGTACCGATTTGACTAAAATATTGATTTATACGAAAATTAATAATAATAAAGAAAAATTGTAATTATTTGATTAGCCTTTTTCTCCTAGGAAGATTAACCTTTTAATATCAATAAAAAAAGTCAGAGAGATCCATCAAAACATGTTGATTCCCGAGAATACTGGAAATTTGAAAATAAATTAAGGAATAAGATATTGGAAATTTTTTTTTATTAAGATTCAATTTTATGCACTCTCACAAAATGATGTTCTTGTTTATAATATTCAAAAAATGGTTGGGTAATTTTTGTTCATCTCTCCTATATTTTATGTGCTTGATTTACATAAAATATTGGGGAACTGAAATTACAAATAAACCAATTTTTTTTTTTAAAAGTGGTTATTTCATTCCCGGGATTACCGAATATTCTTTCAAAAGTAGTCTTGCACTATGATATATTATATAGCCGAATATTCTTTCAAATGTAGTCTTGCACTATTATAAATCATTTAATAAAAAAAATTATACAATTTATAAGACCGGTTTCACAAATTTGCTATTGCGTGAGTTAGATCTACAATTTCAAATATATATAGACACACATAACAAATTTTGTGAGACTGTTTCACTGGTCAATTTTATGATATGTATATCCGACATTACCAACTCATCAAAAAAATTATTTTTTATGTTAAAAATATTATTTTTCACTGTGTCTATAGATGGGTCAATCCACATCACAAAAACCCTACTTTTGTGTGTGTGTGTGTGTTTGTGTATGTGTTGGCAAAGATGTATGTAAAATGAAAAATTTATTCTCCAAAAATAATTGGCTACCATGCACATACAATTTTTCACATGCAACAAGCCAACAATCTTGTAATTTTCAAACAACTCATTAGTATTTAAGTCTAATGTATGCAGATCATTTTCACCACTAAATCTCATCAATTTCGCAACTTGTGAGAAATTAAAATTAGCAATGTTTAAGTTTAAGGCATGCAATTTCTCACCATTCTTACATCCACAAAATTTCGAGACAAAATTAATTTTAAATCATATATCTAAAGCACCTCATTTGCAACTTTTCATTCAAATTCTTGAAAACAAAACATCATAGATTTAAGATTTGGAAGTAAGATATATCTCATAGTCGTTGCATTCTGTAAGGCCCATGGTCCTACCCTTTTGGCTCCTGCAATTACAGTCCGTGTGATAGCTCATGCGACACTTACTCACAGAACTCCCTCACACCTGGATGTGGCGTACGCGGCTCAATTAGTATCAGGCTTCTTTAATTCAAGTACTTATGGCATGGACGAAGTCATGGGTTCGAAACCTAGGGAGATACATACTCCAAAGTCAGGTGTTCTAGAGTTCTGTGAGTAAGGACTCCATGGACTATTATGAGGACTGTGATTGCACAACTCAGAAGGGGTAAGTCCATAGACCTTACACATTGTCAATTACTCTTATCTCACTTCGTTTGCTTCCTAAATCATATGGACCAACCCATTGAACTTTTTCATCATCAAAACTTGTCCGCCTCCTTGTCATGACACATCCAAAATCCTACAAAGTAGAAATAAAATGCTCGAGATCGAACCGGCTATATCATGATAATGTGAATAAACATCTTTATATAAAAGTACTTTAATTGGTTTATACAAAAACAAGTATTTCTCATCTCATTTTTTTGGGTTATATATGTATATGTATTTATCTATTATATATATAAATATGTGACTTTACACGTGAATTTTCATTTATCTCTTTATTAATTGCTTGTTTTAAATTTGCCAATTTTTCTCATTATTCATGTTTTAAATATGTGTGATTATTAGTATTTAATTTTTTTATGTTTATCCACATTATAATATGTTATTTTTTATCCAATGATTTAAATTTTTTTATTTATCTTTTCAATATGTAAATTATTTTTTGGTTTTTTTATGCATACCCACATTATAATATGTTATTTTTAATCCAATATTTTAGATTTTTTTATTTATCTTTTCATTATGTAAATTAAATTAGTTATGGTTTAGAAATAGCCCATTGTTGAATTGTGAATTTTCTTTTATGTCTTATTAATTGTTTTCTTGTCCTCGTAAATTTTTTTGCGATGTTATCTATAACTTATGTGTTTAAAAAAATATTTTTTGCAAATGTTTATATTTAAAAATTATTTTAATAAAATATGGTCAAAAAATTTATTGTGATTATGTTTTTTATAAAAAAAAAGTTTCTAATTTTTAAATCTCTTTACTTGTGACCGTTGGCTAGAATTTATGTGTTTAAATAAAAAAAGTTTTCAGCCAACATTTTTTGTGATTTATATTTATAAATATTTGAATAAAACACGGTAAAAAATCATTGTGATTATAGCAGTCAATTTGGGTTGGGTCCGCCAGTTTGGCCCATACCGTCAAACAATTTAAGTGTGTTGGGTTGAAATTTTGTCAACTCATTTAAAGGTGTGCCTATATATATATGCCATATTATCTATTTCAATCATGAATTCCTCATATAAAGGAAAGAATATCATCTTGATTTTAAAATTGTGGTGCTACTATCTTGTCTACAAATTGTGGGTTGTTGAGATATTTTGGTCGTCACTGAAAATTGATTGTCAAAGTTGACATTTGAATTATGTTTTTGGATTCCTGACAATATGTTCGTTAACAAATTATTTTTAACTTATTTTTATCAGTACCGTGAGGAGTAAACATGTTTATTACAATATATAAATATTATTATCTCTTTAAATTAATATTCACTTTCATGTTTGACATATTATTAGTCTTGAAAAAATGAGGAACAATAAATTCAAACAAACAAATACACAAAGTCTGGGCGAAACCAGAATTATGTGATAATGAGAATTAAAATATAAATCAATAAATTTTTAATAAATTTATCAATATTAAGATGCATAATAAATCTTATATCATAATATATAAAATTTCAACCTTATAAATAAAATAAATCAAACATATATGAAATATACAAAATTTTATTACAAATACTGTTGGAAAATTTCATGTTCGCAATCTTTATTTTGATGTGATCAAAACTTGTTGTTGTGTTTCTAATATATTTACTCAAGTGTGAAGTTATTAACACAAGAAGCAAACTGAAACTGAATTCTGCACAAACTGAATTTCTGGGAAGTTTTGGTATTTTGATGATATCTCTCACCTGGATGATTCAAATGACAATCTACCAACTTGGCTGATCAGAAAACTCAATTTGAAACAAGTCGTATTTCACGTTAGTTGGGCAAAATCGGATGTTATCTAGGTCAAACCGTTTACTGAATGGCCAAACTGATTGCACGAAAACAACAATCAGTTGTGTATGAGCAGCTGTGGTATTTTGGTCATATCTCTCAGCTCACTTATTAGAATGAAACGATTCAGTATGCGTTGAAAAGATAAGACGGTGATCTACAAATCATCATCAGAAGTCAAGGTCTGAATCGAAGGTTAAGAGGCTGATAAATAGCGATGAAGCTACTGGTTCTGCACAGCACACCAGTTGAGCTGCGGTTGAGATGCAACCGCAGCCCAACTGTTGACCAACCGATGAACGACTAGTTTAAGCTAGGAAAAATGTCCAGCAAGACGAATTTGTCATTTACAATTTCCGAAACAGTATAGAGACTTTTGAAACGGTAATATTCTTGTGTCTAATGTATATATCATTGTTGGGGCCTATAAATACAACACTTTGAAGATCAAACAAGAGCTTTTGAATGGGCTTCAAAGTATTGGCAGTTAGCATGAAGAAATCTGCTAATTGAGAGCACAAGCTCTTGTGTGATGATACATTTGACATGTACACTTTAAAAGATAAATCCCTCACACACAATCATTCACACATATACAACAGAGTTGAACTTCAAAGTTTAGTTGAGTGAGTCTTCACACAAAGACATTAAAGATTGTGTTTGTAGTCTACACATAAGAGACGTTAAATATTATGCAGATTGTGAGGTTGCGGCCTACAATTGAGAGTGTGCTAGGAGTTTCAATTAGACAAGAAATAAGTTCTAAGTTGAAATGAGTTTGTACAAGGTGTTGTATAAATCAAAGTCTTCTAGTGGATCCTTCCCAAAGGGAAGAAGGGGTGATGTAAGAGTTGTTAATCTCCGAACATCCATAAACAAATTTGTGTCTATTTATTTATTGCATTTACTTATCATTTCCACTGTTTTTAAAGATGCATTGTTGAAGTATTTTATGTATTTTTCAAATACCAAATTATTGCATACAAAGTGTTTGATAAAATACTTCAACAAAAATATTTTTACTCATTCAACTTGCATATATTTTAAAATGCTTTACAAAAATGTTTAATTGGTTTCTACGAAAGATTATTTTGAGTGTCTTCCGCTTGGTTTGAAAACCAATCTCGATTTAATTCATCGGTGTTCAATATTTCAAGAACTTAACTATCGTAGCTCAGTGATGATCCCCCTAATCGATGTTGTCAAATACAATCAAGTAATTTATTGTAATAGTATTTTATTCTACAATAATTATTGTCAAACTCAGTGAATGTGGATTTAACATCTATTAAATCAACAAACTATATAGCATGTCAATCAAACTAACTGAGTAACCACATATTCTTGAATTTCCTAATTTGTTTATTATCTTGATAATTTGTTTCATTTAATATTTTAAATCTTAAGACACCGTTACTATAACTAAAGACACAAAATTTTAAAAAAATGTTCATAAGGACTCAATCATTAACTCGTACAGAAAAACAATTATCAACATAATATATTGAAAATATTTTAATTAATTCAACACATATTCTAAAAAAATTTCTAATTAATTACGAAAAATTCATTTACAATAATCATATTTAATCTTTTTGGACTAACATCATTTGTTTAATAAGATATTCATTACCATTATTTATTAGTATGTTAATATTTAAATATGAATTATGATGTATATTTTTCTCTAAAAGTTCTTAAATAATAATTTAATATATTTATTTGACACTTCAATATTAATATTTTAAAATATATTAATTTTATATGTATATTGTATGTGTGCAACACTTCTAATCCTGATTATAAAATTTCTAAAAATGAATTAGGTAAGACATAAAAAATTACACAATCAAACAAAAGATAGAAAATAAAAACTAAATAATTATTTATTACCTATAAATTACTGATATCGACTTCGAATATTGAAATTGGTGAGAGTGAATGTCATTATTTACTAAAAAAATCAAAAGCTAATGTTTGAATGAGTTACACTGCAAAGTTAGTGAAGTTAAAATAAAGGACAAAGTGAGTTAATAAAATATTATAATGGATTAAGCTGAATGAAACTCATATATATAAGTATCTCACTTGATATAAGTAGTTAACTCAACTTATGTTTTGTCACTGCACAAAGTGAAAGTTCATGTACGGTAGTGTTCTATATTTTCTTAATTTTTCTCTTGATTTCAAATTTAATTCCATCATGTATTGGTCTTTAAATATATCTTAGAGTTTTTTGTAAGCACATAATCTTAAATGTGAACAATTAACCAGATAATTATTATACTTTGTATACAACAATAAATAGATTAATACATTTAAAGATAGAAAAAGTAACGTATTGACAATAATAAAAAAATTGTTAGAATTAGCACTATGATTATCTTATGTCAATATTAAATTTAACATCCTACATTAGAAAATGTGTTTATTGAGATAAAGACTGTGATGATAAAATAAAAATAATAATTTATTTATCATTGTAACATATTAATAATGTAATCGTTGTTCAGAATCAGAAACCGATGTACTTTGACATTTTCATTGAATTGTATAAACAATTCTCGCAATATTTTGAGTTTGATAAACATGTTGAATCTATTAAAATTAAATAGTAAAAATTAATGATGAATAAGAATGTATTGATTCAACTTTCAATTTGGGTTTCTGGATTTTGTCAACATGCTATGTATTTTTTCTGATTTTTCTTTTATTTTAAAATATAAAATATCAAATAGATGAAAATGATTTTTTTTCTCTAATGCTTATGTGGAATATCAAGTATATAGTCTACTCAAATGTCTTATAAATTCATATGATAAAGTAAAAATTATTTACATAAACTTAGTTGTTGGGTGCAATAAATGATCATGTAGGGTAGAATAATTGAAATGTTGTGCTTGAGCCGCTGTACTATTTAAAAGATTTGAGTTGTACCGTTACTATCATCCATAACTTTTGGTAAAATAGTGAACGCTCGATTCTACAATTCACATCAAAGCCAAGATCACGAGTTTAATTTTCATTGATTGCAATCATCAGGAGAGAAATTGTTGTGTACAATAATTATTTCTACTAGGTAGACGCTTGAGCTGTTGTATGATTTAAAAAATTTTACTTGCACCGCTACCATTATCTATAGCTTTTGGTAAAACGACAAACGTTCGGTCCTACATTATTCGATTGTAAAACTAAAAGAAACAAATTGCATCAACTTTTAGTTTTGAATTGGTCCCTTACATGTTATTCGATTTTTAAATTTATAAGAATTATTTAGTTTTCATATATTTTTGTAGATTGAATTATAATTGATTTTTTTCAAATGGAAGAAACACACAATAAAACTCATGTAAGTATTATTAACAAAAATATTTAAATGAAATATTGGATTTGCCGATCATCAAAATAAGAAATAAACAAAATTTGATCATTCAGTGAGAAATGAGATATTTAAAGAAAGTCATAATCGCCACATTGAAATAGTACACCTATATGGATTTATTACTGTATTTTGCAACTAAAAAATCAAAAAAATTTCACCTATTATTTTTATATCATATTTAAAATAATTATAAATTCATATTTTCATTATTTAGAGTTGGTCTTTGTTATGAAAAATCATTGTGAATAAATTGAATTTGAAAATTTTTATATTTATGTATATCACATTTTAAAATGTCAACCTGATTTCAAATAATAAAAAAGCTACAAAATGAACTTATTCATCTTTAATGCACACAAATTATATAGTAAAGATATATGCCGATTAAGATAATGAAGTAGATTATATGTCTATACATAACAAAATATTTATACAAGAAAAACAATAAATAAATAAAATATTTTTCTTGACATGAATATTTTTAAAAAAAACTTTTTGTAGTGAGATGGAGAAGATAAAAAAGAAAAAAAATTAACTCTTTTGGGTTAAAAAAAAAAAGAAATGTTGTTTTCATACAATGAATCCACTTTCCAAATTAAATGTATTATACTATGAAGTTATATTTACTATTCAAAATTTATAAATGCAATGAATTTTTCTCAAAATAAAGATATAAAAATTATCTCTTGAAGATAGTTAAACAATTAAGAAAATTAAAAATATTATTTTTTGGAGATAATACTAATATAACATTAGTAATTTAATTGTGCTCGTTATACTTATGAGTTAATATGAATATGAAATATTAAAATAGGTGTCATGAGAGTCAGGAAAAAGATGATTTATTGTCAAAAATATTATTATTATAAATTGTAAATAAAATCAATTTATTTTTATCAGTACATCAATACTTTTTATGAGATGATATATTGTTAAAATAATGTTCAGTTTATATGTTATCAAGTATATAAGTGTCTAATAAATTGAAGGTGAATATGAAAGTAGAAACATACAATAGCAAATATTGTCAGTTTACATTAAATAGAATGATAGCCAACAACATTGTAAATAAAAAATTTACATGTCATTGATTGCCCAAAAAATTGTAATAATTGAAGATTTTAATAAAATATATGCATTTGTGGAGAAAATATGACAAATAACAAAAGAAAACAACATGATAAAAAATATATAAAAAATAATTGAGTAGTTCAAATCTTTTTTTTTAAAAAAAAAATTAAACAAATATTTTTTTTCCAAATTAGTTATATATGCGTAATTAACACGGATTGTCAAAATTTACAATATTATTATCATTATATTTTGTTAAGTTAATTTTATTTCGAATTCTAATTACTCTAACATATATTTCTCACGTATAATACACGTGCATTATTTCTTATATATATAGACACCCTATAAGTATTGAGTGTGAACGATGGTATAATACATATCCATAGTTGGATTAATATTTGAGCCAAACTATTATTTAAAAAAATATTTAATCAATTTATGTCAATTGATATTGATATAATATAGTTATACTCCAACCACATATATTCATATTAATCTCAACCACATATATTCAAATTATCCATCCCAACATATATTAATACTCATGTAATATATTCAACCACCCCCCCCAACACACACACACACACACACACACACACAGAGCTCGGGCTCACCGTAGCCGCCTTTTCGTAATACGTCGCTGACCATCTCGACCATAATTCACTACCCGACACCATAAAATTATTGCCAACGATAACCCGGACCTCCTTGGCCCAGAGAACACGACGTGATGCAAGCTAGACGAAGCCAGGGTGGAAGAGCCCCCATGAATGGATCGCAGAACATGAATCTTTCTTTATCTTGTGAGGAATAGCTTAAACCCACAATTGACGAAAATATATGACTTGTTCCGCCATGGTTATTCCCTAGCTACTTCTTCCGACCCCACTTCACATTTATAGCCCCATTTAACAATATACTCCCGTTATGTCTCATAGTGGGTTTCACCATCACCAAGTGGGAGACGACGCATTTCATCATGATCATTGCCCAAGTCATCGTACAATCGATCATTAATAAAAATTATAAGTTGTCGAATCTTGTTCAAACCTGACATGATCCGGTTTGGCTGATTGAAAAATATGTCGAACAAATGTTTTTTTTTAAAAGAATCTATATATTAGATTAGACAGCTGATTTTTTTAGCAGTGTTTAGAGATATCGTCTTTCTAAAAATCAGGGAAGTGGACGGTCAGTTGTGTCAGAGATAGGTATTCGACTGGGTGATCCCCCTTTCTTCATATTTATTTGTTATTTGTGCTTGGGGTCTTTCAGCTATGCTGAATAGGTTGGAAGCAAGGCATCTCATTCATGGTGTGAAGATTGGGCGTTGTATGCATTAGTATGAGGTGGCCTCGGGACAGGTCATAAAATTTGACAAAGTTCGCCTTATCTTTCACTTTGAACACAAAGAATGAAATTCAATGATTATACATTTATATGTTTTGAATTTTCATCATTTTGTTAAATAATAAAGATAAAAATAAAATCGGGTTGGCGGGTCGTTTTGATTCGAGTTCAGGTTCAAGTTTAGGGTGGTCGGGTATGGTCTGGTTCAGGTTGAGAATTTTTTGTAATGCATTTGCCTCAGCCCGACCCGATTCACCTGAATTGACGTCCTTAATTTGTTCCAATTGTTTTTTAGAGTTGTTATCTAATAAGACAGTTTCAATAATTTTTATCAGATCATGAAAAATAATGATTTTGACATAAAAATGATATTTTTCATAATTTGAGTCAGGTTAAGTATCTGTATCACATAATTGATTCGTGAGATGGTCTCACAAAATTTTTTTTATTATGTAACCGCAATGAACAATTATTATATTTCAAATAATTATATAATTTTTTTCTAAACAGTAGTTAAGTTAAAAATCTAGTAAATTTTTCTTAATTCTTAAAAGTAATTTTTTTAAATATTTTGTTTCTTTTATTCTCAACAGTTGATTTCAAAATTTATAATAGATGTCATATATAAAAACAATCAAAATTATAATAATTGGTTTAGGAAAGTGAAATAAATAATTTTTGTACTATAATCCAAAAATTTATATTTCAAATTTTATTTTTGCAAGTATTTTTCACTTTGGATTTCCTTTTTTCTTTCACTCAAGAGTTATTTTTGTAATTACAGCATAACCCCGAACATAACAATTATATCAAAGTAGTCCCTCTAGAAAATTAGGGCATGCTAATATGCAGCAACAGACCATCGCCAGCCCTGCACTCTACTTCCTTTGAATCCCCGCTCTACAGCTCCCATCTCTTCGCATAAAGACAAGCCATAGATTCGGGTAACATTTTGATTGCTTTTTTGATTTTCTCCAATCATTGCAAAGCTAGTTGTCGCTTGATTTTTTGATTTTTTCTTCAGTGATGGATTCTTATTTCGGTTTAATTATGTGATTATCCAAATGTTTCAAGGTTGATGAGTGGAACGGTTTAATGATTTGGGTTTTTCTCTCTTGATTTGCATACCCTTTTCACTTTGGAAATCCTTGCTGTTTGGGGTTTTTTGCATTTTTCTAGGCTCTGTTGTTTGTGCTTTCTCCAGCGTTGATTACAAGTTGCATGCTTACATTAATTGCAGGATGGTTGTTTGTCATTGAATTCTTGCTTGATTGTAATTCGGAGTATTCGACTTGTGTAGTTGACAATGGAGAATGCGGTGATAGAATTTGATATAGGATTGGGAGGGGACGACAATATGGATATGGAGCCTCCTAATGGTCATGAAATGATTTCTGTTGGTTCTCCTAATGATGTTGGTTCATTCGGTGATGGTGCTTTTTCCCTCCAAACTTACATTCCTGAAGGAGAACCTGATCTTGAGCCTTGTGAGGGGATGGAATTCGAGTCCGAGGAGGCTGCCAAGGCATTTTATAACTCATATGCCAGGCGGGTTGGGTTCAGTACTCGTGTGAGCTCCTCACGTCGCTCTAGAAAGGATGGGGCGATCATACAGAGGTCTTTTGTTTGTGCGAAGGAGGGGTTTCGCAACATGAATGAGAAGCGTACCAAGGATAGAGAAGTCAAGCGCCCACGGACAATAACTCGGGTGGGGTGTAAGGCTTCGTTGTCTGTCAAGATACAGGATTCTGGGAAATGGGTAGTGTTCGGATTCGGAAAGGACCATAATCATGAGTTGGTTCCCCCTGACCAAGTTCATAGCCTCCGCTCGCATCGTCAGATTTCTGGACCTGCGAAGACATTGATTGACACCTTGCAGGCTGCGGGAATGGGCCCCAGGAGGATCATGTCTGTCCTCGTTAAGGAGTATGGTGACATTAGCAAAGTTGGGTTTACTGAAGTGGATTGTAGAAATTATATTCGAAACAATCGTCAGAGGAGTATGGAAGGAGATATTCAGTTGCTTTTGGATTATTTGAAGCAGAAGCAAGCCGAGAATCCTGCTTTTTTCTATGCAGTGCAAGGGGACGACGAACAATGTGCAGGCAATGTGTTCTGGGCTGACCCAAAGGCTAGAGCCAACTACAATCATTTTGGAGACACTGTCACTTTTGACACCACATACCGATCAAACAGGTACAGATTGCCGTTTGTACCATTTACAGGGTTGAACCATCATGGACAACCTGTTCTATTTGGTTGTGCTTTTCTAATTAATGAATCAGAAGCATCATTTGTATGGCTATTCAAGACCTGGCTGGAAGCTTTTTCGGGGCAGCTTCCAGTATCCTTTACAACTGAGCATGATACTGTGATTCAATCCGCAATCAATCAGGTTTTCCGCAATACTCGTCATCGTTTCTGTAAATGGCATATTTTTAAGAAATGTCAAGAGAAATTGTCCGACATGTTGCTAAAACACCATCATTTTGAATCTGACTTGCACAAGTGTGTAAATTTGTGTGAGAGCACAGAAGAATTTGAATCTTGCTGGCATTCATTTATTGATAAGTATGATCTTAGGGATCACGAGTGGCTTCAGTCCATTTATTGTGAAAGAAGACAATGGGTCCCTGCATATCTGCGTGACTCATTTTTTGCCGAAATGTCTATAACTCAGAGAAGCGATAGTATGAACTCGTATTTTGATGGATATATCAACGCATCTACCAACCTTAACCAGTTCTTCAAGCTGTACGAAAAAGCGTTGGAGAGTCGCCATGAAAAAGAAGTTAAAGCTGATTTTGATACGATGAATACATCAGCAGCTTTGAAGACTCCTTCTCCTATGGAGAAACAGGCATCCGATCTTTACACTAGAAAGCTATTCACAAGATTTCAAGAGGAGCTGGTTAGCACTCTCACTTTTACGGCGTCGAAAATGGAGGATGATGGAGAGGTCATTACATATCAAGTTGCGAAATTCGGGGAAGACCACAAAACTTACCATGTGAGGTTTGATGTTCTCAAAATGAGAGCCACTTGTAGCTGCCAGATGTTTGAATTTTCGGGTCTTCTTTGCAGGCATGTGTTGGCAGTGTTTAGAGTGACTAATGTTCTCACACTTCCATCTCATTATATCTTGAAGCGATGGACAAGAAATGCCAAGAGTAATGTCGCTTTGGAAGAACGTATTACAAATCCATTCAATGGCTATTTGGAATCTCATACCGTTCGGCAGATCACACTTCGACATGAGGCACTAAAATTTGTAGATAAAGGAGCTGAATCTTCTGACTCTTACGATGTCTCTATGGCTGCTTTGGCAGAGGCTTCAAAGAAAGTTGCTTTGGCGACAAAAAGTGTTGGAAAGGCTTCTTTTACCAATTGGCCTACAAGGGATTTCTCAGCAAAGGATCAAATTCAGCTAAATCGTAGTTCCATGGGTGGGCAAGGGAGCTTCACCCTGAAGCTATCCGAGGTTTGTTGTTAAAGTATTTACTGCATGATCCCCTACTATTTCCAAACCCCAGTTTTACAAAAAATTCTGATGCTCTACATCAGATGACTGGATAATAGAAAATTTTTGCATGCTTCATCTGGACCATTCACTAGTTTAACTTGTGGCAATTCATGGTCTCTTTTGTTTTGTTGTGATAAATTACTTAATTTTATGGGAGAAGACTGGAGTAAAAATGTTGATTAAAAAATTTTGATCGCTCTTACGAAGGATGACATGGATCAAAAAATTGACGAGCTTTCCCGTGAGCTGGAGCGTGCCAATGGGAAGTGTGAAGTTTATCGCTCGAACCTCCTTTCTATATTGAAGGATATAGAGGACCATAAACAACGTTTATCCATAGAAGTCCAAAACATAAAGCTTAGCATGAAAGATGGCATTTAAATTTGTAAAGTTTCAACTCTACCTTCTCTGGCATACCGGAGGCTCATGCTTTTCAGATAGAATTTGGTTTGGTGTTTAAACATAGAAGAAGCGTTCAACTTGCACGTCATCACCAGCCGTAGCAGATGATTCTGTGTGTAGTTGCCAAAACCTCAGCACTTGGTTGCCATTTGCTGGCTGTAGCAGATGATTCTATGTGGAGAAGTTGAAACTTGCTGCTGAACTCTTTGTTACGGTAATATTTTGTTACGGTAATATCATTGTTTCGTATATAGGTTCTTGTGGTTTGTGGTGTCAATAGTTCAAGATCAACCATAATGTAACTGCTGCATCTAACTATCATCGGTTGACTTCATGTACATAGTTACTCAGGTTGTATTTTTATATTGTTATTCTGACAGGAAAAATTATAACCAGGTAAAGAAACTATTGGGTTCCCCCCATCAGAATGAATTATCATAAACGAGTTCGAACTTTTATTATTAATGGAAGGATATGAAGTTCTGGTGTTCTTAGCAAGTTCACAAGCATCGCAGACATTACACGACTTTAATAAATTTGGATAAAGTTTTTATAAAACATAAAGCGAAGGATACCCTAGTCTTCTATGCCACTGAATGATCTGGTGATGAGGAGAGCTCGAATCACTTCACTTGTCAAGGCATGACTTTTGAGTATATATCTTTCAACCAATCGGTGTAGGCCGTCATTCGCTCTAACATAGCCAATCATTTCCCCCGTGCTAAGCTCGTGTAACACAATTAGAAGGGAAAATTTTAATTTTACAATTCAATTCTCTTGTAAGAGCACTAACAGATAGAAGGTTGCGATGGATATGTAGAGCTAGAGGTAAATCAAGTGAAGAAATGCAGTTTACAGAACCTTTCCCCACTACAGGAGATAAAGATTTGTCGGCTATATGAACTTTATCGCTACCCGAACACAAAGAATAGGAAGGAATTTTTCACGAGCACCAATCATATGATCAGAGACTCCGAAATCAAGAATCCATGAATCATTAAGGACATTATGAGTATATAAGGTTGTATGAGCAGATGAACACAATATACCCATGTATGCAAGATGAGAGGAAGGAGTGAAAGCAGTAGCTGTTGTAGGAGATTCAAGTCTAGCCATAAGGTGCTAGAGAGTTTGCAGTTCCTAGGATAGTCCCCTGAAATATTTTGCTTCACCTGGTTACTCGGTATGAGAAGCTTCAGAAACATGAGCTTGAGGTCGTGAACCACTAAATATTCTACCACCGTGATCTTGTTTGGACAACCACGTGTTCTCCAGCATGTGTCCTTAGTATGATTCGGTTTCCCATAGTATTCATTTTTTCTCTCATCTTTTTCTTTACCTCATTCGCTTGTACTTCAAGATTCATTATGCTTTTTGTTAGGATCATAAATATGTCTAGAAGAAGTTGAATAAACACATCACAAATTGTCTTTTTCTTAAATTGTTAGGGTTCTCGATTGTTGTTAGCAGTCAAGAACAAATATCGATGCTTCTGAGTGCAGTAGACAACTTAGTAAGTCAAAGTGTGGAAATAGTCCAACCGAACTCAATGAACCAGAATACCCAAAAATCAATATACGAAAAAGTAGTAGCGAAAATAAAATGCTGAAAGTAAAAAACACAAGAATTGTTTCTAGAATTTCAAAAGCTAAAATTCTTCTACGTCTTTTTTTATTTTGTTTCCACAAAGTATCATTAGAAGATTTTGGTCAATACAACACCTCGTACACCCACTTCAGCAAGTCTAACACAAATGCCTACTGAAACTCCTAGCACACAAATTCACTACACAATATGAGTTTTATGCCGAAAGACTTTCACACAGTTACAAAAACTCAACACTAAACAGAATTTATTTGAGATTGCTAGTGAATGTTTGAGAAGCACATAGTTATCCTTCAAATGATCGAATAATACTTTAAGTTTGTGATTCACAAAATTTCAGAAGAGCTTTTTGAACTTTTGGATCTTCAACTCGGATAAAATTTTCTTGCAGATTGTGGAATGTTTGGAGTGATTTTCGAGACTTGAATAGGTCTTACATAGATTATTTGCTTCAATATTGAACGACTATAATTATATCGTACAAAGTCTTTATCCAAAAATAGTACATCGAACCACTTTCTTTTGTCTATGTTCACAAATAGTGCGACACATTAAATGTATGTTATAATTATATCAAACTGCCATATTTTATTTATTTTCAAAACATTATCTGAACTTCGGGATTTACTAATGATTGTTTCGACCATTTTAGGATAAAATCAGAGTTGTGATGAAATTCTAAATATGTAGAGTTTATTAATATTAAATTCTAATTTCAACCTATGCACTAATATTTTCTTGACGTCTGTTGATATGTGCGTGTTTTGAAATATTTGACTACTGACTTTTAATCTCTTCAAATTTTTTTTTTACCAAAGCTTAAAATATTCCAATATTTCTGTAGTGATATTATGTGAATCAACAAGCATATCTGATCTTTCGCTAGAAATAATTGGCATCGTAGTATTTCGTCTAATTTTTTCATGTTTAACATAGTAATATGCTTGCTGCAAAGAGGGAAAATGGTTTGTTCCAACAAATCGCACTCTTATTTGATCAAATACATCATTCAGCCCTGCAAGAAAATCATACGTGTGTTCTTGATAATAGTCAACTTCTTGTCAAAAACTGCAACTCAATTGGTACTCACAATTTAGGAATCTAAGTATTTACGTATGGAGGTTTTGGTTTAAGTGTCGGAAAATGCGAAAGAAATCACTTATAGGATTGAGATAATGCTATGAGTAATGGCGCATGAGAAAACTCATGATGGAAAAGACCTTGGAGGGAGTCCGTTTAAAGGAGAAGACCCTATTTTGGGGATAGCCCATGGTCGTTACAATAAAAGCTCAATTGATGCTCACACTGTAGGAACTTAGGTACTTAAGTCTGGAAGTCCGGGGTTGAAATGTTGGGGAAGACGAAAAAAACCATTATCAGGATGGGATAATATTATGAGTAATGACGCATGGGAAAGCTCGAGAGAGAGAAGGTCCCATAGAGAGTTTGTTTACAAGAGAAGGACCCAAAAGGTTCCTAAGATCGGGATAACACACACTACAAGAAAAAAGACCTACGACAACGGGCTTTCCCCGTTGTTGTAGGCCTTTTAAAACCGTTGTTAAAAGCCCTGTGGTTAAAGGGTGTGCTCAAAGACAACGGTGAAAAACCGTTGTTGTAGGTATATAAAACCGCTGTTAAAGGTCCTGTGGTTAAAGAATTCGCTAAAAGACAACGGTTTTGGAGTGTTGGGGTAGTTACAATTTGCGACGATTTTTAAACAACCGTCGCAAATTAATTTGCGACGGACATCATCGTTAACTGTCGCTAAAATTAGCGACGGTCGTAATTAAAATGGTCGCTAAAGAGCGACGGTTTTATACACCGTCGCTAAATTTAGCGACGGTATTTTTTAAATTTCGTCGCTAATATTAGCGACGGTTTTTTGTGCTTTCCGTCACTATTTTTTTCAGTAAAATAAAAAAAATTTCACTTTAAATATTTTAATAAATATACAAAAAAACTAACAATGCTAATTATATTCTTGATTTACTGTCGAAAATACTATATTCTTGATTTTAAAAATTTTATTAAACTTTAAAGATAAAAACGAAATTAAAATTTTGTAAGGGAGAAAAATTTTAAGTGTTGTGAAGTGGTATGGTAGAAAATGGACTGAGGGTGGGGGTATTTATAGACAGTTTGCGACGGTTTTGACTTGAACCGTCGCAATTAGCGACGGTTATTTTTTTAACTGTCGTCGATTTAAAATTAGCGACGCTTTTACAAGAACTGTCGCTTTATTTAGCAACGGTTACAATAATAGCGACGGTTAAATATAAACTGTCGTTAATTATAGATCGGCGACGGTTTACCGAAACGATCGTTAAACTTAGCGACGGTTATACAAAAACCGTCGCTAAATTTAGCGACTGTTCTCGTAAATTCGTCGCTATATCTACATCGGCGACAGTTTTACTTAAAACCGTCGCTAATGTTAGCGAGAGGTATACTTAAATCGTCGCAATTTCTTAAATTAGCGACGGTATAGTATAACCGTCGCTATTTTTAGCGACAGATTTTACTTAAATTGTCGCAAAATCTAATATTGACAACAAAATTTGTAGAAAAACAAGTTGAAAGACAATGGTTTTTTACAAACCGTTGTAGTAGCTTAAAGAAAAACGCTAATAGACAACAATTTAAAAACTGTTGTCGTAGCAAAAAAAAAACGCTCATAGACAACGGTTTTTAAAAACCGTTGTCGTAGATATATCAAAGACAATGGTTTTAAAGAAACTGTTGTCTTTGAGCGGATTTTTTTAGGCTACGACAACGGTTTTTGTTAAAACCGTTGTTAAAAGTAAAAAGACAACGGTTTTTGTTAAAACCGTTGTCTTTGATGTGTTGTTAAATACGATTTTTCTTGTAGTGACATGATCGTTACAAGTTTTGTCTAATTTTGTAACCAGTATAATTTAAAATGGATGTTAGGATCTATTGGGAGACAAACATTGAGCTACAAAAGTTTGGTTCTTGAAATATGAACATCAAGAAATCAAATCGAGTTTGGTTTTCCAAGAGGAAGACACTTAAAATAATCCATCTAAAACTGATTTAAACATTTAACGTATAATAATAGTTTGGTTGAAGTATTTTATCAACACTTTGTATGCAATATTTCGATATTTGAAAGACACATAAAATGTTTCAACAATGTATATAAAAATATTAGCGATAGTAAGCGAATGTGATAAATAAATATGCACCAATTTGTTTATAGATGTCGGAGATTAATAACTTCTACGTCATCTATTCTTCCCATTAGAAGGTATCACTAGAAGTTTTGATTTATACAACTCCTTGTACAAAACCATTTCGACTTAGGACTTGTCCATTATCTAATTGAAGCTCATAGCACATTCTCTATTGTAAGCCGCAACCTCACAATCTGCATAATGTTTAACGTCTCTTATGTCAATATTACAAGCACAATATTTTAAGCCTTTATGTAAAGACTATCACTTAACTAAACTTTGAAGTTCAACTCTCGCGTATATGTGTAAGTGATTTGTGTGTAGACTTGTCAAATTGGGCCAGGCCCGTCGGACCGGCCCGCCCCGCTATAAAAATTGAGTGGGTTGGGTTGATAAAATAGCAGCCCGTTTGGAGGCAGGCGAAACGAACAAATTAGGGTAGAATTTTATATTTAGTAAGGAATGAGATTCTCCGTTCCTTTGATGTCCTCTTCCTGTTCCTAATTGCCTTTAGTTAATTGTATTAATACTAAACTTATACAATATACAGAACTTTAACAGAAGAAATTGACCAACAGCCACTTACTAATGTAAGGAATCATACCTGAATCAAAACTTATATTCATCCTATTATACGTTTTTTTTAAACTAAAAAAATAATATATTAGCATCATCAACTAAAATAACAGAATTTTATATTAATATCATTTTATAATATTATCTATAAATAAATTTAATACCCGGGCCTGAAAAAAACTCAAACAACCCGACGGGGAAAAAATAATATTATTTTATAATATCATTTTACTGTGATATTGTTTAATATTAATATCATTTTATATTATTGTTTACTGCGATATAATATTAAAATCATTTTATAATATCATTTTACTGTGATGATGTTTAGTATTTTTTTCTTAAAAAAATAAGCGGATCGGCCCGCCTAACCCGCGGCCCAAGGTGGGTTGGGCTGGGTTGGCCATTTAGAGGCCTACCAAAATGGCAGGCTGGCCCGCCTTGCCCCGCCCAGCCCAACCCGTTTTGACATGTTTATTTGTGTGTGTGGTGACTTAATCTTTTATAGTGTATATAAATTTCATATGTATTTTCACACTTGTGTTTGCTCTCATTCTAGCTAATTTTTTTTCATATAAGATGTTCGTACTTTGAATCTCTTTCAAAAGCTTGTATTTTATTTGCGAGATATATTTATAGGCTCCGAGAATGATATAAACGTTAGATACAAATATGACCGTTTGGGAAGATTTTGGACAGCTTCTGACATTAAAACGGTCAAATCGTCTTGTTGTACTCTTTTCCTGAGCCCTACTGATTTTGAGCCTTGATGTCAGTTAAGCTCTTCATCTAAGATGATAAATCAGCTAGTCTCGTTTCAGTTAAGTTGAGCCTTTCAGATTGCATTATATGCAAAACCAACAACCTCATCGCAGTTTATTGGCTTCTTAAACTCTTATTCAGACTTTGATTTGTGAAGATGATTTCGCATATAATCATCTTGGCTTTGAAATCATACTGAATCGCTGATAACTGAGATAATCAAGATGACCAAAATACTGCAACTGCTCATGTACAACTCATGGTTGTTTTCATGACAAACAATTTCATCTTACAACAATCCGTTTGTCTAGATAACATTCGATTTAGCCAAACCGACCAGAAATGCTATTTTTAGAAAATTGGGTTTCATAATTCTTTATTTTGGTGGCTGATCATTTGTATCAATGATGGATAATTACATAAACTTCCCATAAAGTTTCCATAGTTACAAAAAATCCAAATACTTACCTCTTTTGACGTATGTGGAAAGTAATAAATAAATCTAATAACTTCTAAAATTAAAAATACCTTCATTAATTTTGTTTTTATCGCACATTTTACATCATTGAGTTGTATTTATCTTACATTATTAAAAGGTTAATTATAAGAAAAATACACAGCTGGAAATCTGAGGAGGTGTTTGTGATATTAAAATTCATCAGATATCTTTGTTTTTTTCACAAACATCAAGAGAGGCATATGCAACATTTAAATATTGTTGGGGTAACATGAAAAAAAATCGAAGAAGATAGATGTAATTAACCCAATTTAAAATCCATCTCATCAACTTTCTCACGGGACATATAAATTTTATTTAATCTCAAAAATACGTTGAGCCAATGTAAGTTGAATTTTGGCTTGTATAGTTTGATACATTAATAATTAATTCTTAAAAATATTCATTAATTTATTCCGATTCGTTATGTTTTTTTCTAAAATTTGAGCATGTTGAATGCATCAAAGTTTTCGAATTTTTTTTTTTTACATATTTCAAATCTTTAGTTTTATTATTTGATTTTTCGGATTAAACTTTTGTGCTAACCAATGAATTCTATAAATTTTATATTAATTTTTTATTATATTTTATTTAATTGACAAATTATTTATTTAAACATATTACATTAATAATATACTTCACTATATAAATTTAAACATAATACTAATGTCTTGAGTAATATAGTGTAAATATATATTTGTTTGGATGCAACTTAAATGCAACTTCACAAGCATTGCATGACATTAATACAAGAGTGTGAAAATCTAACTTCTAATCGAACGTTGTGAATCTCGAATTCGGCCGTCAGTTATAATCCCTTAGATTTGGATGCAACTTAAATAAAATTTCAGTGTAATTTTTTTGAATGACATTAATATAAGATTATATCACTAATAATTGAAAAACAACATTTTTACAAGATAGAAAAGTCGAACTCCGAAATCTGAAAGTTGAAGGAACAAACATAAAGTTGGAAAATAAAAGTAGAACTAAAACTAGAAGTTTATAAATTGAAATTGAAATTTCAGACTGAAATTGCATAGATTTGCTCTGATTGAGTGTTGATTTATGCATTTTTTCTGCATTGTTTTCTTCCTTCTAAAATCTCGATTCATCACGTTAATCTCCCGATTCAATTCCTTAACTTTCTGGCTCTACTATCCCACATCCACACTAACAACAACATGAGCCGACAGTTTTCTACTAATTGTATGTAAACTATTTCGACATAATCTTGTTATCCATTTCTCCACTTAGTTATTCAAGTTAGTTCTCGAACTGCTGCAATATGGTTCTTGGAAGTTGACTAATTCTTTGCAGTTCATACAACTTTTTTGGAATTTTAACAATAATTTTTTGTTAGTCGTATTTTAGTATTTTGCGTGGTGAAGAATTTATAATAAGGGCAAATTTGTATTCACTCTCTGTTTCTATTCTCAACTTTCTCCTCACTCCCTCTTCCCTTATTTCTTTGTTTAAACTCCCTATTTTTCTAAAATTTTCAAAAACATCCTTAATTCTATGAATTTGGTACGTGAAATTGTTATACCTATCGAACATGTTCTTAAAGGCATATAGCTCCAAGACATACAGCTACGCAAGGTTTCCAGCCTATATATCATTCACAAATGATCGATTTTTTTTTTATTTTTATAAAAAGCACATCATGCTTCCGTATAATAAATTGAACAGTTTACATTTTCGACCAGAATGCCGCCGGGTTATATCCACCGAATTTTACAGACTGCTCCTCACAGTCCATCCACACAATCGCAACAGATGGTTTCTGACGCAGATTCCTTCAGCAGCACTTAGCACAACCCTGTTTCGTTTCCTACCTCAGGGTGTATGGTAAAAAGCTCAATTTGAAACTAATAGATGAGAGGGGCAAAAGCCTTGGTTCGTTTATTCAAATATACGAAATATTATTACATAGTAACCTCTTGTTGAGGAGGAAAAACTTGTTTAGCTACTTATAGTAGCCAAAATAAAAACACACATAANGGAGGAAAAACTTGTTTAGCTACTTATAGTAGCCAAAAAAAAAAACACACATAAATTTGAAAGAGAAAATATTACAATATTTGAAGAAAAACAAAGAGGTTGAGTGATGTCTTCATCTTCCTTCTGCCTTCTTATTTATAGAAGCCCCTATCGGATTTGTATTGCGGACTTCAAACTCTTGTTATAACTTGATGCCTTCCAGCTGTGGTTGGCCCTATCTGTTGAGTGGTTGGATGGTCCCTCCACTTTTCTTGATTTGTCTTCTTGTAGATCATTAATCTAGAAATAGCTTGTTCTTCAGCTTTTATCTCTTGGCATAAATAGTATATATGCGTTTGAATTATATCACCTAAAATCTCTTTTCCTGCTCTTTTTAGAAGTTGGTATATATCTTTAAGNCCTGAAATCTCTTTTCCTGCTCTTTTTAGAAGTTGGTATATATCTTTAAGATTTTCCAGCTTCTTTCTTATTGCCTTGATGCGTCTTTTAGAAACCTTCAGATATGTGAAATACATTTTCTTTAGGTTCCGACTTTTTTCTTGTGTATTTTTTACTGGTTCTCATTTGTTTTTTTATAGGTGAAATTGAGTCCCAATTTTCCTGTTCATTTAGTGGGTTATTCATATGCCCACTATCTCTTGTCGATGAATCTTTTACTTTTTCTATCCCCAAGGAAAGATGATTAGGTTCACATGTCCACTTATTTTTGTCGAGGAATCTTAAACTTTTGATGTCTCCAAGAAAAACGTGGATGTGGTCCTTCACCACTTGGTCCTGTTTCTGCAAGATGCTTCCTGTCTGATTGAGGTCTGAAGCCTTTGCCGAATTCTGGCTCCTTTTGGTTTGGACATTCTGGGCAGATCTGTTCTGACCATCTTCCCACATAAGCCATATTACAGAATTTTTGACGAGTTTCTTTACTCCCCAGCAGCTTGCTATTCTACAGAAGATTTCTTTTCTTTTCGAATAGATCTTCTGCAAAACTTGTGGTTTTTCCTGTTATTGTATTCAACATGAATGATCCGTTTACCTAATTATGATAAAACTTAAACGAAAACTTGACTTTGTCCATCTCAGTAAGACAGACACATAGACCTCATGCTCTTCTGGTGGAAATGTCGTCTTCAGTTATTGAAGCAACAAGGAGTGTTTCTTCTGACGGAGGATCCTTGATAAATTTCTGGACATTTGTATCTGGCCTCCTTAACTTGATGAAATGAAAGGCTTCGTGTGAGCTTTTTCCTGCTGGTTCGGGGGCTGTACTAAAAAAATATAACTCCAAAATATCTCCTCTGGACAAATAATCGTTATTCGCCCAAGTGTCATGAACAGATTCCTGAATCCATTTAGGTAGTCCTGTAATTTCTGGGAAGCTTGGAGATGTAGTATAAACTGAGGCAAGAGCCCCGAATTCATACCAAGCTTTGACCTCCTTTGGATATGAATTTGGTTTCATCCATACCCTTGGATATTTTTCTGAAACATCAACCCTGTTAGTAACTAGGTTAATGTCTATTCTTGTTTTAATTTCTCCCAGTTTTGTTGGTAAACCTGAAATGGAGAAATTGCAGTTTCATTAGTATCAACCTTAGATTTACCCTTGTCAGTATTAGGTCTAAAGTTGATCTTTCCTTCTTCAATCTCCGAGGTGAAGGGTTGACTTGAAGAATCGAGATAAGGATCTGGAGTCTCAATTTTTATTTCAGCCGATTCATCTGGAGATGATCTCGACTTAACACTTGTGATAGGGGTATTTTAATCCCCTGCTCCAGGTATAGAGTCATGTACTCGAAAACTCTCTATTTGGGAAACCAGTGGCTTCTCAATGCCTTGGAGTAGAGTCCTTGTATTACAGACCATAACTGTGTATACGCCTGTAAACATCCTGTGATTCGATCATAGACAATTCTCTTATCGACTTGTTGTAGCCTTCCCGCCCGCAACTTCTGCGTTTAAGACCAGCTTGTTAAGCTCGGTTTGAAGCATTTCAAGGTGTTCCCTCAAATGCCTTTGCATCTTGATGATGACATCGATATTACCATTGTCCATCTCTTGTTAAAAAATCTGCAAGAATATTTTCATGAGATTTAATTATCACAGTATCAAAATTATAATTCTGACATAGTGCTTGTCATCTTAATAATCTAGCCTTCTCAGATTTAGACTCAATTCTATTTCTTAAGAAGGCATTCACCTGTGTGTTATCAACTTTCAAAGCGAATTTCTTTACAAGTATATAATACTAGATCATCTTCATCTTGAGAGATAGCCATTTTTGGAAGATTTTTACAAATCTCTTTTAAATAGACAAGTTCTTCTGTGTGTTCTTTTGTCCATATAAATCTTGTATCTTTCTTTAATAATGGACTAAATATTTTCCCGTGTTTTGCTAGGTTTTTTATAAACATCTCAGCAAAATTAACAACTCCCAGAAAAATTTGAAGTTGTTTCTTTTCTTTTAACTCGTTTGGAAAATTTTGCATCTTTTCTACTATATGATCTTGCAAAATTATTCCAGACTCATCGATTTCTATTCCTAGAAATTCAATTTGTCTTGTAGCAATGACTGCTTTCTTTTCTGATAGAACCAGTCCTTCTTTTTTACAAATGTCAGAGAAAATCTCTAGATGTTTAATATGTTATTCCATATTTTTAGATGTGATCAACACATCGTCAATATAGACAAACATAAATTTGAAATAATCTTTAAATAGATTATCCATTTTCTTCTGAAATATCTGTGGTGAATTAGCCAATCTCATTTGTAATACCTCCCAGATATAGTGTCCTTGTGGTGTGGAGAAAGTTGTAAATTTCTTGCTTTCTTCCTGCATCCGAATCTGATAAAAACCAGACTTACAATCAAACTTAGAGAATATCTTTGCATTGCATATGAAAATGATTAGATGTTCTCTGCTAGGTATAAAATACTCATCAAACTCCAGAATATTATTAATCTCTTGATAATTAATAACCGGTCTGGGTTTGTTCTTTTTTATTTCACCATAATTTCTTACAAGAAATCATGGGCTACTGTATGGTGAAATTCCTACTTTGATCAAAACAAGGTCCAAATGTTCCTTGATTATAATCTGCATATCCCTTTTATCAATTATGTTCATTGGGATAGGTTTGCAACAGACAAATTCATACTTTGTGCCTTCCTTAATTTTAAGACAAGCTTTGAGTTGATTTTTGTCCCACCATGTCAAGGGATCTTCATTGTAATTTTCTTTTATCCTTTTATTGACATCTTCTAAGGATACCTTAGATTCAAACTCTACCTCATTCTTATGTAGAGCTATCTTAAAGCATTCTATTTCTTTTGGTTGGAGTTCTTTATCTGCTCTTAGTTGGAACATTGTTTCTCCAAACCGTCTAGAATACTTCATTTTTGGGTTCAGAAGTTTTCCTTCATCACCACAAGCAATTTTCACTGATCCCATAAGACTCATTTCCAAAAGTTTAATGAATCATTCTCTATTGAGATCAAGTGTTCTTGCAGCAATTCTCATAGCAGATGCCCAATCATCTATGAGATCTCTGTTTTTTAAATCTAATACATCTAGGTTAAGCATAACCCCATAAAGATGTATAGGTTTTAAAACAGATTTCCCATAAGGTGTTTGGTGCAAAGGAATTTGATTCTTCCTTAACCTTATTCCCGTTGGTTGTGCTTCTCCACCAGTATAAAAGTCTGGCTGAGATTCTCTCATATTTATATTCTGATATCCTACACTTTCTCTTAGTGGTTCCTGTGTAGATGACTAGATTGTGGTAGGTTGTTCACCCCCAGTCGTATTCATTTTCAGATCTACAACCTTGAGATTTGCAAAAGATTCTGCAAGCTCTTGTAGATCCTGTAGACCAATCATTTCTAAAGTTGTCATCATATTAATTTCTTTTCTGAGACTGTTTTCATTAGATTGATAATCTTTTCTTATTCAGTTAAAGGTTTTGTCATCACCTTGGCCTTCCCTCTTTGATATAATAAGGGCTCAGTACTAAAGGATGGTGGTAACCTTCCTTCTGAAGTCCTCTCACTAGAACTTGGCTGTTATTCTAGGTTCTGAATTCTTGTTCGAATATCCTTTAATATTCCAAAAATTTCTTCCTAATTTTCAAAGATTTTCTCCACATTTTGTTGTACATAATATAATATATTGTCATAATTATGTACCGTCTTTTGAATTTCTCTAAGATCTCCGGAGAGTTTAGAGGAATCCGGTACTATTTCTAGGATGTTATTATTTTGAATCATAAGTTTACCTTAAGAATCTGATAAGTTCTTTTTTGATATCTAACCTTGGTTAGATCTTCTTGTTGCCAGTATTCCAAATTTTTGGAATAGTTTCTGTAAAGAATTAATCTCGAACCTGGATTCGGATTCATGTTAATTGAGAAAATTCTCCTCCTCAAACATTTAATTACTTAATAATAATAAATTTGTATGTTTGAAATAATTTTACTTCGGCTCTGATACCATTTATCCGAGGAAAATCAATCATTTAATATATAAAGATATTTTTGTCAATTTTAAACTCTTTAGGGAGTTTGGGCAAAATTTTTGAGGTATAAAGGGTTAAAGATAAAATAGAGTTTGGATTTGGAGATTTAAAACCAATTTTCCAATATTAAAGATTATCTCAAACTTGAATTTTACGTACAGATAGACACTATAAGCTACCAATCATATCAGTATTTTATTTTAAATAAATGCGCCGATTGTCAAATCCACGGATTATCCATACAATTATATATAATAAAATAATATATATATATATATATATATCAACTGCTCAAGCCCCACCTGTGCCAACCAAGTCTCAATCCGCAGAATGTGGATAATTAATCTCAACTTGTGCATCCCGCGGACTCAATTGGAAGTGTGGAAGCCTTCCTAGTTCCCCCTCACTTTTGTCGAAACATCCCAATATGTTCACCGCCGTAACTCCCGTCAGAAAACTGCTGCAAGCGGCCACTCCGGACCAATCAACCACCGTCTTCATGATCGAGAACGCCACCACAACCGCCGTGGCAGAACCCTCTAGATCTCTAGACTCATCCATGACTCTGGCCATCGTCATCGTTCTCACTTTCTTCGTCTTCATGGGGCTTTTTTCGGTGTACAGCCGATGTTTCTCCGACAACTCTCCTTCTCCTTCCTCCACTGCCACCGCCTCTTCCGCACACAGAAATCATCAAGACTCGTCGATCGGGTTGGACCCCTCCACCGTGAAGTCCCTCCCACTCTTGCCCTATGACGCGGCGGCGACTCTGCAGCTGCGGGAGGAATGCCCGATTTGCTTGAGCGAGTTTCGGGGGACAGAGAGTGTGAAGATGATCCCCAACTGTGGCCACGTGTTCCACCCTGGGTGCATTGACACGTGGCTGGAGTCACAGGTGAGCTGTCCCTTGTGTCGGTCGACGCGGCTGTATAAGGTGGCGGATGAAGTTTGATTATTTAGATTGAGTTCATGCTATATAGTATTCACCCTAATTTATCCTGTGAGTCTTATCTTATATCGAGAATCGATTATTTTATTATATTTTGATTATAAAATAAAAAAATAGTGATTAATCTCACATATTTTTAAGTCAGATTAGACGATCGTTATACAAAACAAACATCGAAAATAGATATTTTAGTGTAGCATAGATTAATCGTGTAATCATCTGTTATTTGGTATGATTAGTTCTATGTTGGAGCGAGATTATTAGCTTTAGTAATTCATAAAAATTTTTGTGAGACGGTCTCACATCTCAATTTCGTGGGTCAAATATTTTATTTGGATTATGAAAAATTATTACTTTTTATACTGAGAGTATAATTTTATTGTGAATATAAGTACAAATAACCCGTCTCACATATAAAAATTCGTGAGATCGTCTCACAAGATATTTATTCTTAGTAATTTATCGTCACTCTACACAAACACTACAAGAAAATCAACATACAATCACACTCAGAAGACAACGGTTTTATCAGAAACCGTTGTCTTTTTTCTTTTTAACAACGGTTTTCGTTAAAATCGTTGTCTTTCTGAATTTTTTTTTGCCAAAAGACAATACAACAACGGTTTTAAACCGTTGTCTATTATCGTGTTTTTTAGGATATACGACAACGGTTTTAGAAAACCGTTGTCAATTAGCGTGTTTTTTTGACAAACAACAACGTTTCATTAAAACTGTTGCTTTATTTAGCGACGGTTTTGATAAATCCGTCGCTACATTTCGCGACGGATGTAAAAATCGTCGCTATTTTTAATTAGCGACGGTTTTGACTACAACTGTCGCTAAATATAGCGACAGTTTAATTTCTGTCGCTATATTTAGCGATGGTTTCAAGTAAATCCGTCGTGTTTTTAACAATAGCGACAGTTTTATAAAACCGTCGCTAAATATAGAGACGGATTACCACAACCGTCGCTGAATTTAGCGACTGTTTTTAAATACCACCGTCGCTATTTTAAATGTACGACGGTTTATTGAAAACGACGGTTTAACGAAAAAACCGTCGCAATTTGTCTATAAATATCAGTATTTTCGTTCCATTTTCATTCACACCACATCACAACACTTAAAATTTTTTCTCTCTTACAATATTTTAATTTCGATTTAGGATAAATATTTTTGTTTTATTTTTTGATAAATTTTTTTGTGTTAAATAAGTTCACGAATAATGTTAGGATTGTGGAATTGTAATTTATTGTCATTTTTTTAGATTTGTTAAATTATTAAAAGTAATTTTTTTTATTTTACTGAAAACATTAGCGACGGAAATTATGAATTAGCCGTCGCTAATTAGCGACGGACTTTATGAATAAACGGTCGCTAACTTTAGCGAAAGTGACGGTTGTTGACATGATTTCCGTCGCCAATGCAAATTTTATTTGCGACGGGTTTTCAATAACCATCGCAAATGTTGCTACAACAACGGTTTTTAACCGTTGTCTTTGAGCGTACTCTTTAACCACAGGAGCTTTAACAACAGTTTTAAAATGGATACGAAAACGGTTTTTAACCGTTATCTTATGTCATTTTTCTTGTAGTGAAACTCCATGTTTTTGGCATAATTTAGGTCCGTCGTCGAACCAACTGAATAAAAAAAAGTTTTTGTCAACAATGCAATGTAGGTATTATTTTGTGTGTGTATTCTTAATTAATTTCAGAGAAGAGAGCAAGAAAGAAATTTTCTATATAAGATGAATATTATCGTTACGTTTTATAAATATTCAAAAATTCATATGAAATTGTTTCATGAATCAATTTTGTAAGATAAATCTAACTCGATTTGATATATTAAATTTTTTTAATTTTATTATAGATATGAATCGGATCGACTCGTTTTATGAATATCATCTCGCAAAAAACTTACTATTTGAAATATAAATATAGATGTGATAGATATATATCTTGATCTTAAATATTTAACAATATTAAGATTCTATATCGGCATGTGTTTTTTTTTAAATAACTTCTTGTGAGGATCACGATTCATGATTAATACTTTTTTAAGGTTAATTAATAACACTGCATTAATTCGAATGTAGACAATATTTTGTTACAATATCATTAAACCAAACTGAAAAAATACCACTTAGCCACTTTATATTAAGTGAATCGTTCTTCTTTTAATGTGAATCTCATTAAATTTTTTAAAAAAAATTTAGCCGAAGGTGAATAAACTTTTCATAAGAAAGTATCATTTTTTGTTCTCACATGCATTTGTT
This sequence comes from Primulina huaijiensis, assembly GCF_012295235.1. Classification (NCBI taxonomy): domain Eukaryota; kingdom Viridiplantae; phylum Streptophyta; class Magnoliopsida; order Lamiales; family Gesneriaceae; genus Primulina; species Primulina huaijiensis. The sequence goes on along the minus strand of NC_133323.1, from coordinate 6,125,383 downwards.
TTGTCTAGTACATTTATTTTTAATTAAAGAAATTTTGGAATTATTATTATTATTATTTTTTTATCGGGATTTGGATTTGAAAATTTTGCAGAAAAGTTGAGAATTAATTATATTAAATGTATATAAAATACTATAATTGTACGTTAAATGTCCATTGATTGCTAATCGCGCACTACCAAAAAAAACATATAAATTCTCTTTTGTGAAAGTAATTTCACATATCTTTATTCGTAAGATTGATGAATTCAGCTATATTTATAATGAAAAATAATATTTTTTATGAGTGATCCAAATATAATATTTATCTAACAAAATTGATGTATAAAATCGTTTCATATGAATTTTTGTGATACATACATGTTATAGAAATTTGATAGATTTAGATCCTCTATTGTGTTGAAAATACAGTACGAAGTGATGTGCATTTTTTACACGAGATGATCACATGATCATCTTGTAGATATCACACCATATGACATAAATTTAAAAAGTTGTCAGATTAAACGAGAGGATCATGTAATTGCTGTGTTTTTAACATAGTAGAGGATCCAAATCCAAATTTGATACTATTAGTTACTATCAGAATAATTTAAGTATGCTGTACTGATATTGACAAGATATTTTACGTTAATTTTGCCGCTTAAACTAAATATATTCAACAATTAGGAAGCTTGTTGAAATACGCAAATATATTTTAAAATATCCTCAACAATAATGATATGAGGCTACACAATATTTTATTTGTGAAATGGATGGATTTGATCTTGAAAATAGCTTAAATTTACATTCATTTATCTCTCTCCTTTTATAGAGAAACTTGGGTCTTCCAACTCTCGTAAAAGGAAAAAAAAACATCACCCTCGGGTTATGATAAGAAGAAAAAGAAACGATTTTTTTTAAATAAAAAAATGTTGTCATCACTTATTAGTTGTGTGCCTCTTCAAGCATGTCAATGGACAGTTGACATAATTTCCTGGATTTGATTGGGAGATTATAATTCAGTTAAATAATTTAAATTTTGGATTTTAAGTAACATTAATAAAAAAAATTGCGTGACAGACTCGTGAGTTAATTTCATGAGACGGATTTTCAACCCGACTAAACTCATAAAAATATATTACTTTTTGTACCTAAAATATAGTTTCATAGATACAAATATGTGAAACTGTATCACAAAATACATACTCAACAAATATATATTTGATCTATTTGGTATGTAGCTAGTACAATCAATTATTAATATAGTAGGTGAAATTTTTCAAAAATTTCATTTCCAATGCACGGATTTGAGTCTAGTTGAGATGAGAGATTTGTTAGAACATTTTTTCATAATTTATTTTGTTGACAACGAACAATGTTACTACTGTGAAAATTACGGGGTAAGATTGAAAATACACGCAACTTTTCGCAAGGGATAAGACAACTTTTTGGAAACAACACATTGTTTCATTATTCGTTTTCATGAAATGGTGCACTATTTTATGAAGAGTCACGTCCGTTCTGCATCAATGTTTCATTTCTATATATATGTCATCATTAGTTCAAGAAATTTATTCAAATTCTGATTTGATTTAGTCACCTACAAATACAGAATTATTTCATTGTATCCTGAGATAAATTTTTCACATCCTGTAACTAAAGTGAGGGAGAAAACATTTCTTAAAAGAAAGCGTTACAAACGTGCCTTAGAATTCATTCACACACTATCCAAATTTCGAAATAATCTCCCAACAAGATTTGCAAACATTAATCATATTCGATGTTTGATCGTTTGGCAAATTCGAACAAAAATCCTGAATTAATATTACATATCCCTTCAACAAACTGCGTAAAACATAATTATTGCGGGAAAATTGCAAGAAAACACATCCATCATCACTTTAACAAATAAATACTTCCAAGTTCAAAGTTTCAAAACAAAGCAAGTTCATGTCAATATCAATTATTCAAAGGACCAAAACTGCATAAATCATGCATCTCCATTAACAAGTTGCAACTCTAAGTTGTCGTTCGTAAACGCATAAGCCATCATTTAAATGCCGATGACTTTCTTGTCAGATATATCAGTTACTTGGTTGCCGTCGCATTTTTACGCCAATGATTCAAGCTCAGTAGTGCGAAGAAACTCAAGGAACTTTTTTGCAGCTGGTGTAAGTTATTGAACAAGAGAAAGATCGTGCAGCAACCTCCATGTCTTCTCCTATTTCCACGTGTTTTATTTCACTGGATGAAATCAGCTCGAACGGCCTCAACTACGGGAGCTTGACATATTGGACACTTTCCCATTTTCTGGACCAAATTCTCTGCGCATCTTGAACAAAGGCACATGTGCCCACACCTTTTTCGAATGAAAGAAAGGGATCATTATGATATTTAAGAAGATGAATATGATCATGTGCTTCATTTCATATTGTCAAGATAAGAATTGGACTATGGATACGACTGAAGATTTTCGTTTCTTTGCAATTATTTCAAAAATCTGATGAAGCATTTATATAGAAGCAATTTACCATAGTTTATTGCCTGTTCCAAAATATAAACGTATGTTTGTAATATAATTACTGATGAGGAGCATATTTTCTTTACTTACCTGTACAACAATGAACTGATTTTGGTAACACGGCATAGGCAGCAAATTCCTCTCTTTATGAGATTCCATTGAGACTCCTCGTTAAAAAAGTCGTACTCCGTTGAGTCTGCATTCGATGGTAAAACTAGAAAAGATGCAGAATGAGAAAAGTGACAATCCATTAAATTTGATGCATGAAATGGGATACAAAAGAGAGAATCATGACGGTCCACAAACTAGAGATTTGGGGACTAACCTGTGGAAACGAAAGACCTATTTGATATAGAGGAAACATCTTGGCGTATGAAACATTGAATCTCTATTTGCATGTCCATGCATGCTTCTAGCATGCTTTGCATGTTGTTCATCCTCTGTTGAAGCATAGCTATGTCATTTCTCAATTCATTTACAACCTCCGAATTGGCCATTTCGTTTCTCAACTCATTTTCGACCTCCCAATTGTCCTACAGGCACAAGGAAAACACATGTTGATGAGTTGAAAATAAAAATGCCGTTAAAATGTTAGAAATAGAGTGAAGAGAGAATGCAACGCATTAGATTCATGTGGTTTGGCCAGAAACCATGTACATTCGTAACGCCGGTTTGAAGGTTAAAACTCTTATTACTTTCTCCTAATTTAGAAAAAGATTTGTCATCTCTTGAAATATGTGAAGATATCATGATTCATCTATAAGAAAACTTCCTTATAATCAAATCACAGCCAACTCATATCATAAATTTATGATAATATGATAATGTTATAGCTGATTCAAAAATTTAACCATCCATTTCTGACACTGGCCGAAAGAAAGGAAGTTGGGTTTCTGATTAAAAGATAAACTCAACAGATACAGCACTTAATCCAAGAATGTTGAGCTTACGGTTCCCAAGCTCTGATTTGAGCCATGTGTCCAATTTCCAATGTGCAAATCATTATTTGAATTTTGATCACCGATTTGTTGTGCTGGTTCTTGCTTAATAAAGACAGAAGAAGATGATGGATTGCCCAGTTCCCAATCATTAGATACATGACTTAGCCTTTGGGCATGGGATTGTAGGACACGGTTTAAGCTCTCTCGAAAATCACTTCCAAGAAGACCTGAGACACGTCTCCTGAAAAGCAGAAAAGGGAAGTTAAAAAGGTTTCAATAAAGTAAACAGCCTAACTCAAGAAATCAGAGTGAAATTTGAATACATTACCTGCTAAAAAGTTCCCTAAGTTCCTTCCTGTGGATATTATCATCCTCATGAAAATAAAACCCATCAATTCCTTCGATGGATGCTCTGATCTCATTGGAAGGCATATCGAACGAGATATCAGCACCAACTTGCAAATCGTGACCTACCCGATTTTCACGTGATTCTTGCATTTGTTCTTGCTCTACAAAATTATTATGTGGTGTTTGTCGAAACCACGGATCAGCAGAATCTTCCAGAAAACTTATGACGCCATATTCTTGGACCACTTCCTGAAGTGATGAAGCACCTTGATAATCAATTTCTGCACTTCCATTTTGTCCCAAGTTAGCGGTATAATTAATGGATTCATATATTTCACTCCTCCCACTTCTAAGTTCATCTTCATGAAAAACTTCAGTAAATTCACTTTGGTTAATATCCTCATTTTCTAATGACGGTCCTTCATTGCAAGTGATACGGTTTGATTTACCATACCTAATATGAACACACTCAATGTCAGACCCTATTGCTCGCTCACATTCCAAAACCCGATCCTGTTGGCTATCAACCCTGGAAATGCTACCTTCTCGAATGTTTCTCCTACTGGTCAAAACAGGCAGATCTACTTCAGATGCTTGTACCTCAGAATCCCAATGACTCTGGTTACTACCTAATGCACTTTCCTGGTGTGATGCTGGAAAAATCTCAGTGACCTCCCCTTCCTTACATATCGACTCGGATTGAGAATTACTTTTATCAGCTAAAGTGTGATCTGTTGCAACACTGTTTGCTGAGGGGTGAGAAGAATTGTCCAATTTGGAGAGAAATCCCTCCCTTGACAAAAAGTAGGAAGTTGTTAGTTTAAGTAGAATAATGAGTACATCAAAAAATTAAGCTGATACATAATTCTTTTAACACTTAAAGAGTCATGCAAAGACCATATTATTTACACCACCAGCAAAGACCATGAATGTAACTAATTTCCAAGAATTGATGATTGCTGAATCTATCTGTATCATTACCTCAAATCAGAAACTGTACTTTGCCTAAGCAATCCCAGTTCTGTTGCGACCGAGCAAGATGGTTTCTCGTTTGGGATTAATCTTTTGTTCTGTAGGAACCTACCTCTAAGCAATGCCTGGATAAGAATATGAGATTCGTCAAAGTGAGATTATTGTTGTTTCTGGTGACAGCTAGGTAAAAGTAATCACAACACAGAAACGTTTATCTTCACAAAATGACTACCTGAATACGATTACGATGAGCAAAACCTGACACTGATTTCTGCTCCAACATTCTTAAAAGTTCCCTTTCCCTTTCGCTCCGAGCTCTAAGAAGAAGATCAATAAGAGTTTGTCTACCACATAATCTCCTAATAGACCTCTGTGTGCTGCCCATCTCAGGATTAATCACCAACCCTTCTCGCACCTGCTCGATTTGAGAACCAACTTCAGATGATCCATCTCTAGGGGAGCCACAGCTACTCGGCTCGACATTCGTCTGCACCCATTCTCTTATGATTCTCACCCTTCGACACTCATTCTCCCCAAGATATTGTGGCCCTGAGTTCTTCCCTATACGTAGTATGTTAGGTGAATGGCTCTTAGCACTGCTATTCATCCACGAACGAAAAATTAGTCTAACTTTTTCTCGTGCAGTGTCTCCCAAGTCACTAGATTGTTCTGATATGACACAAATATGATCCTCATGCTCCATCTTCGAACCATTTATGGCTCGGTTCTGATTCTCATCGGCATCTTCGGATATATCATCCCCACTATCACGCCCTTGTCCGATCGATGTTGTGGTACTTAAGCAGTCAGAATCAGAACCATTGCTTTTCCGTGGTATAGACTTAAGAGAATGGCTCACCACGTCCACATCCTCACCCTCAATCTCCCGCCACATCTGCCAGAGAGAAGATGCCTGCGCGCCAGGCCTAATAATTTGATCATTCCACCGTCTTGAAACTCGAGACTCTGCCTCTTCGAAGAAAGGAACAAAAGTTGATACAGTGTGCAATCCAGCAACAGTCATATTGCAAATTTTAAAAAATGAGTCAGAATCTCAACCATCGGCAGTGAAAGTTGACATCTCACCGCTGATGATCATTGCTCAGTAATTTATCAAACCATAACAATAGCACCAAGATTCACACACAACAATCAGAGTCTGCAAAAAGTATTCAATTGACATTGTTATGCTTGATATTCAAGAATAAAGTTCAAGTTTTTCGTTTTTAAAACAGAAAAAAAAAATGATAATTCGCCTTTACCAACAGAGAAACTTAAAGCCTTAAAGCTACGAACACAATTTTTTTTCTCAAAATTAGAAAAACAGTGACTTGCGAATCCATCCAGTCTCTGACAAATGACATCTCACCTTAAAAGAAAGATAAAGAAATGCAGCATCCAATATTCTAATAGCTCGTTTTTTTCTTTTTCAAACCCATAACAACACACCCAAATTCATTAAAGACAAACAAAAGATCAAACCCAACCCATTTCAAGCAAAAATCTTCAGTTCAAGAAAATCCCACCAAATACATTCCAAAAGTCGGAGAAACACATAAAATAAACGCAAAAAAGGACATAAACCCTCACCAATCAACTTAAGAAACATTCAACACAAACAATAAACAGAATCAAGAACATCACCATCTTCCTTTTAATACTTCCCATGGAAGAAAAAGCAATAACACCTTTTTCTACAAATAAAATGCAGCCAAGTTCTTCACTTATACTCCCAATGTAACAATGTTTAACAGAGAGAGATTACGTTATGGCGCCTTCGGATTTTATTAAAATCTCGGAAATTTTTGTGTACCTCTAACGTCTATTTTCTGTGAAATTACAAATGAACAATCTACTATTATATTTTCGGAGAAAAAAAAAATCAATTTTAGTCATATATTTATTAACTTGATTGATTGATATTTTTAATTTTATATATTTAGTTAAATCAATTATAATCTTATAATTACGTTGTTTTGATTAATAATAAAATTGATCATATCTCACCTAAATTTAGTTTCTTGGGTTATAAATAAGTTTTCTTATTGTAGATGATCGTTGTTATCAAATTAGAAATAAGAATTTTGCTTCATTTTCTTGTTTATTACTAAATTTATAATATTCTTCATGAATAAATCAATTTGATTATACAGAGAGAGAATTATTTTTGTAATCTAAATTAAAGTGATTTTAATTTTTGTAATATTATTAGTAATTAAGTGTTAAAGAAATTCGCTTTAAAAAAAAAGTATTAACGAAACTGTAGTTTTGTTTTTGTCAATAGATTAATGAATCAGGTCGGACACATTTTAATTACGGTCACTGCTTCTATTTTTATCAAGCGGGGTGGGTTTGCTCCCACCAGCATTGATTTTGATATAAGTAGATCACTGGTAAGACGGTCTCACAAATTTTTATTAATGAGACGAGACAATCATGTTCATATTTACAATTAAAAAGTAATATTTTTTCGGTATAAATAGTAATAAATTTTCATGAGTTATCCGAATTAAAGATATATATCACAAAATTGAGCAATGAAATCGTCTTACGAGATTTTTTTCGTTGAGGATTGAGTCCAATTAGTAACATTATTATTATTTTAAAAAAAAAGCAGCATAAATGACAATAATTCAAACCAACTAATTTGTAGCGGAACCTCTATAATTTATATACACGCATGCAAGCTAGTGAGACGCATATATATATGGCGTGTTCTTAACACTTTTTAATATTCGTGAGATATGTCTATCATATTTATAATTATAATAAAAAATAATAATTTTGATATAAAAATATTATTTTAAACAAACGATTTTAAAATATTGTCTTAAAGAATAGAAAATAAATAAGAGCATTGTGATATACTCGTCGTACAATTAATGTTCATACTATACAACAATCTGTTTTCTCCTTCAATAAGTTAGTCGATAGAATTAACATTTTTTAAATTATTATTAAGAAGTTAGTCTATGCTACATCTGAAGTAAAATAAAATTATTTATGTTTTAATATGAGATGATCAATTGAACATGTTATATAAAAACATAGAGAGAATATTACTCCTAATGTAACAAAATAACTCATTATTAAGATGAATATATTACCATTTTGAAAATCTAACATCCTTCACGATATTCATAAAACTATAAAATGAAATTATACTTTGTAGATTATTTATTGAGTTGAATATTTGAAATTATATTTTATTGATTTAAATATTTTACACAAATATTCAGTGAATGAACCAACAATATAGATTCATAGACCACATTTTTTTATTTAATTGGTAAAATATAAGACAAAAACTTGTGTGAGACGGTCTCACGGGTCGTATTTTGTGAGACGAATCTCTTATTTGGGTCATCCATAAAAAATATTATTTTTTATGCTAAGAGTATTATTTTTTATTGTGAATATCGGTATGTTGAACGATCTCACAGATAAAGATTCGTGAGACCGTCTCATAAGAGATATACTCAAAATATAATTACTATAAAATAAATTATGAAAACACCTATAAATGGATGACCTTACCAACCAAGGATAGACATGGCGGATTCATTGGACAAAGACATCATATTTTTTTAGGCAAAAATTTGTGTGAGACAGTCTCACAGATCGTATTTTGTGAGACGTATATCTTATTTGAGTCCAAGAAAAAATATTACTTTTTATGCTAAGAGTATTACTTTTTATTGTAAATATCGGTAGGGTTGACCAGTCTCACAGATAAAGATTCGTGAGACCGTCTCACAAGAGAACTACTCATTTTTTTTATCTCACGTCTTCTAAAAAATTTCCCATAACTGTGGCAAATATAGGACCCCCAATATATAGAAAAAATGTTAAATAATATTTTTTTCCCCTAAAATTATGATTAAAAGTTTAAATAAAAGCCAACTCTTATATGAAGAAAGAAGTTTGTCACGGGTTATTTAAATATTTAATCCCGATCAAATATTATTTTTTTGTCTATTGACCTTCATGATTCTTTATAGCTAACAACCTCTTCGTTTAAAAAAAAATTTTAATTCTGGACATAGAGTAATGTTTAAAATTTAATAAATCATATAATTACATAGTAGGACTATATTTAAAAAAGACAAGAATGTCATTTTTTAAAGTTTAAATTTATAGAGAATCGTCCATCAAATTTTGAGAAAGTCTCCATTAAAAAAAATTTACTGCCGTTATTTTTTTTAGTTCTGTTGTTATTTGTTTAGTTGAAATTTTTTGTATCGATAATTTACAAACACATCAATCAAATCATTAATTATTTATCTTATATCAGTCAAAAAATTTAATTTAAAGTTACAATATCACCTTTCATTTTTATCTTTTATTTATATTTATTAATTATTAAAAACGACAAAATTATAAATTACCATTTTATCTCTTAAGTAATCAAACCAAACATACTATTATTTATTAAATATTATTTCACTTCCTATTCAATATTTTAATAATCATAATATTATTTTTCTTGTCCAATCCGTGAGTCATATAAAAAAAAAATCCAACTATATTTAAATATCACTTATGCTTTACTCCATGTTTATGAAAGATAACAAATAAATTATATCTTCTTTCAAGAGAGATATATGCAATATTTCAATATATATAGTTGGATTTTTTTTATAAGTCATATAAAAAAAAACCTCCACAAAGAAGAAAATAAAATTTACTTTACAGGAATTACTGGCAAAAGAAGTTAGTTTCCACATGGCCATTTCCTCTTTTTGCATGAATTCTCGTCAACTGCTCCACTTTATCTAACAAGACAAGATACTAAACTCTTTAATTCTACTCATAGATTATCAAAAGTTCCTAAAGTCGACGGAAGTAGGAATTCTATAAAATCAACATCTCCCGACATAACTTTTCATCAGTTTCAAAATGCTATATTATTATCCTAAAAAAATGCTATATTATTTTAAGGAGTTGCTAAATAACTAGAATCTAGAAAGTTAGGACCAACTTTTCTAGTAATTTTCAGAGTAAACGTTAAGTTTGTTCAAGTAATATAATATTCACAAAAAATTTTGTGAAACGGTCTCATGAGTCAATTTTATGATACATATATACTATTTAGGTCATCCATGAAAAAATATGACTTGTTATTGTAAATATGAGTATGACTTAGTCATCTCAAAAAATACCTACTAATATAGCAGCATACATGTATTGACTAGCCCATTCAATAATCTGTATGTATTGATTACATGACCCTAAGAAGAATACGAAGAGGTGTTCTTCTTGGATTTAGTTTTTTTATCTCTATATATAAAAAAAAGAAAAATAAATAAAAAAACCAGATTCATTCATTTACCATTTTTGTACTGATTCGACTTTGAGAGATTATGGACATGGACGTCTTTTCAAGGGCAAAGGTGGGTTCTATCCCACCAGTTTTTTTTCCTCAGCCCAGCTACTATATTTGACTTTTGAGTAGCTTATCAACATCAAACAAAACCAAGCCTTATAAATGCGGGTGGATACGGTACGGTATACCGTACTGAACTATGGTACCGTATACCATACAGTAAATATCGGTATGGAATTTTTTCATACCGATATCGATATCGGAAATTCGGTATCGAATTTTCGATATGAAAAAGTTCATACCGGACACCGTACCGACACCGAAACAGTACTGAACTATGGTACCGTATACCATACAATAAATATCGACATGGAATATTTTCATACCGATATCAATATCGGAAATTCGGTATCGAAGTTTCGATATGAAAAAGTTCATACCGGATACCGTACCGACACCGAAAAAATGTGGGTATACGGTATACCGACATTTTTTCGGTATACCGAACTTAAATTTTAAAAAAAAAAATTATTTTCGGTATTTCGGTATATACCAAAATATCGAAAAAAAATATTTACTTACCGATACCGATACTGAAAATTTCGTGTATATTGATTTTTTCGGTATTTTTTCGGTACGGTATTTCGATATTTCGATATTTCGGTATATTTTCTCAGCCCTACTTATAAATTATGAAACAAAATACGAAGGCTAAATATAAACCAAATAGTAGGTATTTTCTAATATAGTTTCATATATCTTTTATGTGTTAGACGAGTCATCATTGTTCATATTTAAAATAATAAGTAATATTTTTTTGCATAAAAATTACGAGTGTCTCAAATAGGATATATGTGTCATAAAATTGATTTATGAAACCGTCTCACAAAAGTTTTTGTATAAACCAAATCCTTAAAAATTGAGATGGGTCAACCATGCTCTCATATTTACAATAAAAAGTAATATTTTTGACATAAAAATTAATATTTATTTATGTGTGACCCAAATAGAAGATCCGTTTAACAAAATTGATCAAAGTGATCATCTCACATGAGTTTTTCCGCACAATTTAACATACAGTTTCTTTTCTCACTCCTTGATAACAAAGTAGTGATTTTCTCTAGGACCAACCCTATCTCAGAGATTGCCAATCTCGACCATAATACAGAACCCAACTCCAACAATTGAGCGTACTGGTCGAAAATAAAAGATCTGTCCACTGAATCTGTGCGTATTCAAACCAAACATTCAAGATTTCAAAAACTTTTCGATCCTAACAAAAAATTTTTTTTGAAGTGTTTAAAACCTAAAACATTTAACATACTCTAATATTATTCAGTGGATCACGATTGTTCCAAGATATTAATTAGCTATTCATAATCATAAATAATCACCTAAATGACGGTACTAATTATTCCATGTATTACAATCATGTGTACAATCAGTTTTATTTATCATGCAATAATTTAGGTTATTGCATGTAATTAACTCATGAATGCAAGCGGATTGGGTATGGACTCGGGCATGGCGGCTCCGAGTCCTAGCTCCTTCGGGAACTGGCAGATGCACAGGCATTTCTTGCATTTGTTTTTAAGCTTCGTGGTCCATCGAAGGGGTGGCGGAGGAGGCCGTGAACTGGCGGTGAGACACATCCCTTTGGTTGCAGTTCTTGCTGCAGTAGTCTATTACTGTGACGTCACAGTCTATATATTTATTACACATCTCTGTAGAATTTACTGTAAAAACAAATTGTAATGGATGTCATTTAAAATTCCCAAATTGTTATGCTAACGCCATAATTTAATAAATTAAAGGCTATGATTTGGCCACATTACATATGATTTTCTGAATTTGGCTTTCCATTGCTAGAGATGAGATGAATTTTAGATGAATTTTACTTTAATATAATTGAAAGTCTGGGCTGAGATTTGGTTAAGATTTGGTTATGATTAATTGTGGTCTAATCCCAATTTTATCTCCACCACGACATTCAATGACATATTTTGTATTTTAAGTCATAAATATTGATTCTTGAGACATTAATGAATATCATATAATTTGATTTATATGTAATAAAAAAATTGAATTAGACTCAAACATCGGATAATATCTGCAATCAAAAGTACTGCTTGGTGTGCTTCATTAGATGAATATTAATTGGTCAACTCACACTTAAAACTATAAATCAAACAATATATATATATATAATTAATCACACTACTTAACTTAACTATATCTATCAATTTTTTTTTATCACTCGTATATATCGTTCGATCATTCCATTTTACGAGCCAATCAGTGCCACATAGCTCTACATCTACTGATTTACATATGGTTTACAACAATACGTAATTGAATCAAGATTTGAATAAGATATATACTTAACTATATCTATCAATTTTTTTTTATCACTCGTATATATCGTTCGATCATTCCATTTTACGAGCCAATCAGTGCCACATAGCTCTACATCTACTGATTTACATATGGTTTACAACAATACGTAATTGAATCAAGNCTTCATTAACTTATATATAAATGTGTGTGATTAATACATAATTTTAGAAGTTTATCAACACACATATATAAGAATAACTATAATAATTAAATATATTAAAACTTTATAAATTTACACTAATTACAAATATTTTAACACACTTACTATTTATTTTCAGGTACAAATAATTTTTTTTGCTTATTTTTTTTTGTTTGACATATTGTCAAAAACAAAATTGTTATTTTATACAAAAATTTATTTAAAATGGATGAAATTATTTTCAGTTTGATTATTTATTAATATTGAAACTTATTATTATGTATTTTTTAAAAATATTATTTATTTAAATAAATATATTGAATTGACTTGAATAATTGAAGTTTAATTATAATAAATTTATTACTGACTTGTCTGTTGTCTTTCGTAAATCAATATATACAAAATATTATATTGAGATAGAAAAATATTGGAAATAAGTAAAAATAATTCACATTCATTTGTTAGTTCAAATAAATTTTAAAAAATAATAATAATAAATTACAAAATTCATAGGATTCTATGAAAAAGTTTACAAATGTCAATAAAAGTCCTGCAAAATAAATTTACGAGATTCTGTGAAAATATTTAGAAATTTGTGAGATTATGCAAAAGTCAGTAGAAATCTATAAACTTCACAAAAGTCTGTTATTTAAAAAAAGTCAGCAAATCTATGCAACGAATACACACCCTAAATAATAACTGAACTTCTTGAATCTGCAAAAATCATGAATATTCGATCAACTTTTACTAACCCCAAAAATATTTTTGTTCGTATTTCGATCTCATTCTAGCTCTTATTTTCTATAAGGTGTTGAGTGATGTGAGTGATTTGGTCGTTACTTAAATAGATGTGAGATAATTTTAGATTTTATAAAAATAACATTCGCATTTAGTAATAAAGAAAACATGATAAGTGATGATGTCCGGGTAGATTGGGTGAGCTTGGGTGGGAATTTACCGAGCAGAGAAGTGTACTTTTCCTTTAAAAATTTTGACATGATGAGATGAATCTGACCTGACCTGATGGGATGACCCGAGTAGTGTGACTTGGTCTCCCGGGTGGTCTAGCCTGGCTGGTGGGATGATCACGGGTGGTCTGGCTTGGTCTCCCGGGTGGTCTGACTTGCCTTGGTGGGATGACCCGGGTGCTCTGGTCTGGTCTCCCGGGTGTTCTGGCTTGATCTGCCCTGGTGGTATGGCCTGGTCTCCCAGGTGGTATGGCCTGTCCTGGTCTGCCTTGGTGATCTGGAATAGTCTCCCGGGTGGTATGTCCTGGTCTCCCAGGTGGTATAGCCTGCATTGGTGGGATGACCCCGGGTCAGAAAATCTTCACATACTCAACAAGATAATGTTAGTGGGGCTCCGGAAGGGTTTTCGACGTAGCCACTTTGACGCTCAAGTCAGTACTAAGTTCACCAAGTAGAGAGAAAATTTATTGAATGCAGTAGATTAACATATCTCAAATGAGCAAACCTGAGTATTTATAGGAGAGAAAATGACCTCGATTACAGTGCATATACATTGGTCCTGACTAGACATATGCTCATGTCCTGTCTTCTGATGACTGACCATGCACTGTCATCTGTCAGTAGACATGGTGACCCATACTGTTTGGGTCTTGTCATGGGCACTGATTGTCATGCTAATGATGCATGGTGGCCCATATTGGTCGGGTGACCTGAACCCTATTTGAGTGAGAGGACCCTGTCCAAGGGAGAGGATCCTGATTGGGCGGAAGAATCCTGGCCGGGCTGGAGGACCCTGTCCGAGGAGAGGATCCTGGCTGGGCTGGAGGACCTTGTAGGGGGAAAGGACCCTGGCCGGGCTGGAGGATCCTGTCCGGGGAGAGGACCCTGGCCTGGGCTAGAGGACTCTGTCCAGGGAGAGGATCCTAGCCGGGCTGAAAGACCCTGATCGGAAGGAAAGACCCTGGCCGGGCTGGAGGACCCTGGTCAGGCTGGAGGACCCTGTGGGGGGGAGAGGACCCTGGCCGGGTTGGAGGACCTTGTCGGGGGGAGAGGACACTAGCCAGACGGAAGAGCTGGAGGACTCTGTCCGAGGAAAGTATCCTGGTCGGACGGAAGGACCCTGGCCGGGCTGGAGGACCTTGGCCGGGCTGAACCAGCCCCGGGAGAGGATCCTGGCCGAGCTAGAGGACTCTGGATAAATTTTACACATGCTCTACTCTTTGGATCAAAATTTACTTTGTTAAATTTTCTTCTTCTGTCCGAGTCCAAAAATTACCCAAGCCCTTTCCAGGGTGTCAATAAAAATTATATATGTGAACTTGAAATTGTTAGTCTCGGGCTCATTAATAGTTAGACATAATAATCAACTGTGATAATAACGTTTGGGCCTCCAAATTTATTTTATTTTACTGTTAAGAGTTTTATCCAATTTTGGATTTGGTAACTTCATTGTCATTATGGAGTGTAACTACTTGCCTCTTTAATTTGAAAAAGGGAAACAAATAAAGAATTTGAAATCACTTATGTTAGCTAAGTATATTTTTCTGTTTCAATTTCAAATTCACTCTTTAACTTAGTCATTTCAAATTGAATCTACGGATTTTAAGTGCTTTGATTTGAAATCCCCCCACAATTCATGAAGGATGTGATGTTAAAGAAGATAAATTTAGGAGAATTCAAGACAGTGAAGATGGCGGATGAATACAATTTAATTCTTGAAAAAAAATTCCTCAGAAATTAAAAGATCCAGAAAGTTTTGATATTCCTTGCATTTTGATAGTTTTTCTATTAAAAGAGCACTTTGTGATTTAGGCGCAAGTACTAATTTGATGTCTCTGTCTATTTTCATGGAGTTGGAGCTTGGAGAAGTGAAGCCTACTACCATCATCTTATAGTTGGCAGTCAGATATCTCACTTATCCTTGTAGAATTGTCGAGGATGTCCTGATAAAAATAAATAAGTTCATTTTTCCAATTGATTTTGTGATATTTGACATTGAAGAGGATCAAGACGTTCTTTTTTATATTGGGGAAGACATTCTTGGTGATTGTAAGAGCTTTAATTGATTTACAAGAAGGAGAATTGACTATACGAGTTGGTAGTGAAGTTATCACATTTAACATCTCCAATGCATCAAATGTTAGAAAGAGGAAATACATGTAACTGCATTGAGATTTTTATCCTACTTGTAATAATATTGGTGTAGTTGCACTCAGGATCTATTGGAAAGATGTCTTGTTAATTCAATGTTTCGTGTGGAAGGAGATGATTGGGATTTGAAGGGGAGCAATTACTGGCTTTTGAAAGCCACCAAAAGAGTTTCAACACGAGGATCTTGTTAGGAATTATGATCCTGATTTTGATTATCGAACTGAATACAAGAAAATACATTATGATGAAAATTTGAACAGTAAAATAATCAATAACTATTATATATAGTTTTAATTTCATTTAATTGACTATACTTGGAATGTTAGAATGATTCGAGGTGAGGAGTGAAATGATTGATGAATGATGTCTTATTTTGATTACTTTGTTTATTAGGGTCTAGATCACCATGAATTGAGTGGCTACTGTAATTTATGACCTTGCAAGCTACGATCAATTTTAGATTATTAGTTATAATACATTGTTGGAACATTTCATGTTCGCGATCTTGATTTTGATGTTAACAAAACTTATTATTTTATTTCTAACAAATTTATCTAGTGTGCAGAAAGTTGAAACTGATCAAATCCCAAACTGATGAGTTCTAGAAGCCAAAATTGAAGTTGTCGAGACGCCAACTGAAAGAGCCAACTGATTGTCAGAACTGAACCAGTCCAACTAATATATCTAACAACAGTTCGACTGATTGTCCAACTGATAGGTGGTTCAACAGTAAACCTTCGGAAGCCCGGCCAGCTGATGAAGAGCTTAACTGATGAAGAACCCAGTTGAACAAAAGAAATGATACAGTTCATCAAATCGGTTCAGAGTATAAGTTGTAACTGACATGTTCGCATGTCACAACAAGACTGTTTAATGGAATCTAGCTAAGCGCGAATATACAAGCTACAAGCCACTTCACAGACGAATGTACAATAATGGACGTTGCAGTAAAGCTAAAAGAGAAAAGCTTCCAGAACAGTTGTTAGAATGACAGGACATGTCCTAAGGAAGTACATGCAGATGCAACAGACATTATCACCGAGTCTTCATCTACGGACAGCTTAGCGCCTATAAATATCATATCAAAGACCATTGAAGATAACAACAACATAGAGCGGAACTACAACCAAATACCAATGTGTGAAGAAAACTGATGGCACGTTCATTTCATATCAGTTTACTAGAAGCCGTTAGCCCAGTTGCGTGAGAACACCTTCGTGTTGAACTGATTAGATCAGTTCTCACACATTCACACACAATCACTTACATATACGGAGAGTTGAGCTTATTGTTTAGTTGAGTGAGTCTTCACACAAATACATTAAAAGATTGTGTTTGTAGTCTTGGCATAAAGACATTAAACATTATTTAGATTGTAAGGATCTGTCTGCAATCTTGAGTGCTAGGAGTTCTAGTTGGATGCTACCTTTCTAGAGTGGGTTTGTATAAAATGTTGTATAAATCAAAGTCTTCTAGTGGATCCTACCCGATGTGGTAGAAGGGTGGCGTATGAGCAGTTGAAGTCTCTGAACATCCATAAACATATATGGTGTCTTTAACTGTTTAACTATTGTTTAAAACTGATTTGATCAGTTTAGCTGATATCGGTTCAGTTCTTCTCATAACTGAACTGATACAAGCCTGAACCGATCTCTTTATTTCAGTTATTCAGTTTAAACTCAAGCTAAAAGCTTTAAACTGTTCAGTTTTCTTAACGAATGATTATTTCGAGTATTTTTCTCTTAGTTAGAAAACCAAACTCGATTTAATTCATCGGTGTATTCATTCTTAGAACACAAGCTATTGCAACTTATAGAGAATATTGTGTTTGAAGCACCTTCAAGAGTGTCAAAATCGATCCTTCATACATAATCACCATCATAATGTACTAGAAACTTGTAAACATACAAGTTTTTACTTTTTTTGTTATAAAATATGTTACAATTTTAGAGGTTGGCAGGAATATATTATTCTTGGAAAGATTAAAAAAACTTCAAAAATTATTATTTTATATACCAAAAATATTAATTTTTATTGTAAATAAAAAAAAGATTTGACATGTCTCACGAATAAAGATCCGTGAGATCGTATAACAAGATGTTTACTTAAAAAATTTATAATATATAAATCCAGTGGAAAATAAATTTCTTGAAAAAAAAAATTAAATAAGGAAAAAAATGGTGAGGAAATATTAACCTGTTGCCTCCTGGTGAGTCTCTGCTTGCTGGAGTAACAGGATTGAAAGAATTACGGCGGCGCAGCCATCGCAACCACCCAACCTACTCTGCCCTTGATGAAATTACAGAAATGACCTTGACATACCCTCCATTATTGTCTCCGTCACTGTACCTTTCTCCCACTCACGTATTCACCCCAACCGATGTCTTCAGACAACACCCAAGGCCACCTGTGGCAATTCGAACCACCACAATTCGAATGTGCTATGTTACAACCAGACCCAAAAGGACCCGCAAGAAAAATGTCTCTCCGTCTTCAGAAGAAAAAGAGTTGGTTCGCTCAATAATGAAGAATTTCACTGATAAGCAGCCGTTGATGAATACTCTGAATAAGTATGTTAGGTTTGTGAGAACGGAGCACTGTTTCTTGCTGTTTGAAGAGCTTGGGAACAATGACAAGTGGCTTCAATGTCTGGAGGTTTACGTCCCCCCGAATCTTATGTCATAATGGTTTCTAATTAAATGTGATTAAGTTTTGATTTTGATAATCTGGTTACTGGTTGATGTCTTTTACTTTAGTTTTTCGGGGTGTTTTCATGTATTTCATTGGTGGGATTTTATCTAATTTTATGATAATATGTGCATACATCATACATTGTGCAATTCCATGTTTGGGATTTTATCTAATTTTATGATAATATGTGCATACATCATACATGGTGCAAATCCATGTTTGTTTCTCTGCCTGTGATCTCTCTGACTTTAGTTTGCGAAATTTATGAGAAGTGTTGATTGTTGTCGGGTTCCCCATCAATGAACGTTGTGTGAGTATTTGGTTTGTTTTCCGTTTGAGTTGAATGAATATCTTGGCTCCCTTGTAAGTAAAGCCTCATTTACATATATCAGGTGTTCAGGTGGATGCAAAAGCAGAGGTGGTACATAGCGGACAATGGAGTTTATTCGAAGTTAATATCAGTTATGGGAAAGAAAGGGCAAACTCGAATGGCCATGTGGCTTTTCTCTGAGATGCGTAATAGTGGTTGTAAGCCTGATTCATCTGTATATAATTCCCTTATCACAGCCCACCTGCACTCTCGTGACAAATCCAAGGCTTTGGCTAAGGCTCTTATGTATTTCGACAAAATGAAAGGAATGGAGCGGTGTAAGCCTACTGTCGTCACCTACAACATTCTTTTGAGAGCTTTTGCTCAGGCGAGAAATATTGATCAAGTTAATAATCTGTTCAAAGATCTGTCAGAAAGTATAGTGACTCCTGATATTTTCACATTTAATGGTGTGATGGATGCCTATGGAAAGAACGGAATGATCAGGGAGATGGAGTTGGTGCTTTCTAGAATGAAAAGCAATCAGACAAAACCAGATATCATCACATATAACTTGTTGATTGATTCGTATGGGAGAAAGCAAGAATTCGACAAGATGGAACAAGTATTTAAGAGCTTGACGCATTCCAAAGAGAAGCCGACGCTCCCTACATTCAATTCCATGATCACAAATTATGGTAAAGCAAGACTTAGGGAGAGAGCCGAGTTTGTCCTTCAAAAAATGAATGACATGGGATACAAACCAAGCTTCATTACATATGAATGCCTTATAATGATGTACGGTCACTGTGGTTCTGTCTCGAGAGCAAGAGAAATTTTTGACCAGGTAGCTGAGTCGGTCAAAGAGAAAAAGGTATCCACTCTAAACGCTATGCTCGAAGTCTACTGTAGGAACGCGCTACCAATGGAGGCA
The DNA here is from genome assembly GCF_012295235.1 of Primulina huaijiensis. Taxonomy (NCBI): domain Eukaryota; kingdom Viridiplantae; phylum Streptophyta; class Magnoliopsida; order Lamiales; family Gesneriaceae; genus Primulina; species Primulina huaijiensis. The sequence continues at coordinate 6,105,706 of NC_133323.1, read as the reverse complement.
GATGTGCTTTTTGAAAGCATGTGCAGAACTAAGAAGTTCCAAGTTGATTCATCTACTTACAAACTTCTTTACAAGGCTTACTCTAAAGCTGATATGAAGGATCTTGTACAGAAATTGCTTGTTTATATGGATAAAGATGGTATTATACCGAATAAACGGTTCTTTCTCGATGCTTTAGGGGCCATTGGGTCCTCATCAAGGAGCCAAAAGTCTGCCAAGATTGCGGATGGGTCACGAAGACAAGCCGTTATTCCGAATCCAGAGTTGGATGAAATCATGGGACAGAATGATGAAAGAGTTTTGTTTAGTGATATAAACGTTGAATTTGATGTACATTTTTGAGTATTTGATTTAATCTGTTTAACAAGTATTGAGTACGCAAATATTACTGTACTTTTTCTAGGAAAAAGAAATTGCTGTTATTGTTTAGTTTTTCTTTCAATGTTAATGTGAAACAGTTCACAAGTTTCCACATTTTAATTTATCATATAATGATACATAATAAATGGGAAGTATGTACCTCCGTGAAGCATATAGTAGATCTATTTGAACAAAGTTCATCTATTTTTCTGTTTGGGTTTCTTGTTAACTATATTCCTTTCTTTTTTAGTGTTGCAACTTTGCTTCCCACCATCAATGTCTTCTCCGAATTCAATACAAGTTAGAGAGCCAACAGTGAAAAGCCCACAGCTTATTTCATCCCCGGTGGATTTTTACACATCCATTCTGCGAACAAGCCTCAAAATCAATGACCCTGTAACTATCAAGCTAATACACAATCGGATGATCAAGTCGGGGATTTATCTAGGTGTGCTCTTGATGAACAACCTTGTCAATTCTTATGCGAAAACCGGGTTTATTAATGATGCTCACAGGGTGTTTGATGAAATGCCTGAGAAGGACACATCGTCGTACAACACGCTGATGTCTGCCTATGCAAAACAGGGTATGATGAGGGAAGCGGTTAGTATCTTTAACAAAATTCCTGAACCTGATTCAGTTTCTTGGACCTCAATAATTGTGGGATATAATCTATCGGGACGCTTTGATGTTGTTTTTAAGATGTTTCTGGAGATGGTAAAACGCAAAGTTGTGCCTTCTCAGTACACCGTTACAAGTGTGCTTGCTTCTTGTGCTTCAATTAAAGAATTGGCTATAGGCAGGAAGGTTCACTCTTTGGTTGTTAGATATGGCCTCGTTGGCTGTATATCTGTAGCTAATTCTTTAGTAAATATGTATGCAAAATCGGGTGATCTTGGGAGTGCGTGGGCCGTGCTTGATACGATTAAGTTAAAGAATACTTCTACGTTGAATGCGAAGATATCACTGTACATGCAAATGGATCAGGTAGAACATGCGACGGCTCAATTTGAGGAGATGAAAGATCGTGATATTGTTTCTTGGAATTCGATGATTGCAGGATATAACCAGCATGGTCTGGATGACAAATCACTGAGTTACTTATCAGAAATGCTCATGGTGTCTCAATTAAAACCTGATCGTTACACTCTAACTAGTGTGTTGTCTGCTTGTGCAAATCTCGAGGAACTAGAAATTGGAAAGCAAGCTCATGCCTATATAATTAGAAACGCATTTGATACATCTGGGGCAGTAGGGAACGCGTTGATCTCCATGTACGCAAAATCTGGTGGTGTTGAAACAGCTCATAAAATTTTGCTGATGTTTGGGACGTCCACCATAAATATTATTGCCTTTACGGCTTTATTAGATGGATACGCCAAGCTTGGAGATGTAAATCCAGCCAGGAAGATATTCGACTCATTGGTGTATTGCGATGTGGTTGGATGGACAGCTATGATAGTTGGCTATGCACAGAATGGCCACAACAATGATGCAATGGAGCTTTTCAGATCCATGGTAAAAAAGGGCCCAATACCGAACAGCTATACCCTTGCAGCTATGTTAAGTGTCAGTTCAGATTTGGCTTCTTTGAATCATGGGAAACAGATTCACGCAACTGCTTTAAAGTTGGGGGAGTCGTCCTCAGTTTCTGTGAGCAATGCGTTGATTAACATGTATGCAAAGGCAGGTAATATCAACTGTGCAAGGAAAGTATTCCGCCTTGTACGATGTAAAAGAGAATCCGTCTCTTGGTCCTCCATGATCATGGCTTTAGCTCAACATGGACTTGGAGAAGAGGCATTACAACTATTTGAGAAAATGTTGTCATCATATGCTCAGCCTGATCATATAACTTATGTTGGTGTTTTGTCAGCATGTACACATGTAGGATTGGTCGAAAAAGGCCGTACTTACTATCAAATGATGAAAGATGTGCATGGAATTCAACCAACATCGAGCCACTGTGCTTGCATGATCGACTTATTCGGCCGTGCAGGGTTGTTGCAGGAAGCACAAGATTTTATAACAACCATGCCAATTGAACCAGATGTCATAGCTTGGGGTTCACTTTTAGCCGCATGTAAAGTTCACAAAAATGTGGAACTAGCAGAAATTGCAGCGGGGAGATTGCTTTCAATCGAACCGGACAATGGTGGAGCCTATTCAGCCCTAGCCAATGTCTATTTGGCTTGTGGAAAATGGAAGGAAGCTGCCGGAATCCGAAAATCAATGAAGGATAGAAAGGTGAAGAAAGAACAAGGAATTAGTTGGGTTCAAATAAAGAGTGAAGTCCATGTCTTTGGGGCAGAAGATGGAGGACATCCCCTAAGAGATGCAATATATGGGTCGATGGCTAAAATCTGGGAGGAGATTAAGAAGATGGGCTTTGTTCCTGACACTGGTTCAGTGCTGCACGATCTTGATGAAGAATTGAAAGAGCAGATTCTAAAGCATCACAGTGAAAAACTTGCTATTTCATTTGCATTAATGAATACTCCAGGAAATACTACTATAAGGATCATGAAGAACCTTAGAGTTTGTAATGACTGTCATTCTGCCATCAAATTTATCTCGAAACTGGTTGATCGAGAAATTGTTGTGAGAGACGCAACACGTTTCCACCATTTCCAAAATGGTTCATGCTCCTGCCGTGATTATTGGTAGGAATTGCAAATAATTATGTTGGAGTATGCTAAGCTATTTCCTAGCCACGTACGTGAGTGTTCGATGCTAGAATTGATATCTAACGCAAAGTTATGACTTTCATTCCATGAAGATTAAAGAATGAATTGGCAGGTAAAACCATCTTTTTTGCTGACCATCTTTACCGTTCCTTAGTTGTGTCCTCCGGTTTGGGCAGCAGGTGTTATTTGTTTCATTTTTCCGTTTGCTTTGTTTCTTTGTTCTTGTTCCCAGAAAGACGATGAGACTCACAAGTTGCTTCAGTTTTGGGATCTTCTTAACTGGTTAGAGTTTCGTGTTCATTCTTATCTCTTTCTATTTTTCTTTTTTCCTTTCCAAAAAATTAGATTGCGGTGAGGAAAAAGGCATAGTGTGAGAGATTTTAGTTAAGCTTCAGCATTTCTCACATAGAAAATGATGGTTTTCAGGTTCTTGGAGGAACAGCTGTAGAAAAAAGTTGCTCTGACCGAAAGGTGTAGATGTGCAGCCGATGATGGAAGTGGTAAAGGCAGCAGCTTCCAGTATATTTGTAGTATATATTATGATTTTGAATGTGTTGTGTTTCCTGGAAAAGGGTTTCATTTTTTTAAATTATTTTCAATGGAACACATTGAGTTTTGATTAATTTAGTATGTTTAAATTTTAAGCTATTGAAATATTAGGAGGTTGGTGTCTTTCCTCAATATTGGAGGCCTGGACGATGGTTAGACTTGTATAGTGGTATTGGATCTGTCGGTACCGAAGCTATGAGCAGAGGGTGCTGAGGTTCAATTTCACTCATGATGGAGCTTTTGCTTGACTTTATTTTTTGAAGCTAATAAAAGGAAGATAAAACATCTGAATTCACTGCGATCCTTTGTTGACTGATTTAGCCATTAAGCCTGAGAGATTTCGGAGTGCTAACCAAGTCATGTGACTTGGGACTCTTTTATATGATGTATGTTTGTCTGTATTAAATTTTAATGGTTTATTTGTGATTTATAAGTAAAATTTGTGGAAATGGATCTGCCAAATTTAGCATCAATTGTTTCTTGACCTGTAATCATACATAACGTCCGCATTGAAATCTTTTTTACTTGAATAATTTGTCTTGGATACTTTTATTATTACTTTCTTTTTTGCGAATATTATTACTTCTTTTTCCTTTTTTTTTTTGAATTAAGAGAGTAAAATAACTCATCCCAAACTTGAGACTTTGACGTCAGATATACTACAAGTTAGCAGCAATTACTTCTATGCTTTTGTTTTTAATTTGTTATCCACCAATTGGTTTTATACCACTCTTCTTCTGTAGAGTTTTCACACTTTGCTGGGTGAAGATTGAGTAAAAAAAATGTCTAAGAGAACCTCGAAATTATCAGTTGAATGCTTGTGTCGGATATTCATTGAAGTTTCGTTTATTCTTGTTAGATTAGAAAATATGAGTTTTTTCTTTATTTTTTTCTGATTTTTCTCCGTAACTTGATTATTTAATTCCTCGTCCGTACCCAAATGTCTGCTTCTCAGCAAAACCAGATCATTCTTTCCTGAAAACAAAATTAATGCAAGCTCAGAGAATACGCAAATAATTATGCCAAGAAGTGAACTCCTATTATTCTCAGAATCCCCGAAAAATTCGAAGATAAACATATTGAGTTTATTAATATTATTACAATCCCTTTAAAAAAAATATCGAATAAGATGGAATGTTGACAAATTTTGAAGTGTGTTCATGTTTAAATATATTATTTTCAATTTTAAAGTTTTAAACATGCCCAAAGAAAGTAGGTGCAAGATTCTCTCATCCATGTTACTAAAATACAAAATTCTACATCAAGATTTATAATATTTACCTTTCCGGTCCTGCTCCTCCAGCCCTCCCTCTTTACATCTATGTACACCTACTCAGACACTAGAGCTTGTTAGTGTGTGTGTTTCCTTGGAATAAATTCTTGGTATGGGTTGGGAAAGGAAGCTCTCACGAGGGAGTTTTGTGAGACCATTTTTAAAGAATCATTGGCGGGGGTTGTGTAGCGGTAATGTGGGCTTGCACAGGGGAGTTTTGGATTCGGCTCCGCCAGTGTTACCGGCTTTTGATTATGATCCGAAGCCTTACAAGGGTCCCTTGGCGGAAGAGGTTTTAGAGAAGCGAAGGAAGTATTTGGGTCCCTCGCTTTTTTATTATTACCAAAAGCCTGTAAGCCCATGTTCCTCTCTGTCTGTGTGTTTGTGTTTGTGTTTGTACGTATCATCACATGCAGTGTGTGTTTGTGAGTATTTTTTTCTCCTGTTTTTGGGTTTGTTCAGTTTGTGAATGGATATGGATGAAGATGTGAAATGATGCTGGTGGATTTTTATTCTTCTGTTTTGAAGAATTCTGCTTTTGTGAATGACATAATGATCCTTGAGAATTTCTGTAGTTTCGTATCGGCATGATTCTGCATTCCTTTTTTGACAAGTTATGTTCTTTCTGATGGGTGGGATTATTTGTGTAATTGCTGAAAATTTTTGTGATTACTGTCTTAACAAGTTCAAGAACGCCGACTAATTTATTCTGGAGGAATGAACATCGTATTTGATGTTTTTTCCATTATGTGTTGACATGGACTGACAATGATCGATGGGATTAATTGTGATGTTTGGAGAAAAGCTTCCCAACTGATTGTCCATTCATTTTCTTTTGTGTTTCGATGCAGTTTTATTTTAAGTAAATTTATATTAACTTGCTAGAGTTTTTATATTCAACAGCTCAATATTGTTGAAGGGAAAATGCAGTATCTGTTTGACGAGAATGGAAGAAGATATCTTGATGCATTTGCAGGAATTGTTACAGTGTCTTGTGGTCATTGTCATCCTGACGTGTTGAATGCCATTATGGAACAAATCAAGCTTCTTCAACATGCAACCACCATTTACCTACATCACGCAATATCTGATTTTGCAGAGGGTCTAGCATCTAAAATGCCCGGAAATCTGAAGGTCTTCATAGTTCCTACCTTTTGGATCGTTCACTACATGGTGGCTTCTTAATTATTTTACGTTTATGTTTTAAGAGAATTTTGAAATGTTGTTGGATGTGATGAGGTTTAAAGAATGATTGAAAGTGTTACTGGCAAATAAATGTGTTGTAACTTATTTGTAAAATGTTTACTTCATGTTTGCCTTCTTAACCCAACAAAGAAATGTCCCCTTTGTCTACTCCGATTCATCCAGAAAGGTAACGATTAATCTTTGAGATTCATTAGATGATGGAACACCTTTCTAATAGCTGTTGTGCTACTCTCAAATTTTTTTGGTGTTGTTATACTTTCCTTACTTGGTTACAGGTATACCAATCCATTACAATATTTTATGAATTCTGATCTTTGACTAGTGCTCATGATTAAGTTCTTCTTGAAATGGCAGGTAGTGTACTTCGTTAATTCGGGGACTGAAGCTAATGAACTTGCTATGTTGATGGCTAGACTATACAGTGGTCACCTTGGCATGATTGCCTTAAGAAATGCATATCATGGTGGAAGCTCTAACACTATTGGACTGACAGCTCTTAACACATGGAAGTACCCAATTCCTCAGGTCAATATAAGATTCAATTAACTCAGTTTTGGCTCTACATACCTTAAAAATTAAATACACACGCATATATATGTTTTATTTGTTTTTAACATTTTTATATAAGTTGAAGCTTTCACAAGGTGTGCGTCTCTATGTTTTTTTCAATCAACTTTGCAGGGAGAAATCCATCATGTTCTAAATCCAAACCCATATCGTGGAGTGTTTGGGTCTAATGCCAGGTGTTACGCTGAAGATGTACAAGACCATATTGATCATGGTACTTCTGGAAAAGTTGCTGGATTTATTGCCGAGACGATTCAGGTCTGTGGCAATCACTTCTGTTTCCATCTTGTGAAACGGTGTTTGGTCAAGTATTTGTGTTGAGTGCATAGCTCTTGATTATGCTCTTTTAAGTCTTTGCTTACAACAGGGGGTAGGGGGAGCAGTTGAATTAGCCCCTGGATACTTAAAATTAGTTTACGACATTATTCGTAAAGCTGGTGGTGTTTGCATTGCTGATGAAGTGCAAACCGGCTTTGGTCGCACAGGAAGCCACTATTGGGGCTTTGAAACCCAAGAAGTCATTCCGGATATAGTTACCATGGCTAAGGTGTTGGTGGCGATTCAATCTACAGTTTCTTTTTGTTTCAACTTGAAGCAATCTTCTTTGTAGCCATCTTTGACATTCTTTTCGACTCATTTGACTAACCTCTGTGAAATTACAATGTTTAGGGCATTGGCAATGGGTTGCCGCTAGGTGCTGTTGTAACAACTCCTGAAATAGCTAGAGTTTTGGCTCAGAAAATTCAATTCAACACCTTTGGAGGCAATCCTGTATGTTCAGCTGGTGGACATGCAGTTATCAGAGTTCTTGATAAGGAGAAGCGTCAAATTCATTGTGCTGAAGTTGGTTCACATATGATTCACCGTTTGAAGGATCTTCAGCAAAAACATGACAGTAATTCTCTCTTCGTGATTTTTTTTATTAATTGTCACGTTCCTTCAAATTTCAAAAATTTCTGCTATTTAAAACGAAATTTAAATGCACAACATATCCACTAGTAAGATTCTCCAGATTACTCTAATATCTTTGTATATGCAAATCTTTTGCACTGAATTTCTATTCCAAAGAACTTATTTCTTGGAAATTCATAAAAGTGCATCATTTCATGCCTTTATCTATCAATTTAGGTGGTTTTCTGAAGAACAAGGAAAGAAAAAATTGACTCGGTTGATTATTTCATATGAGTATACCGAGAATTTACAGGATATTGCTGTGATTTTTCTCTATTTGACAATATTCTTTTTGCTGGCAATATATATAATAAAAGTTGGCTGGAACTTTTTTATTTGCCAGTAATAGGTGATGTGAGAGGCAGAGGCTTAATGGTTGGGATAGAACTAGTGACTGACAGAAAGCAGAAGACGCCAGCCAAGGCAGAAACTGCAGTATTGTTCGAGAGTCTTCGAGGTTTGTAAAGCATCTGAAAGCAATCCCCTAACGAGGAACATGTGAACTCTAGTTATATCCTTTTAATTTCGTGTTTTGCTACAACATGTTCTTGAGGTTGATATTTTTTATTGCAGAACTTGGTGTCTTGGTTGGTAAAGGTGGACTTCACGGGAATGTTTTCAGAATAAAGCCTCCCATGTGTTTTACCAAAGATGACGCAGGTACCCTATATAATTGTTACGATATCATTTTGGTTCTATGATAAATTGTGGGACGGTTAATAAGTTTGAGAAACTCTTCCACGTGATGGATTATCATGTTAGTCTTAGTATGTTAATTTCGTTTTCTACTCTCGAGTTTATGACCTAACATTAGTGCATGAGATAGAGCATTTCTTGCAGTAGATTTCATGAGATCCCACTATTGATTTTTCAAGTCGTCAAACGTTTATGTTTGTGCAGATTTCCTAGTTGATGCAATGGACTATGCCATTTCAAAGTTATGACAGATTTGTCATTGAACGTGGATGATGAACGAATCCCTTCCAGATAATAAATTTGCACCTTTTGATTAAGAAAATTGTGTCTAACTCCCTGCAGATCACAGATTTGTCTTTTCCGAATTGCTGAAAGTTATAAAAAATGTGTGCGTAAATAAGTCGACATCTAGTGTTCAATGCATAGATAGTGCATACGCATGTCTTCAACAATGGTTTTCCACAGTAAAATATTTTGCTTCATCATTGGCATGTTTAAACACAGCTCTCGGACAATTTCTCGGCACTACAGAATAGAGAAAACTTGAATCTTACGACGGGTCGTGTACCGTCACTTGGCACATCTACTTACATCAAACCATTCACAAGGAATGTTTGCACAAGCTTTTCATTTTACATATTAATCAGAGGCCCTCGATACAAAGTGTGAAACATATCTGGTAATCAAGTCTCGTAAACTTCAGAAGTATTCATAAAGAAGCTTCCCAAAACAACTACAAGCACAAAATGGGAGAAAAGGAAGCAAAACAGAAATAAAGAAAATAATAAAGTATTTCTACACTTCCTCTTGACAGGCTACCTAATCATATTCACAGGACCCCAATCATAGGAAGCCGCTCAAAAATGGCAGCAAGCTAAGAAATTCTCCAATATATCATAATACTACATCAGGAATCAGCTAAACTGGAAGCTTAAAAAGTGTGTAACTAGGTTGGTTCGCAGGGGCGTGAAGACCAAAGAGAACTTAAAGCTCGAAGACGCTGCAAATACTCCCCCAATGCGAGAAGGCCTCGAGCAGCTTGGGGAGGCTCCAGAATACGAGAAATCTGCTGCAGAGTTTCTTGTCTAAGATGATCTGCCTGTTATCATGATCAAAAGAACAATTAAAACAGTATATGTCGCCAGTTGTGTGCATTTCTTAGAAAGCAGAGTAGCTAGGGGTGTTTAAACTTCGGATAAAACCGAAAAAATCGAAAATCCAAACTGAAAAAACCGAACACTGAATCAAACCGAAAATCGAATTTTATAATTCGGATATAAATGTTAAAACTGAAATTTATTTGATTTAGTTTCGGATTATATATGTCAAAACCAAACCGACCGAAAAAACCGAAATTTCATTAAATTAATAATTTTATTTTTATTATATATTTTTTGAGATGATAGCAGTGAATGATGAATTATTTTGAATAATATTTAGTTGATTAATGTTTATGTAATTCATTTAGACTTTACATTTAAATGTTTTACTAAGAAATCATGTAAAAAGATAACATATTATATTTTACAATATATTTGTCTTATTAATTTAAATAATTGTATCAAAACCGAAATAACCGAATCATTTCGGTAGAAAACCGAACCGAACAGAAGAAAAATGGTTCGGATATCGTATTATATATTTGTAAAATCGAAAAAACCGAAATAAAAAATCGAAAACCGAACCGACTGATGAACACCCCTAAGAATAGCAACATAATCTCTAAGGTTAAGCAACGGGTCTCCATTCGGAACGAACTCATTATCGGATGTCGAGTTCGATCTCAGTGAGTTAACTTGAACCCGAACTCGACTTTTTCCTTATATTTGGTGTTTTCCNTATAAAATATATGGATTTAGTAATATCACTTTATAAATCTGAATTTTCAATCGGGTTTTTGGTATTTAAAAATTTTAAGAATATAATATATTCAGTTATAATTTTAGAAAAGAAGTAATAATAGACATCCCAAATTTGGTGGAAATTTAAATAAAAATAGTAATGTGATCCTCGAGATCATCAAAATACCAAATTAATTAAATTATCTCAAAATTATATAACAAAGTATTTTGATTATTTTTCTTATATTGAACAAAAATCAAATAAAGTTTGAAATTAATTTATATTTCAATGAATTTAAATTCTACAGGTTAAGTTACTTTTGCACTTAAACTAGTGTATCCCAAAAAAGCTTAATGTGTGGGTTCAAGGCTTGGATTTTGATTTGGGGTTCTTCAGTTTTAGGAATTGAACCACACCGTAAGCCATTCATTTCAGTTCAAATTTAAAAACCTTATTAGGAGAAGGAAAGGGGTAAATGCAATTTCCTCCGATTTTAAAATGAGTTTTCTGGAAAGAAAAAAAAAGTAAGTATAATTTGTGGTTTTATTATGGAGAAGGAAAGAAGTGGTTGGTGTGTAAAACGAAACCAAACATGCCCCATCTGTTTGAAAAGTTTGTAAGCATGCAAGCCTATTTGTCTACATATAATTTGTAAGCATAAGAAAGTACAAGATATTACCTGACCAACAAACCTTACCAGAGCTTCCAACTTCTCTATGGCAGCAGTAATCTGTGGGAGGTAGTTCCCCTCACCTAGTCGACCAGCGCCAACTGCTTCGGCTACAATGTAACGGAGTTTTTCCATTCCCTGAGAAAATGCATCTTCTGCTTGCTGACAATTTTGTCTAAGATTACAAACTTCAAAATGTTGTTGTTCAGACATGGGCTCTAGATGTGGCAATAGAACCTGATGAGAAACACAAGTTTACAATCACTATTCAATTTGTAGAGCCAAGAACACGACAAATATACTGTTACGTAGCAGCAATTTCCTTAGCTGTCGTGTTGTAAACATCTATATGCCACAATGAATCAAAACTCGACATTTGGACCGCGGTAGGCTGCGAAGTATTTGAGTTACATCGCTATAAATAGGTTTAACTTTTAATATACTGACAAATTTTTATTCTTACAAGTAGTATTGGAGTCAAGACCGTGTATTTGGTTCCTGTCATTTGCAAGTGAACAATTATAGGTCTTATACAGTATATAAGATTCAAAATGCACTTCTACTGCCACTTTTGTTATAGTAACAAGTTCTCAATCCGTATACTTGTGTGCTTTCTTGAAAGCAAAAACTCGAGGTGTTAAAATAGGGAAAGTATTCTAACAATTCAAAGGCATTTTATCATCACCTTTAAGAGTTCCGAAGGCCGAAAGCCCCCAATCCACAAGAAGAATCGTTCAGCTGATGTTTTCCACATTCCAGACATGAGATAGAATACATCAATCCTAGCAGCTGTTGCTTTCATTGCAAAGAGATCAGCATAATGCTTTAATACACGCTCGATGAGGATCGACAGTTCCATATCTCCAACATTTGATTGTAAAGCATTTCTTAAATCGGAGATTTGTATGTTTTGTTCTTCCACCCAGTGTCCATACTCCATCTCAAATGCAGTAATACCTTCATGTTCAAAGAAGGGAAATCAACACATCTGGTTAAGAAAATAATTGAGATCGGCACACTTCACTGCATGTTATCATCACAAACCTGGGTTTATGGTTTCGGAGTAGCCTAGCTGGCTGGTATCTAAACCACCACCTGCACACAAACCCTGCAGCAAAATTAACTCCTTTATGTGTTGTTTGGCTCGAACTTTCAGCAACATAGATGATGCTGTAAATAACAGTGCTGTTTTTTTTTATCTTTACCTGTTGTCTGGCTCGGCCGAGCTCTTGCTCTAATTGAATAAGTTTTAATTTACTACTTTCTAACTGCTGGACATAAGCCTACAAAATAAATTTTGTATCAGCCTGATACCTTTTTACGAAGTCGAATTTTGACATATCCTTTTTGACAAAGTGCAACATTGCAATGACATCCTAATACCTTTTTACGAAGTCGACTTTTACGAGCAGCCTCACGGTTTTGAGCTAGGCGTCTCTGTACCTGAAATGATAATTTCCTCAGTTTTGTGGCCAATAATGAAGAAATATAACATCGACATAACAACTTTAATGATACAACTTACAAGAGAAGCTATAGTTTAGAAAATGATACAACACAGTCTACAAGTGGGCGGGAAACTAAATCAGGTGAAAGAGTACAAAATATTCTGTAAATGACCCATGCAACAAGAATATTTGATGTCTTGTCGAATCAAAACCAACAAAAACAAAGAAAATAACAGAATGTCTACCCAAATTTACCTTATCAGGTCGTCTACTCGCTTCTTGGTCATTACTGGAAGGTCCAACGGTTCCGTGTGAAGTCTCCTCAGACTAGAAATACAGATAAGAAGCAAGTTAACATATACGTGGCACAACCTTAGGAATATATAGATCGATATATAGAAATGACATTCACAAGATTGAACAGAACCTGATTGTCCAGCTTGCCTTCTATCTCTAGAATCATTGGTGGAGATAAGTCTTCACAGTTGTTCTCTTTGAAATCTCCCCACATAGTCATTTGATGGATAGGCTCATATATGTCCATCCGTCTTGAGGGAACAAAATGGGTCGAAGTAGAATTCATTTTATTTCGACTGTGTGTCAATTTAAACTCAATCAGGAACTACCTTAATTTAATTGCTGAATCGATGAGAAATAAGAGACATAGTTAAATTTAACTACATTTTACAATTATAAGGATATCAAAAATAGAAAAAGAACAGAATAACCGGCTCGAGTTTGGAAACAAACACATTATCCAAGCTCAAAGAGTGCACCTTTTCTTAATCGATCTTCATTTTCACAAGAATTGCAAAAGCTTTGATGATGCAGTCAGGCATGCAAGTAACATGTGTGACACATTGATTAGCTAGAACCGACTCCCCCGAAAAGAATATTGCATCACATTAATTGCTTAATTAGTTAATCTAAACTATTGAAGAATGTCAGCTTCATTTGGTAATCTCATGAAATTATGCTTAGGTGAGAGGAATCTAATCTGATCTAATTAAATGAATTTTTCAACTGGTTAGCGCTGAGCCCTTTATTCAGGTCTGATACTACAAATCAACCAATGATCTCCTGAATCTAGTCCTGAAATCTCATTTCGAAAAGCATACAATTCCTTGTATCAAAACATTTTTCGCACAACATTCATTCAATTCGAAAATCATACTTCACTAGTAAACACGAGACGTTTTATATCTTGTATGTCCTCAAGGCTATTCAAAATATCTCGACGGGGTAACTAAATATCACTTCCCAGAACAAAAGGTCACTTAAAGATGAGGATCGAAAGCCACAAGGAGAAGAACAAAAATCCTTATTGCCCTTCTACCTGAAAGGGAAACAATAGGCAACTTGTCCTTGTATGGATTATGAGGCAGTAGATAGTTTAATACGGTACTTAACAAGAACATTCAATCAAAACAAAAAGACCACAATCATGTACAAAAGAATCACGCTCTTCAAAAGATGCATAAAATATCATCACACAAGCTAAGGTCAACAAGCGCTTGCACTAACTACTGCCCAGTTCCTCGAAGGTTGGAGTCTTTTAGATGAAGAGAACCGGAGATATCGTGCTTGAAAAAAAAAAGAGAAAAAAAGTCAGCTATTCTCTCCTAATTTTCGTTATTAAAAGAGAGATCAAGCATCGAATATCACCAATATAAATTATTTGAAACGAGAAAGAGGGAAATGACTGAACACAAAGAAGAACTCAAATCAAGAATCTGCCGAAGAAAACTCCATTCAGTATCCAAACAAAAATCAAATCTTTATATATATATATATATATATATATATATATATCTCAAACCATTTTATTCCTATCAAGAAATAAGATACCTCCAATGGAAAATAGAAAGAACCGATTTTGATGATGAGCTTCCCGCAGAATTAGCAGCTCCCTACGAGAAAGACAAATGGAAGAAAACCCACTGCAGTGATGCAAAGGCCATCTTCCATGTTAAGTTCGCTGTTGAGAACAAGAAAGAAGAAGAATATAATCTGATGGTAAACGCAACATCTCTCCTTCAAATATTTATATTTAAATGCCTCTTTTTCAAAAATAAAAATAATATATTAGAATATGTAAATTACTCATCACTTGTTACTAAATAAGTTTACCGAATTTGCCCATTAATTTACAACCTTTTGCTACTTTATCCCCTGACTAGTTTTTAGTAAAAAATATCGAATTTTCGGTATACAGAGATTATCGTACCAAAAAAATGTCGAATTTATCGAATTTTCGGTATACCGAAGATTTTGGTACGGTACGGTACGGTAATAATACCGAATTTTTCGGTACGGTAACGTTATGCAATTTGAAAATTTTGGTATTTACCGAAATACCGAAAAAATATACAAAAATTTTAAAATATATAATATTTTAAAACATTAAATTTATAAAAAATTTAAAATGTAAGGTATACGGTATATGATTTTCGGTACGATACGGTACGATATACCACCTCTACGGCCCTAACCAATACAGTTTTGTACTGTCGAAATTAGCAACTTTTAACTAAATAACCAACGTTCGATCTGATTTTTTTTTTTACGATCAACTTTGTCTAATTATATTGTAAATACAATGTTCTTCCGACATGATGTAGTGATAAAACATTGGAAGGATAACATGAGAGTCACAAGTTCAAACAATCTTAATGATAGATAAAATTATCGAGAGTTAGCTCTGAGTATGTATAAGTTATGATCAAATCTGAATTTATCTTGAGAAAAATCATTCTCTCCTAGGATTAGTTGGACAAAACTAGATAACCGACTTACCCAATATACATAATATGTTAGAATTCAAGATTATTAAAGGGCATTTTAAATTTTAGAACGATGACAAAAATACTTCAATATGGTTCATTATATAATTTGAGGGGAGAAAATATACATGACATAACGAGGAAAAAAGTTGGTGTTTATTAGATGGTTGACTGCGAGACACATGCACATCATGTGATATATATATATATATATATAATTTTGATATGTTGTTCGCCAATTGTATTCATTGTTGATGATACACTCACATATTGGATGTGATTAAGCATATCAAAATTATACATCAATTAGATGAGTGTCATCTCACCTATAGACACATTGGTAGACATCATATCAAAATGTCCACCACTGAGGTTGACACTCATCTATTGGACACAGAAATGAACATGATTGATGAACATCATAGAAGAAATGTATATATATGTGTATGTGTTACTGATATTATTATTGATCTGGGGATCGAAGGTGTACGTATATGTGTGTGTTTGACATGATGAAGTGGTACGATATTATAACTAAATAATAATTAAAATCACATCTTATTTTAATTTTTTTCCCACTAAAAAATATGCAAGTATTAATCAAAAACTGTATTGTAGTGTGTTGTGCGCACCAGGTCACTCTCAAAAAAATAATTAAAATCGATCACATATTATTTTAATTTTCTTCCCACTAAAAAAATACGCAAGTAGTAAGCAAAACTGTATTGTAGTGTGTTGTGCGCACCAGGTCACTCTCACTACAATTTGCTCGCTCGCTCGCTTGCTTAAATAATTCCCCACCATCCGACATTAAATTAATCATAATTGATTATCAAATAAATTTACTATAAATAAATTTCTTATAGTATAAATTTATTTATAGTAAATTTATAATTTTAAATATTAAAACACTTTCTCGAACAGTAATAAGTGATTTTTTCTATATTATGCACCGTTGTCAAAAAAAAGTTGTTGCATTTTGTCGTTGACTGTAACAGTATTAATTGTTTTTGACTGGTGTTCCAACGATTTTATGTTTATAGGTGATTCATCTCGGTCTAGCCATATTGGTATTGGCTTAGAACCGATGTATCCAAAAAAAAGATATTGAAGAAAATTCCAATGAAAATTGTTGTTATCCCCTCAAGAAAATTCCCATCTTATATTCTCAATTTGCAGGAAATTTCAAATATGAAGTAAAGTCAGTTCTTATTAAATTAGTGTTTATTGAGATTGTGCACTTTCACTTTGATTTTTTTTTTTTGTTAAGAAGTTTAATTGGTGTATATTTCTTATTTCAAAATAATTTTAATTTGGTTATATATTTTTATTGTTTTAAGGCAATAAAACAGATCACATTATTAGTAATATTTTAGACAGGATTATAAAAATGTAAATAAATGAATCGATAATTAAGTGTGATACGTGGCTATGGAGGAGGGGATATTAAAGGAAAAACAAATGGAAATATGGCAGACGTAGAACGAGTAATCAAACCAGTAATAATGTTGAAGAACTTGATAAACCTAGTTAATGATAATAAAATATGATTCCAGCAAACACTGTCACACCCCGAGACCGAAGCATATCGAAATTTGTCATTGTTTAACAATAAGATTTTTTCGAAAATTAATAAATATATTAATTAAATGGTACAATTTTTTTTTATGCTTATTTGAAGGGGATGACGCGATGAGCATTGAGGTTTAAATTATTGTTTTTGTCATTTCCCGGGAAGTAAAGTGTCGGAAGTCGTTTTCGACTTAAAAAGTTTCTTACATCAATCCTAATATTTTTAATTTTTTGTTTATTACATAACAATAATGTAGATTGACAATTAGATGTTTACACCAATATATATACATCTTTTCGTGATCAAAATGTAATTACGAAGATCCAAACAAGTAAGAGTATGTCTTTTGTAAAACGATTCTTTTCGTAAGACGAGTCAAACCGATTCATACTTAAAATGAAAAAAAACGTAATATTTTCTCATGAATCAGATCGGATTGGAGATACGTCTCAAAAAATTGATATGTGAAACCGTTTCACATAATTTTTTGTGAATTTCATAATTAGAAAATTGATTTTTTTTCTAAGAAAATGAATTAATGATATGTACAAAGCCTTGGAATAATAAGCTACAAAATTTGCCAACTAATCAGCGGTCCCATTCATCTTCCATAGGTATGCACGATTCTGTTTGGACATTTTGTACTTATTATTTTCCTTATAGCAGATCTATTGTGAGACGGTCTCACGAATCTTTATCTGTGAGACGGGTCAACCCTATAGATATTCACAATAAAAGGTAATACTCTTAGCATAAAAAGTAATATTTTTTCATAGATGACCCAGATAAAAGATCCGTCTCACGTTATTTTTATTTATTTTTAATAGGAGAGCCTTCAAACTTCTTAATATTGGGTTCCCCTTTTTGGCTTAATATATCAATCCATCTGCGCATAAATTCTAGAAGTGGATCTTACTTATTCACGAGTACACCCAGTCAGTCAAATAATTTCTTGATTGTAATAATTTTTTAAATGACTTCAATAAAATTATACGCCTTCCAAATTCTATAAGTTTCCAGGTGTGTTTTTTTTTTTTTTTTTTTTTTTTTTTGTTATCCGATTAAAAATCTCATCACCCAATTGCTAGATTTCAAATAAATATCAACAATTTAATTGGTGATAAGTTAATTGAACGCAATTGAATCAACACAGATAAATTTATGAAAAATCAAAATATATTAATTAATCAATCAATCAAAGACATAGATTCAACTCAAGTCATATCATTCAAAATTAATTTAGTTCATGGCCTAACACCATTGGTATAACAGTGTCTTCTCTTCGGTGCTCCACTCTGTTCTGATTTGCTCTGATCCGTTCTGATTTTTGATTTTGTCTCTATTCATGTTCTTATATGACAAGTCTATAAAATATGTTTTGAAATCTGTCCAAGTTATGTAAAACTATGTCTATATGTATATATTCTGCTATTGCAGTAATCGATCGATCTTCACTTTGTTGATTGTTTCCTCAAATACTCATCACTCACTTCTCTCTCCAGATAAGATCAAGGAATAGGTGGATAATGAAGAGCAAAAGACGTTATGGGGCTCATAATGAAGTCAAAAATCTGAAGATCAATCATCTGTGCTTAAATTTATCATTGATTCCGCTTTAATTTTCTTCTGCAACTATGTCATGTACTCTTTTGAATTTCTATTATTGTCGGTGTAAAGATAAAGTTTATTTATGAAAAATACTGGTTCTAGATATCTGTTGCGAAGCTTATTGTTTTCAATTCTTATTGTTAAACAATGACGGATGGCAATATGCTTCAGTCTCGAGCCTTGAGTGTTGCGAAGCTTATTGTTTTCAATTCTTATCAAGTTTTTCCACATTATTACTGGTTTGATTACTCGTTCTACATCCGTCATATTACCATTTGTTTTTCCTTTGTTATTTTATTGTTGCACATAAGTATTTATTAACATCGCTAGTCTGAATAACTTAATGATTTTTCTCTTTGTTTTATTTTTTCATTTTTCGACACTCATATAAATTCTTTGGTGTCATATTGGTTATATATAAAAAAATAAAATAAGATTTCAATATATTATAATAAGAAATTATATAACTTAAAATGTTGGGAAGCATTTGTAAATTAATATTTAGATATGAATTTTTCAGTTGTATTATTTTAGCGTTGATTTTATTAAAAAAATAATAAAAGTAATCCATTCATTAATCATGTTTTGAATAACACATTAGGTTTTGTATTTAACAAATATAAATAAAAATAAGAAAAAATAGAAAATGTATTCATTTGTTGCATATAATTCAGAACATGACATCGATACATTGAAATTTGTAATATATATATAGTTTAGAAAATCTTATTAAAAAAATTTTAATAACTGAAGCAATATGTAATGACAAATTTTGATTACCTAAATTACTTGTTACTATAACATCAAATTGAAATAAATGATAAACAATGCAACTAGACGTTAATATGCACAAAAACTCTTGTACGACGGTCTCACGGATTAATTTCGTAGGTCGAATCTCTTATTTGAGTCATCCATGAAAAAGTATTACTTTTTATGCTAAGAGTATTACTTTTTATTGTGAATATCGATAGGGTTGACCTGTCTCACAGATAAAAATTCGTGAGACATTCTCACAAGAAACTTACTACGTTAATATGATGTTAAACGTGGAGTCATTTTATCTTTGAAATTATTTAGCTCACATAGTAGAATAGAATTAGGAACTTTTTCGAAATTTTCAGCATTGGTTTTACATAATCTAGGGCATTGAAAACAGGCGCCTAAGAGCCTCTTGTTATGATTTTTCACCTCTTCTTGACTTTCTTCAATCTTTTAAACTCTTTTTTGTCTCCAAATCGATTTCTTTCCAACACCTCCTTAACCCCTAAGAATTCATGTCACCTAAACTCATGCAAAAGGCACCAAAAAATTACCAATCATGTTAGGATCGATTTGGGACTCTTCAAAAAGTGTCTCACTGTTCGATGAAGCTATTCTTAATCTAAACTGATCAGTGGAGTAATTTTGTATAAAAATGCGAAAGTAACTCGAACTAATGCAACAAAAAATTTGGTCAAACTGATAATAAAACATGTAAACTGATAAAATATGTATAAAAAATGATTGTGTAAAATCATATCAATGAACACACAAGTTTGTTTCTGAAATTTCGAGAACCAAATTCCTTTACTTCTACTCTTCTTCAGCTGCCATAAGGTTCTATTAGGATACTTTGATTTATAAAATCATGTTGTACAATCATATAGATAAAATAAATAAAAAATTTAATATGATTCTTATCCTATAAAAATATATGTGTGTGTGCATCAGTGCATGCATGTATCTCTTACTATTTAATAAATTAAGAGATCCCTGTAACAACTATTTTAAGTGAAATTCCAATACTGAAATTAAATTGTAAATAATAAATATGGAAAAATTAAAGTAGATTATATTGTAATTTTACTAATTGGTAAAACTTTCCATAACCTATATCTTATTTAGAGGGGGTTTGACTCAACTAATTGTAAGTTGTTTCATTTTATAAGCTCTAGTTTGTTTGATAACTTTTTTTTCAAAGAGCTTATAATATACTTCAAAAACCAAATTATTCTCATTGATTTTATCATATCTCGAATCTACTATCATATAATATATCAAATTAATTTTAAAAACTAGTATAGTAATAATAATATTGTCATAACAGGTATTATTACTAATAAATTATAATTGTTCGTACGTCAAATATATAATCATTATTACTAATAAATTATAATTGTTCGTACGTCAAATATATAATCATAATAACTTTTATAAATATAATATAATAATATAAATATTGTAATTATATAATTTCATAATAATAATTAGTATTTATAATCATAATTAACTATTTTGAATACAATTATAATTATAATAAGTAAATATTATTATTATTATTATATATTGGTAGGATCGATCGAAGGATAACCATTGAATACGAGCTTTAATGGTGAATGATTGATGAAGTCTTCATCCAATATTTTAGAGAAATGTCTGACGAGCAAAAATCTTTGGGCGTGGCTCCGTTCAGATATTTATGTGACATTCCTTCGTTTAATTTGCTCTTGATATATTTTCCTCAAGTTGGTTGAAATATCCGAACATATTCATGAGCTATTTGAAAATAAATATTTGAAATATGTTTATTTAATATATAATTATATTATATTAATAAAATATTAAAACTCACAACCATATCATGACTAACGAACAAAATAAACTTAAGTTCAAGTTCAGCTCGAATTCGATAATTTTGAATACAAACCAAATATTTTTCTACACGGCTCGAAAAACTAACGAATCGTCATAATTCGTTTACACCTCTATCTCGTACTAAAATTTTATCACTAAAATTTTTTTTATAACTAAATATATTACCTACATGCATCTCTTGTGTATAAAATATATGTAAGTATATAATTTTCACTATATTAGGATCCTTGTTCTTAGTAACCCACGTAGGTTAAACCGTCGTTGTTGTCAAAACTTTTGGTCCATTTATGTAATATAAGAGTTAACCCATAATTAAATAACTTCCAAAATGATCACATTCAATCCACTGAATTAACTACTCCTTTTTATATTATTGATTGATTTTTATCTTGTCCTAACAAATAAATAAAAAATAAGCCAAAAGTCAGAGTCTTTATATACTTAATTTATAT
>NC_133323.1:6021514-6084363 GCF_012295235.1 Primulina huaijiensis | reverse complement strand
TATGTATGTATGTATAGACGACCTTTCGAATTCTGTAGTGACACAAGTCAATTTACTCCAAGTAAATCAATTATATGAAAAAAGGAAAAATGAAGATGAAACTAAAGTTTTTTCGATATATCCAATTTTTATTCAATATATATATATACATATAAAATTTTGGGACATCAACTATTTATCGAGTAAAGACAATCTGAATAATATTTTTTTTACACAAGAACTCTTATGAAATTGTTTCACGGATTAATTTTTAAGACGAATATCTGACCCGACCCATATCATGAAAAATATCAATTTTTATGTAAAAAAATAATTATAGATCAGGTCAACTCGTATCACGGATAAAAATCCACGAAACCGCTTCACAAGAGACATCCTCATATTTTATAATAATTTAAAATTTGGTTTAAATAAATAAAAATATATATATCAAACTGGTTTAATGAAGTTATTATGATTAACTAGTCTTTCTCTTACTTCATTCACATTCTTAAAAAAATTAAATAAAAATAAAGAAGCTATATTTAACACAAAAAATTTAATATGTAAGTATGGTGGGATATATTATTCAATATGTTTTGTAGTACACCAATACCAATCTGCACCATTAGCAATTGAATAAAAGTTGTTTACTGTAAATGCGCACTTTTACCAATTAATTTGTTGATTTTCTTCTCTTTCACGTGCCACTCGATCTTACCATACAGGATTAGGCCGGTTTCTGACTGGATTAAACCGGTTTGGAATTGTTCATCTTTTAGGATATCAGATTGGACCGAACTGAAACATAATTGAAATCTATATATTAATTTTTATTCCCAAACAACAATTTACAAAGAAAAGCAGCAATCAAAAATTAAATAATATCATTGGATTGGATTTAATTGGAAAATATAAAAACAGTTTCAGATTCGTTTTCAAGCAACTCAATCCAATTCAGCATTGATATTGGATTAATATATANTTGGCTTCGCTTTCAGGTATTTGAATCCTTTTCTTTTTCCTCATTGAAGTCGAACTTCAACAGGGCTCGACATTCGCTTGCTTTAATGCTAGCATGAAAAATATGCACAAAAATATAAAATCTTTGCACAATTTAGTATTATTCATTCCTTTTTTTACGACACTATAATATATATGTGATACTTTATAAAGCATGCATTTCATAAAATATCTATATATATAAATAATACACAATTTTTTTAATAAAAAATAGATTTTAAAATTATTAGCTAGTCAATATATATAGATATATGTGTGTGTATTCCAACCAAATCATCATTCATAAGGACAGTTAACTAACGTCTTGTTCGTATGATCTCACACGGACGAATCTATGTTACACTCAGAGATTTACTCCTGTTTTTTGTTTTGCATAAGATTATTGGTCGATCTTCTTACTTGAAAATAAAAAATACGAGGTCCGTTAATACTTTTTTATTTTATACTGAGATGATCGGTCGATCATCTTATACAAACATACCGAGAGTTCTTTACGAAAAAACGATTTAGATTATGGCAGAAAAAGTTGTGCTTAATATACTAAAAGTTCAAAACGGTCACAAAAAAAAAATCAAATTTTTTTAATTTAGCTCGGCCGTTGTTCTATCCCGACAAGGAATGAACACGAATAGGGTTAATTAGGCCATGGTGGTGATGATATTGAAATGCACGCACACACATACACACACACACCATAATAATGGAGAAAGATTGGCTGATTCTAAAGGGAATCTCCTTTCCATATTCCCTCACTGTTGTGTGTTTGAAAAAAATGAAAAGATACGTCACTCAACACAACCATTTTTCGTGTGCCTTTTGCTTGGAAATGTAATCGTGGTGCTTGCACTTTGTAAAGTTCTTTCCCACTAACGGTGGCTAATGTGTGCCAATAAAAATGGAGAATATTCACTCCAATTTTGAATGAGATCCTTTCCCATGAGTTTGGATTTCTAGCACAACTGATCAACAGGGTACACTACTCTAAAAGTTATATGCCTTTCCATTTGTCCTTCATGCCTATGTATTTGTGCTGTGCTGTGATGCCCTCTCTCTCTCCCCTCCTTTACGGAAGATGACTTGGATCCAAGACTATATTTGTCAAATTGGGTCAGGTCCGTCGGAGCGGCCGGTCCCGCTATAAAAATTGAACGGGTTGAATTGATAAAATAGCAACCCGTTTGGAGGTGGGCCAAATGGCTGAGCCTTTTTGGGTTGCGGGGCAAGACGGGGCGGGCTATGTTAGAATTTTATATTTTAAAATTTTATATAAAAATTAGAATAAGTCTCATACTCGTTGGAATTCAACATCAAACATAAAAAGATATTTCTTCTATTCAATTGAATGTAATAATTATAAATATTGTCTTTCAATTGAAGAGTGGAAAAGAGGAAAAAAAATATGTGAATTTCTTGAAAGAGTCATTTTATGATACTACCAATTTGATCTCTGGTTCTTCTTATCCTACATCAAATTTGTACTTCATGCAAGTTTGGAAGATCGATGTTTTGTTAAATGAGAACTTGTCAAATGAAGATGAGGTGATAAGGGATATGTGTAAAAAGATGAAAGAGAAGTTTGATAAGTATTGGAATCAATATAGCGTGGTGCTTGTATTTGGGGCTATTCTTGACCCACGAATAAAGCTTTCAATGTTTTAAAGTATTTTATGAAACTATTTGACTGAAATATATTTTCCTTTTATATTTACTGCGATACTGTTTAGCATTTTTTTAAAAAAAAAATAATCGGGTCGGCCCGCCTAACCCGCGGCCCAAGGTGGGTTGGACTGGGTTGGCCATTTAGAGGCCCACCAAAATGGCGGGCTGGCCCGTCCCGCCAGCCCGTTTTGACATGTCTATCGAAGACCTCACACATAAAAATAAATAAATAAAACCCAATAGCATCGTGGGTATGTTGATTAATTAGTTACAAGTGTGTATTCGTGATTGTGCAACTCAAAATTTTTAAATAAATATTATTCATCATTCAATACTCTACTAAATGAGATATCCAAGTTGGTGGAGTACGTGAACGCTTGACCAATGATCATATGTTTGATTCCATCTACCAACATCATCTCATAAGAGCACGTTGCCTGACTAACATGATTTGCAAGCTACCAAAAAAAAAAAACTATTACTATTCAAATATATATAAATTGTGTGAAGACATACTTGCAGAGAATCACATTCTAACGCACACATGATGATTATAACAGTTAAAAAGGAATATGGCATTGTGGATCACACTACTTGTGGTATTAGTTCAATTAGGCATATTCAATTCATATATCACTTTTAACTCAATGACCTTCGTATAGAATAGATTCTCAATAGCTCTAACGTAATTACTCTTCAATTTCCAAGCAAATATCTTTTTTATTCTATTGGGCCTAGCCCGTTGAATCAATGCTGCTTTATGTTCACGAAAGGTTGTTAGGGTCCAATGGGCCTGATAAAGGTTGGGTCCGACTTCTAAATATACTAATTACACGTTAAATTTCTCTCTCTCTCTCTTTTTTTTTTTGTTTTTTTTAAAAATAGAGGCCTAATAATTAGATAAAACATTACCCATTTTTTTTATTTTTTGAATAATAAACATTACCGATTCTATGAATACATAGACTAGGTAAACTACTGAATTTTATATAAATAATATGTATCTTGTGAGACGATTTCACGGATCTTTATTCATGAGATAGGTCAACTGTGATTATATTTACAATAAAATAATAATTTTGGTATTAAAAGTAATATTTTTTTATAAGTGACATAAATAAGATATATGTCTAATAAAATCGACTTGTGAGACCGTTTCACAAATTTTTTTGTGAAATAATATAAAATACGTGTGTCCACTTCAACTTTTTTTTATTGGTAAATATTATATTAATTAGCAAATAGAGCACATGTATTTGGAATGCAAAAAATATTTTATGTTTTCAGGAATGTGATTTTATTCCATCATCTTTGGTATTAGTTATGTAAAAAAATATCTCTTGAAATAATAAAAATAAAATAAAATAATTTCATAACTGAAAAACTATATATCTATAAAACACAAAAACTCTTGTTAGATTATCTCATAGGTCTTCGATCAAATTCATAAAAAAATATTTTTTTTTGTAGACATGGATCAGATCGATTCGTTTTACAAGAGATATACTATTTATTAAAAGAAAAATCGACTGATATGCACACAACACATAAAACGATGATTAATTTATAATACACCAAACTTTTTTGGGACCACTTAAAAAACTAACCTTAAATAAATTTTAATTTTAAATATTAGCCTTTTACAATTCAAAATTTGATAAATAACACTCACTTAAAAAAATAATTAATTAATTTAGAAAAAAGCGTACAAAACAGGAGAGAAAGGAAATCAATCGGTTCTTCTTCTTGTTCTCTCCATTTCTCATCCTTCTCACAACGATTTCTTTTCTTCATCCTTCACTCATTGGTCTTCTCTTCAATTTTTTTTTCTTCCTCTACATTAAACAAGAGATTATTGTAGTAATTTGTTTTCCTAAAAAAAGTTTCAAACTCTCTCAACATTGTCAAAGATTTTAAATCAGGTGTAAGTTTCTAATGTCATCTCAATTTTTTTATTATCGATTTACTGGTTTTTATTACAATGTATATATTGTAAATATAATTTTTCATATATTTCATTCTTAATTGTTTGGTCGCCCAAACATTATGGGTTCAGTCGCTCAATTCTGTTTTCAGTCGCCCACTTTGATATCTTATGTCATCCGAGTATTTGTTAAATCATTTAATTTTCATGACATTTTTATTGCTTATTTTGTATAGGAATGACGATAATCCAGATTTTGATTAATTCTAATGGATAGTGGAAGAACGATGAACAAGGAACTTATACATGGTTATCCGAATCTAAAGAATGGACAACTATTTCCATTGATGGTAGTAATTTGACCATAGAATGTGTCATGAATGAAATATATGAGACACTTGGTCTGGCTAAATCAGATGTTGAATTGACATTGAGTTATTTACCAGAAGTAGATTCTTGCAAACCATGCCCAATTTATATACGAAATTCACGATCCTTGGGAACATATCTATCATTTGGTAATTCACGTACTAGACTTGTTTTGCATGTGGAAGTAATTGAGATTTGTAATATTGGAGTTGATAGAGAAAAAGTTAATGACAGTGATGTGCATTTTGGAGATGTGGAGGGTAGTGCTATGAATTATAATATTAATGTAGAAGATAGAAAAAGAAAAAGTGATTTTGATGTAAATGTAGAATGTGGAAGAAAGGAAATTGATTTGGATATGGATGCTTTTAATCAAGGTCTTCGTGATGAATATTCTGGTTGTACTTTTATCCAAGATGGTTTTGAATTGACTGCAGTAACAAAAGAAGTCGTCGTTGAAGAAGATAATGCCAATAAAAACTTGAACCAAAATGATGTCTTCGATCTACCAAGAACACAAAGTCCACATGTTGATTTCTATCATTCTGATTTAGTGGAAGCGAATACACAAAATTTGTTGGCGATTAACGATGGTGATGGTGCATTTTCATTCACCGATGGATCGAATTTATTAGTTGGTCAAAAGTTCAATAGTAAAAATGAACTTAAGAAAGAATTGACTAAGATTTCTTTGAATGCTTCATTTGAAATGAATGTTGAAAGGTCGACAAAGACACTTTATGTGGTGGGATGCATTACAGAAAAATGCAGTTGGAGAGTGCGAGCAACACGAAAGGCTAATTCAACTCAGTTTGAAATTCGAATTTATTGTAACATACACACATGTGACCTTTTTGACAGAAGACGAAGGCACCGACAAGCAAGTTCTATTGTAGTTGCAGGTGTATTGCTAGAAAATTTTAGAGGGCAACAAATCACCCCCGTGCCAAAAACAATAATGACGATGATGCAAAATAAAGGGCTTGGTGTTAGCTACTACAAAGCTTGGAAGGGCAAGCAACTTGCTCTTAATCATTTGAGGGGAGATCCAGAAGAGAGTTACAGAAATTTGCCAGCTTATTTATTTGTTCTTAAGCAAGTGAACAAAGATACTATAACTCATTTGGAGACTGACTCTAGTGGAAGATTTAAATACATGTTTCTAGCTTATGGGGTATGCATATCTGGGTTTCGTAGGATGCGAAAAGTTATAGCAATTGATGGGACTTTTTTGAAGGGAAAATATAGAGGTGTTTTGCTTCTTGCAACAACCCAAGATGGAGATTTACATCAATACTCTATTGCATGGGCTGTTGTTGACTCAGAGAATGAAATGTCATGGACTTGGTTTTTGCAGAAATTGCATGAACTGATTCCAGATGATCCTGATTTGGTAATTATCTCTGACAGACATGCTGCCATTATCAGCTCAGTGGCCATTGTGTATAAGCACTCACATCATCTACATTGCACATGGCACCTTTCGCAAAAAATCGGTACCCATTGTGGTAAAAAGGGTGGTGGGGTTGAGTTGTTCATGCAAACTGCATATGTTTGCAAAATGTCCGACTTTAACATGTTATACGAGAGGTTGAAAAATCAATACCCAAGTGTGGCTTCATATCTTGAGAAAACTAGTTCACCAAATAAATGGTCTAAAGCTTTCTGCCGAGGTAACCGATATGATATTGTGACAACTAATGGGGCTGAGTCGATAAATTCTAGATTGTCTGAGGAAAGAGAGTTACCAATCATAGCACTGTTGAATGCAATTCAAAATATGATTTCAGTTTGGTTCAACAAACACCGCACAACAGCAGAGTTAGCTTCATGCAGAACGAAGTTGACTCCATCTATAGAGTTGATTTTGCGAACTAGGTTTACTCAATCACAATGTCTAAAGGTAACTCAGTTGAATGATTCTGAATATTATGTAGTTGGTGATGATACAGATGAAATAGTTGATTTCTCCACCTACTCCTGCAGTTGTTGTGTGTTTCAATGTGATAAAATTCCATGCAAACACGCATTAGCAGCTTGTCATCTAGCAGATTTTGGTATCTATGAGTTGTGCTCACTTTATTACCTTGTGCATATGTGGCGTCAAGCCTACTCGGGTACTATTTACCACGTGCCTCATTCAAGAGATTGGAAGATTCCCGATTATATTTCTAATTTGGAAATGCTACCTCCTAACTTCAAGACAAAACGGGGGCGACCAAATAAACGAAGAAGACCATCTATTGGAGAGTTTGGACGAAAAAAAAAAAAGAAATGCAGCTTATGCAATGATGTTGGACATTATAAGACGAAATGTACTCGTAAAACCACTTGATGTACTAGAAAATATTGTTTTTTGAAAGTGGATGGTTGGATGTTTTTTTTAAATGTAATGGAACATTAATGATTTAGTATGAATGAATCGAATATATGTTGTACTATTCAATGTATAAAATGTGATCAAATTAATGTTTTGTGGACTATTTACTATATTATAGTATAATATAATCATGTGAGTATAAAATATAAAAGTGGCATCAAATAATTCAAAGAGTGACTGAGAGCGATTGAGTGATATATGATTCTTATAATAGAAAACACGAGCAACTTCACGTTTGGGGTCTATCTACTCTATTTTGGTATACTATAATGGAGTGATAGTGTGAAATATAAAAATAATGTCATAATACAAAGAGTGACTGAATGATATATGAGTGATATAATAGAACCACTTGATGTACTAGAAAATATTATTTTTTGGAAGCGCGAGGTTAGATTTTTTTTTTTTTAAAAAAAATGTAATTGAACATTAATGATTTAGTATGAATGAATCGGAGATATTTTGTACTATTCAATGTATAAAATGTGATCAAATTAATGTTTTGTGGACTATTTACTATATTATAGTATATTATAATCGTGTTAATATAAAATATAAAAGTGACGTCAAATAATTCAAAGAGCGACTGAGTGATATATGATTCTTATAATATAAAATACGAGCAACTTCACGTTTGGGGTCTATCTACTCTATTTTGGTATACTATAATGGAGTGATAGTGTGAAATATAAAAATAATGTCATAATACAAAGAGTGACTGAATGATATATGAGTGATATAATAGAACAACTTAATGTACTAGAAAATATTGTTTTTTCGGTCGCCCTCGGTCATTTATGCCTTATTTCACTCTATGTTTAATTTCGTAAATTCTTATTCATGAAAACGTACCATAATATAGTAATTATAGTAAGTAGCATATAAAACATGACTTTGCTCACTATTTTTTACTATATAACTCAGTCGTCATTCGGTCGCTCTCAGTCGCCCTCAGTTATTTTTTCCTTATTTCACACTATGTTTAATTTCGTTATTTCTTATCTATGAAAACGTACCAAAATATAGAAAATAAAATATAAAACACGAGTTTGCTCACTTTGTTTTTGTTATATCTCTCAATCATCATTCGGTCGCTCCCAGTCGCCATTTGGTCGCCCTCACTCATTTTTCCCTTATTTCACTATGTTTAATTTCGTAAATTCTTATCCATGAAAACGTACCATAATATATTAAATATAGTAATTAGCATATAAAACATGAATTTGCTCACTATTTTTTACTATATAACTCGGTCGCTCTCCGTCGTCATTCGGTCGCCTTCAGTAATTTTCTCTTATTTTTCTATGTTTAATTTCGTACATTCTTATTCATGAAAACGTACCATAATCTAGTACTTATAGTAAGTAATATATAAAACATGACTTTGCTCACTATTTTTACTATATAACTCAGTCGTCATTCGGTCGCTCTCAGTCGCCATTCGGTCGCCTTCAGTAATTTTCCCTTATTTTTCTATGTTTAATTTCGTAAATTCTTATTCATGAAAACGTACCATAATATAGTAAATATAGTAAGTAGCATATAAAACATGACTTTGCTCACTATTTTTTACTATATAACTCAGTCGTCATTCGGTCGCTCTCAGTCGCCATTCGGTCGCCCTAAGTTATTTTTTCCTTATTTCACACTATGCTTAATTTCGTAATTTCTTATCTATGAAAACGTACCATAATAAAGAAAATAAAATATAAAACACGAGTTTGCTCACTTTGTTTTTGTTATATCTCTCAATCATCATTCGGTCGCCCTCAGTCATTTTTATCTTATTTCACTATGTTTAATTTCGTAAGTTCTTATCCATGGAACAAATAACTAATCCATGGAATCCATGGGATGTAAAACAAAAAATTAAACTATGGAACAAATAACTAAACCATGGAATCCAAAAAAGAAAAAAAAACACAATTGCATAATATCTAGTAGAAACACTACAAATCATTAGATTTTGTTTGCAGTTGTACATAATCAAAAAAGCTACAAAACATCCCAACAACCACCATGGCATCGCTACAAAATCCAATCTTTATTCCAAGTACATGCTGTTAAATAGGGTCTACATGAGTCGACTATCTTGTCATTTATTTCATATGGATTGAGACGAGCTAATTCCACCTTGATGGTCTTGATCACCCATGCACCACAATCACCTCTGCAAAATTAATATTATTAAAATTAATCGTGGAATAAATGTAAAATAAAATAAAATTGAATTTGGTAAAACAAACCCAGCAATATTCTGAGAGAATGACGGCGGTCGTGTAATCTTCCATGTATCGGTTGTTACTACGCCCACAATATTCAATAATCGAGGTATTAGAACTTGTAGCGGACGAACATACGACTCCATGTTAATCTCTTTGGTTAAACAAATTCCACAATCATAAATTATGATAGATGTGACCTTTATATCGATTTTTACAGCAACCCAATGGTTGGGGACATGGTAAAGCACAAGGATAAATGATGTTTCTTTCCATGGCAATGATTTCCATGTTCTACTTGATCCTTCAGCCACTCGAATCAAATCCTCCCAATGACAATGAGACATACCCTTTTCAGCTTTGGAATGGACAACACCCAAAAGTCCACTAAAATAACCACCCATTATAGCAATGTCTTGTGCCACTAAATGAGGATACTTTTTTTGAAGCACCAAAAACCCATTCATGCATTCGTTAATGTGCTATAAATAAGAAAAAGATTAATGATTAGCACAAAACACATGAAGAACATATATATTAATTAAATAGATTAAATCATATATACTCACAGAAGATCCAAGCCACGACCTAGGCAAGAGCAAATCATTAAACCATTTCTTATCGTAGGCGGCCATTAGGCATTGACGAGTGCCTTTCATTGTTTTAATTTGCTCCTTCAAAGCTTTAGTTAGCTTCAGTGACTTTGCTATTTGAAGTGGTTGAAATGTGCCATTACATGATCCAAGTTGATGGCTAACTAATACAGGGGTGTCTCTGACAATTGCATGAAGAGCGACGATAAGTACGATGACTTCTTGATTTGCCTCTTAACCCTGACATAGGTTAATAACATGTTATTGTAAGCTTTCTTATCATCATTATTTTTTGCATCTCCAACTGGTTGGGCATCGGAAGCTCCTTCATCAACTACGAATTGTTGGGGAGTGTGCAAGATATGTTTGCTTGGTTGGATCATAGAGCGTCCATTTAGAGGAGATGTAGAACATGTATGTAAAATTATATATATCTAAAAATATTTAATCAAGTGACATGACTTATCCACTAAAGCATGTGACTTACCTTCTGATGGCAAGACTTCTTCATTAACACAATTGATATCAAACATCTTTTGTCTCTTTGCTTCTGGAAGTATACTAGTTGGTAGACGTGATGTCTTTGCTGGATTTTTTTCCTGTTTTTTTACCTGGACAGATACCTCTTCAAGCTTATCCTCAATCTTAGTAAATCTTTCATCCACGTATGCTTGCAATTTTGTAAACTTCTCATTTATATAATCTCGAAGTTGGAAAAAATAATTTGGAACACTGGGAACCTCTCCAACAAAAGCACTCGGATCAATATGTGTGGAGGTGTGTGGTCGATCTTCTTCTTGACGAAGTGGAGGTGATTGTTTGTCATGTGCATCTGCTCTCTGGCTTTGCATATCTTCAAAAGAATTTTGCTCTTCTAAAGGGTTGATCAACGTTTTCGGGACTGCTATCTGCATAGCAGTATACATTTTGTCTCTCCGACAACAATGGAAGAACATGCGATAAATTAGGATCTGAATCAGAAAATTGACCATTTGCAATGTATGAGGCNAAGTTACAGATATGCAAGAAAGTTTAGGCAAAAACTCAATTCCACAAATCTAACTAAAAGTAAAAACTCTATAAAATTAATATAAAATGATAAACTTACCCAAACTTCTTCTTCTGCCATTTTAATTACAAATGTTAAATGTATGGTTGTTTAAATGGTCTTTGATTAGTGAATTAGACCATTGATTGATGGAAAATTTCAATGGAGCTAAGAGAAGAACGGTCGGTCACCTAAGGAGAAGAAGGAATGANATTTGCAATGCCAGGAATACATTCATATGCAAGAATCTGCATTAAAAAAAATTATAGCCAACTTAATATTAAATAAATTAACTAAATAAATACAAAACAAATAAATATCTTACTTGCAATGGATGAACAAATCCGTTCAAAGTAAACGCTATTTGACAATCTTTTCGTTCTTCTTCTTTTTCTTCAATTTGATTGAAGTTAAATCTCGCTCTATATTTTTAAGAACTTTGTTATAAGCTATCGTACCCCAAGGATATTTGTTAAACAAATCCAAATCCTCCACTAAACTCAAAAGCATGTTGTCAACTCGAGGAACCGTCTTTTGTCGAACTGGCCAAAGAACAGCAGCACCAAAGTACAAACATGCTAACTTCAATTTTTCCAAATTTATAGTGCGTTCAGGTGTTTTTCTCATTTCCATTAGTTTTTTCGCCACCTCCTCAATATATACATTTTCATTGCCACAAAAATGTCTACCCCGAAATTGCATCGTCTCTCCAACTTCAGGAAAATCTTCTGAACAATCAAGCCCAGTTATAAGTGCATACTCCATTTTCGAAAATCTCAACGGTCTTTGATTCACAACCATCCACAACTCATCACTAGTAGTCTTAAGGAATCCCCGAGCCATCAAGAACCATATAATCTGACTAGATAAATTGTAATCACTTACATACTTAATTAAATTACCAAATTGAGNGATGGATGAACAAATCCGTTCAAAGTAAACGCTATTCGACAATCTTTTCGTTCTTCTTCTTTTTCTTCAATTTGATTGAATTTAAATCTCGCTCTATATTTTTAAGAACTTTGTTATAAGCTATCGTACCCCAAGGATATTTGTTAAACAAATCCAAATCCTCCACTAAACTCAAAAGCATGTTGTCAACTCGAGGAACCGTCTNCGAAGCGAGAAGAAGACGACGAGGATCCAAATAGGTGATAGGAGGTAGGAATCCCATAAATATAAACAAAATCAAACACATACAATAAGATTATGAAAAGGAATCGGCGGAGGCTCACCTTCCGTTTAAGATTGTAACGGTGCCACTCAGATTTGTAGTGAAGCTTCTGCTCAGAATCGTCGAGGAATTCTTTGTTGCAAGTGTTGCAAGTCAATCCCGGTGTCTGATGGCACCAAATGCAGAAGACAGCTCACAATGGGATTTCAAAAGAAAGAAAACGGTAGGGTTAAATAAAAGAAAAAAATAAGGATTTGAAAATATTTAAAATGGGGGTAGAATAGACATTTTCAAAATGAAGGTTAGTTTTTTAAATATGAGATTGTAGAGTATCATTTGCCTAAATTTCCCAACTTTTTTGTAAGATGATCTCATAAGTCAATTTTATGATATAAATATTTTATTTGAATTATTAATTAAAAAATATTATTTTTTATATTAAAAATAATTATCGATAGGGTCGGATGTAAAATAAGAATCTACTTCGTTTCAGAGTCGAAGTCTGTTCTACTCTTCCTTTATTATTATCATTATTGTCGTTCGAAGTCTTTTTTTTTTTGGTTGAAATAACCGAAGAATTTGGTTTTGGTAGGCTTGAGAGGTATTTTAGGGGTCTGCCGCATGATTTACGCTGATTTTTTGGAATTTATCAACAAATTCTGTGAAAATGGGTCGTGGGCACACCGAGTTTTCACCATTGCTGCCACCGACTCCGATCACCAAGCACTCGGAGATTGACCTTGAGAGTGGCACAGAGGACCAGATTCAGTGCCGAATATGCCTCGAAACTGACGGTATAACTCCTCAAATCTCCTCAATTTTCAAGTTTTGAAGATTTTAGTTCTGGCAGATAAAGCAGCTAACTTGAAAAAGTAGCAAGTTTCGCATGATTTGTGAGATGTTTATTTTTAAAATTGTGGAAGGATGCGATACGCAATTATTTTTAGTTTTTGTTTTTTATTTACATTTATAATTCTTAAATAAGACAATCTGTTATCCTTAGATAGATTTATAATTTTTTAATCACAACTTTAATCTTGGGCTTTTTTCTGGGTCTAAAATCACTGTTTTTTGTTAGCATAAAAAAAATTTGGCTGTTTACTTCTGTTGCAAAATGGAGGATTTTGATCGACAGTGTTGCATATATGGATGAATTAATATAAACCTCACTGCGTGATTTTACAGACTTACAAGCTACATTTTCTGTTCCTAAATAGGTCGGGATTTCATTGCTCCCTGCAAGTGCAAAGGGACATCTAAGTATGTTCACAGAGCTTGTCTGAATCATTGGCGCGCTGTTAAGGTACATATTTATTAGTAGCATAAAACATAATCTTCATTTGAGTTTCTTGCAAATCAAGTTTATAACATGGCATTCTCTTTTAATTCTACTTCTGTCACCCCCCACTGAATTCTGTAACTGTTCTACTCATGTGCAAATGATTTTCTTTTACTTTTTAAGGTGGTAGTATATTAGTTTTATTAATTTAGTTCCTAAATTTGTCAGGCTATTTTACCTGCCTGTTATTCCCTTTATTTCATGATTGCTGTTAGTCGATACGGAAAAATATATTTAAAAACGACACTTATGTTCGTTGAGTCGAACTGTCTTAACTAATGCTACTCCTGTATTTTTTAAAAAATTTAGTATTAGGTTATTTGATCTATATTTCCTCGTTTGTTTTTGTTGGTGCAGGAAGGGTTTGCTTTCGCTCATTGCACAACTTGCAAGGCTCCTTATTATTTGAAAGCTGATAACATACGTGATAGGAGATGGCGAACAATAAAGTTCAGATTTTTTGTTACAAGGGATATTACATTCATCTTTTTGGCAATTCAGATGGTAGTTGATTATTGGACCCCTTTTCAAATTTATTTTCTGTTCCTTCCCATCTATTTTGTTATGTTTATGTTGTGATAATGCCAGTAGCTCTTTCCTTCCTAGTATTTTTACGATTTTATTACAATTGTTATAGGTCATTGCTATATTGGCATACTTGGTGTATCTTATTGATGGTAGCCAGAAATTTTGGCTTCGTCTAACCTGGGGTTTCGGCAGCGAACTTAGTTTCTACTACGTGTGTGGTAATACTTCTTGAGCTTCAGATTGGTTATGATGCCACTGTCAATACTTATATTTCAAGTAGTTATTTGCTCGATTTGAATTTTGGAATGTATGACGAACAATATGGCTGGTCATAACTCTAGATATTTTAATGTTATCAACAATTATTTTATATCCTATTTTGGTTTAATTTAGCATACTTCTTGCATGCTCATCACAGCTGTATCCAACAAAAAATAAACAATTCACATTGCCTGAATAAAGAACATATTGGAAAGAAGGATGTAAAATTTTTAGTCAGAGCTGAAATATGTCGTTGTGAGTAACCTATATTGGGCACAGATGCATGGTCCTATCTGTACGTATATTAAGTATTAAAGAATGGTTGTTATGTGTGTTGCCTTTCATTCTTAATTCCTGTTGCAAGCACATTTATGACATCGAACTTTATTTCCAGGGACTGTATTGTTTTTCGCTTTTATCGGCTTATCTGGGTGTTTCATTACTTGTTTCGATCAAAGAATCCGCAACGATCCAGCCGTACCATGTCGTGAATTGCATCGTTGCTGTTGTGAGCTTGGGTATTATATTTTTTATTATATGATATCTTTCAATTTATCATAATATTGTATATTTATAATCATAGCTGTGGTGATCAGTTACTCTCATATTGTGTTTTGTTCCTTGTATCTAGACTCTTTCTTATCAAAATTATTTAGCCAACTTAAAGAAGCAATTCTTATCATTGTATAAAGTGGTAACAGGGTGTTTTTGTGGAGTTAGACCTAGATTTTATACTAAGGACGAAGATCCATTTTTGGCATAGCCTAGTGAGTAAACCTTCTTCACGCTGTGCTTTGCATGAATCCACATCCCATTCAAATCAATTTGATTTATTCTTCTAACAGTGATCTTATGTTTGTGTTATGATCAATTTTTTTGTCTTCTCTTTTATAATTTTTAGAACAATGAATTCAGTGAAAAAGTTATTACCTGATGGTTCTTGTGGTTGTGAATTCTGCTTAACCTATAAGTCTATGTATTTCGAGTTAAACTGTCTGTCCTTGTGCCATTTGTTCAGGACGTGCTTTGACTGCCAATTGCCTGCTACTCTTAGTTTGTGGTCTACTGATAGATCCAGATCGGAAAGTTGTGATTGTGCATCCTGTGAATGTGGTTGCCTGGAAGGAAATCATGAAGCCGGTCTGCCATTATTATGTATTATGGCTATAATTGTGATATGTTTATTTTCTGTATTCGGCATATTTTATAGCGTATTGGTGGCCACTATGGTTGGGCAAAGGATTTGGCAGCGACACTACCACATACTTGCAAAAAGAATGCTAACAGAAGTGAGTTAGCGCTGCATTTTTTCATTTGTTTGATTTTACCAAGATCTGCATGCTTATTATGTTCAAGTAGTTAAACCTGTTATTCAACCTTTTCTTTTCTTTATATTTTGTTTCGTTTCGCGTAAAGTTAAATTCTTTTCCCGTGTGCGAAAGATGGCCCGTAATTTTGAATCCAATTATGCCAATTAATTTCTTTGCATGTGTTTCAGTTTACAGTGAGCTCTGCCAGTGAAATATTGCACAAATCTTGATTACCTGTTCAACTTCGCATGCTTTCTGTTCAATATTGCCTGTGAAATAGTGTGACGTTTTCTGTTCGAGGAACCGAGACTACCTTGCATTCCCCCCAGCTTTTCATTATCAATCAATTTTTATTTAGTTTTCTGCTATATATGTGTATTTGGTAGGAATATGTTGTTGAGAACGTGGATGATGAGATGAATGAAGCCTCTTGGTCACCCCCGCCTCTTGCTCCTGACGATGTTCAGCAGCTGAAAGCTCTTGGACTTCTCTGAATTGCCAAAAGTTTAAATAAGTTTTCCCACGTATAGACATGGAACGGCGTTTCAGTTGGTATTCCTATTCTCTGTTAATATGCTCTCTGGTAACTATGTAGCATCGACATATAGAAATGTGCTCGTTTTCTATATGTTTCACTCGTTTATGTACGTCCAAATATGAATTTATACTGCACTGTCGAATCCCTACGGTGTTATTATCGTAATAGATGGTCACTTGGAGGTTGGAATCGACTATGAATTTTGTTGGAGTGCAGTATTTGCTTTTGCTAAGAGAACGATCAACTCGTAACAACATTTGAGTTGTATGGTTTAAAATATTGAAGTTGAACTATATTTTGGTAAAGTGATAGACTCTTGATCTTATAATTGATATTACAATCAATGTCATGTGTTTGATTCTCATAGATTTCTAGTGACGTAATTATTGGGAGTACGATTTTTAAGTTGTGATAATTTTTTCTGCTAGTAGCGTGAACGATACGTGACATTCAATTTGTTGTTTAATTTAAAATATTGAAGTGACATAGTTATTACTGACTATAATAGCGCTTAATATACAAATTTATACTCCAGTATAATAAATCTCCACATTTAGATTATCCATGTCTATTACAAACATTAACCCGTCTTAAAAGTTCATTGGTTCAAATAATCTTAAAAACTTGTCAATTTGAATTCACATTTAAGAGGTTCGTCGACAAGCCTTGGCTATTTGAATTTACATGTAAGAGGTTCGTCGGCTGATATGTATGTATCTTGGGATTTTATCAGAAAATAATTTATTGATGGAAATTGGTGTGTGATAACAAACCTTTCAGTCAAATAAGCATTTGCCTTATGAAATTTAATTAAGGGAAAATTTGTCATTTTAGATTTGTAATTTATTATTAAAATTTAGCGTCCCAAGAGCTGCCAAGATTTTACAGGCAATAGGTCTTGCGTTAGGGCGGCCTTTTTTGACCACCCTACCGCTCAGTGTTCTGCCCGAGTTTTCCATGTGGTGCTGGGCAGCCCGAAAAGTGGAGCCCCAGTGCTCGTTACCTTGTTTCACGAGCATGTGCATGATTTCGAGTTTTTCTGATACCATTTCATCCAAATTGTGTAGTTTGATGGTTTTCATCAGTTTATGGACAAAAAGACACCCATATGATTGATGACAAAAACTTGTGTGAGATGTCTCACGGGTCGTATTTTGTGAGACGTATCTCTTATTTGGATCATCCATGAAAAAAATATTACTTTTTATGCTAAGAGTATTATTTTTTATTGTGAATATCGGTAGGGTTGACCCATCTCACAGATAAAAATTCGTGAGACCGTCTCACAAGAGACCTACTCATGATTGAAACAATCTGTCTCTTCAGTTTAACAACATTAAATATAGAATACCAAACATATTTTTCATATACTTATCAACATTTGCATCTATCTTGTGTGTTTGCAGTCCTTATTTATTAGAGTTTGCTACATTTTCTGGTTATGAAACTTGTGATTTATAGTGTTGTCATCACAAGTTTTTTATATAATTTATTTATTGAGTTGTAATTTTATTAATATATAATTATAGTAATATAATATAGGTGGACTAAAAAATATCTATCATTTTATTATATATGAATAAATATTTTTAGAATATGTTATATTTGTGAATATAATTTATCAATTAATATGTAATTGTAATTAATAGTTCTAACATTTTTATACAAAGAGTATGATACTTGTTCATCATAATATAATTTTTAAATAACTATATATTTATTTTTACAATTTCAATCAATAAAATAACCTTAGAAAAATTAAAACATGTATCTAATCGAATTTAATAACATTAATTTCACTTAGAAAAATTTAAGTTAAAAATAATATTACTTTTTTTAGTTGGATCATGTATCAATTAACTCATTTCCAATAGTTCATGAATCAATTTGACAATTTATCAATAATTCGTGTATCTAATATATTTGGTCTTAAATGAGTCAGGATAACAAATTTATTTTTTTTAAATAAATCGTATAAACTATTTTTATTTTTATGAAACTCAGATTATATTCCTTGTTTTGAAGGTTTTTTTTTAAGATGTATTTTGAAGGGATTATATGTACAACCAAACGTGATAATTATTTTTATGGAGAATTTTGCATGAAAGTAGAGCACGACCCATAAGTATTTCAGTCCTTTCTGCTAAAGCATTACCTTTTTTTCCACAAGGGTAATCCGGCATTTAGGACATCAATTTGACTGAGTTGAATCGGGTTGAGCAATAGTATTATTAAAAAATTGCTCAACTCGAATTCAACCTGAACCTGAGCCAATTCGAAAACTCTCAACCGAACCCGAATCCGAACCCGAATCAACCCGATCAATCCGATTAACCCGATTTTGATTTTTTAAATTTTTTTAAAAGAAAATTAAATAAAATTCAAAAAAATAATATTTTAATTTAAACACATAATAACAAAATCTCTCTCATATATATGATTTAAATTTCAAAGTCTAATTATAGAAAAATAAAGAATATTTATTAAATCAAATAAATAATTGTTTAAAAAATAAAAAAATTTAAAAAATCAAAATCGGGTTAATCGGATTGATCGGGTTGATTCGGGTTCGGATTCGGGTTCGGTTGAGAGTTTTCGAATTGGCTCAGGTTCAGGTTGAATTCGAGTTGAGCAATTTTTTAATAATACTATTGCTCAACCCGATTCAAGACAGTCAAATTGATGTCCTAAATGCCGGATTACCCTTGTGGAAAAAAAGGTAATGCTTTAGCAGAAAGGACTGAAATACTTATGGGTCGTGCTCTACTTTCATGCAAAATTCTCCATAAAAATAATTATCACGTTTGGTTGTACATATAATCCCTTCAAAATACATCTTAAAAAAAAAACCTTCAAAACAAGGAATATAATCTGAGTTTCATAAAAATAAAAATAGTTTATACGATTTTTTAAAAAAAAATTAAAATTTTCAGGTTGACCCGAACCTAACACAACCCGATCAATTTTTTCGGGTCAACTATCGGGTCCAACCTGATCTGACCTGAACCCGAAAACACCAAACTCAAATCTGATTTTTTTTCGAATCGTGTTGGATTAGTGAGTCGTGTCTGATTTTGACAGTCTTATCTGGCATGATCCTGCCCGGTTTTCTCGAAAGGAAATTCGATCCTACCCGCACATACATTCGAACAAACCTTTCTCCCTTACTGTATTTTCAATTATACCTTTGCTTTTCTATATTTTATAAGTAAGAATTGTATATATATACTAATAATAAAATATGACTATTGTATATATTTCTAAAAAAATCGTTTTATTTTATAAGATTCTACGATTAAATTCATGCTAATAGGGTAGGACTTGAACATCGGCTCGATTTTTTTTAACTTGGCCAAATCTAGTAGGGTATATTTGAAGTCCGGTCCATGGATCCTTGATCGATATCGACAAATTTTTCTGCTATCTTCTTATTACTGTCAGGAGAGTAGGTCTCTTGTGAGACGATCTCACTGATCTTTATT
The DNA here is from genome assembly GCF_012295235.1 of Primulina huaijiensis. Taxonomy (NCBI): domain Eukaryota; kingdom Viridiplantae; phylum Streptophyta; class Magnoliopsida; order Lamiales; family Gesneriaceae; genus Primulina; species Primulina huaijiensis. The sequence goes on along the minus strand of NC_133323.1, from coordinate 6,064,534 downwards.
CATGAGACGAGTCAATAATATTCATATTTACAATAAAAAATAATATTTTTTAATCGGTGACTCCAAAAAAAATATCTGTATCACAAAATTGACTCATAAAACCGTCTCACAAGAATTTTTCTGTTGTTTAAGATGAGAAGAATTTGTGAAGAAGTATATAAAAATGATGAGAAACAACAGTGAAGGGTCTAAAGATTGTCGATAGAGTTTTTAAATTTTTTTAAAACTCAATCCATTTAATATTTGCGCTTAAAAATGGAATTCATTAAATTAGGTATTTCTGATTCCTTTTGTATAGTGCTTGGTAAGTAAATAGTAAAAGTAAATGGTGCATTGATTTGATATAGGGCCAAAGTTAAAAAATTTTACTCAATCTTTTCTCCTCGGGAAAAAATTATTTTTAATTATGTAACTAGTAAATTTTATTATTTTTATTTATGTTATAGATCAATTCACAATTTTATATTTTAGTATAATAACTCATGTTTTTCTTTAAAATTTTAATATTTTTTATTAGAATATTGATCTAGCATAGATCACATAATCATTTTCTAGTGTCACATTATCATTTTTAATTGTCATTATTCTATTGGAAGATGACAAAATTTTGAGAAAAAAAATACAAGTTAATATACTAAAATTGTAACTTGTATATTTTTTATTTTTAGTCATGTTATCGGTCAATTCATAATTTTATATTTTAGTCCAATAACTTGTGTCTTTTTTAAATTTTAGTATTTTTCATCAGAATATTGATCAGATATAGATGATGTTATATTTTTTAGAATCACGTCATTATTTTTCGATATTCTGTCATTATTGTGGTGGTGTAAGAGGGACCAAATTTTGAAAAATAAATAGAATAAAATCGTGAATTGATGAGAGGATCGAAAATGAAATAACTGAACAGATGTATGCATGTCAGTTTCCTGTATTGGATTGCCTTGCACTTAAGTTTCCTATATTAAATGGTCGAGTACAAGACCTTATTTATGTATTTTCATTCAATTTTTTATTTTATTTTTTTACAATGTTAGACTTCTTTTATAAAATTTTGGCTGACTATTTCCAACGAAGAATATATAACAACAATTAAATTGCTTCGAGGAACTTCTCGAGAGATTTTGAGCGATTCAAATATGAATTTGTGAATAAAGTTTTAAAAAAATATTATAGATTTTTTCTTCACAAAGTTTTACAAATTTGTGAATAAAAAATCTATAAATCAATTGTTTAAAACATTTGCAAATCCTACTTAAAACAATTACAGGGTAGCTATCATTCAAAATTTGACAAAAACTTGTGTGAGACGATCTCACGGATAGTATTTGTGAGATGGATCTCTTATTTGAGTCATCCATGAAAAAATATTACTTTTTATGCTAAAGTATTACTTTTTATTGTGAATATGAGTAGGCTTGACCCGTCTCACAGATTAAGATCCGTGAGACGGTTTCACATGAGACCCACTCTCAAAAGTTTTACATCATATTTTCTAATAATGGTAATATATTTTTTTGCATACTATTACTACACAATAGTAGTACATTATATATTATATTTATAGTCTAGTTTTATATCTTGATAAAGTTTTAAAAAAAAAATCTTAAAATGAAAAAGCAAAACATATGAAAATCCAATCCGTTCCATTGAAAATTGATCCAATTTATAAGCCCAACCCAAACCACATTGTTGATCAGACGGATATTTTCAGAGCACCGAGCAGGTTTTTCTGAGTAAGTTTTTTGTGAGACGGTCTTACGAATTTTTATCTGTGAGATGGGTTAACCCTACCGATATTCATAATAAAAAATAATACTCTTAGCATAAAAAGTAATACTTTTTCATTGATGACCCAAATAAGTGATTCGACCCACAAAATTGATCCGTGAGACCGTCTCACAAGAGTTTTNTTATTCGACCCACGAAATTTATCCGTGAGACCGTTTCACAAGAGTTTTTTTGGGTGTTATTATGGAATGTTGTCGTTACGTCGAAAAACACTGACATAATACTAAAAAAATCCTAATGTGGCACACGAAAATATTATGTGTATGGTATCACGTCAACACTTCATGTAAAAAGATTAAATACCAAAATATAACATAAATTACATGACCAAAATACAAAATGGGCAAATATGTCGGACCATTTGGACTACCACCTCTTATTATTTATATAGATTTAAAAATATTAAAACCATATGTAATGTAGTATTCGATGGGGGTTTCAATAATAGAAGTAATATAAAGATTTTAGATAAGATAATACAATAATAATTTTTTTTAAAAAAATTTAAGAAAATATTTTAAACTCATAAGTACAAATATAAAATCTAGTGCAATAGATTTTTTCCCAAACAAAAGGTTACTAATTTTTTAAAAATCGCAATCTCTTGAAAAACTCATCAATCAACCTGAACTTATATTCTTTTACTCTTATTAGTTATCTATTTTATTTTATTAAAGTTGAGGACATGATAGTAATCACTTAAGAAGGACACCAACTTTTTCTTCCAACTTTACTTTTATATGATACTAATATTACACTTTTATTTTTTGTTTTTTTTTTAAATTTCAACACACACTTTTATTTTTATTTTTTTTATTTCAACAATTCAAATATCAATTTAGTCCATACATAATTTGTCAAATTTCACATTAGTCCATCGATAATGATAAAAAAGACTGTACACACACCCATCGCGTGTACAGAGTAACTAGTTATAATGAATTTCAAGTAATACATGATAAAACTCCAACCACAACACTACATAATAATAGATAATTTGTCGATGATTTACAACTCATATGAGAACAAATAAGATTTAAAGTTTAAAACGAATCCTCATGTTCGAGACGAGACATGGCGAATTTAAACAAAGAACTGTTATATACTAATTCGATATAACGTCAATCTGAGATGTCCCAATTGATTTGATTACAGCATAAAAAACTAGTCTCCTGGGAAATATAAAAATAAACCTCAAAACTCATAGAAAAATATGATCTTGGCTAAAAAGGCGACAAAAAAAACAAGAAGGAAAGGAACATGTCCTACTCTCAGATGCCCCCACATTTCAAAAGGTTCGAATTTAAGCGGATTCTCATCTGAAAACTTAATGTGACTCTTTACACCTCAGTTCTCCTCTCTCTAAAACTTCGGCAACTTCCAATCTTTAATGCAGTACTTGCTACTTTCTTTACTCTCTTACCAGCTCCTCGAATATATTGAAGTGAAGATGGAGAAGATATATTTTCAAGTCTGATTTTTGCTTTATTTTTCTAGTTTATTTTTGTTGGTCAAGAAAATAGAGTTCAAATTAAAGATCTGATTCAGATGTTTCCTTCCTTTGATTTTTACTCTCTGCCCTTCTTCATATTCTTTCTGGTAAGTTCTCCTTTTAACCCTTTTTTTCCTTTCTTTTTTTAGAAGCTGATATATCAAGGAGTGGGAGGGGAAGAAGCATTCTTTTTCCTTATTTGATGTGTTTGGCAGGCTTAGTTGTTAATAAAATGGTATCTTTTTGACTGCTGAAATTAATTAAATTTGGCTGAGTTTCTAAATTTTGCCTTTGCCCAGTACGCCCGATCATTTCTTTGGCTAGACTCTATTTATAGGATGGTGTTTAAAAGCTTAATTGCCCCTAATGTTAGGTTATCTCATTATAATTGCAAAAATGGGGAAAAAATGAAAAATGTTTTGCTCAAAGTACAATAGATGACCTTTTGGTCCCACTGTTTGTTTTAGGAGACTGATTTTGTTGAATAATCTGACTTAAGTTGAGGCTTTTAGAAAGGTTTCCAATTTGGAAGCCATTTGATTTTTTTAATGTTGTTGTTTTGCCGTTTGTTGTCAATAATTTGTGGAGAGAGCTTTGTTATGGGAATATTGATGAAAATGTACTGATTCATGCTGTGATGTCATTCTCAGCTGATAGGGGCTCAGTTGAATGGATTCAGTCCAATCTTGGGCGAGTCCGTTGTTGAAAATGGTACTTACATATATCCATTGTTTTTCTGCAATTTGTTAATCTTCGAAGGGATTATACTATGAGCATTTTCTTGCTGCGTTTTTTTTTTTTAATAAATAATCTCTAACTTTTACAGCTGTTAATCATCACGCATCATTTAACCCAAACAAAATTAATGATTTTGGTCTCAAGGCAGGTACTTGCCCTTGTATCAGGATCATCGTTGAAATTGCCGAAACTTAATCTGGTTTTGAGTTCGTATCATAAACAGTTGATTTAACTTTGATTTTGTTTCATGAAACTGGTTGTTCGCGCTATTCATTTGTCAAGATTCACCCTTTACATATCTTTTATGATTCAGTTATCTTTTGTGCTATTGGAATTACACTCATTATGATAATTATTTTACCAGAAGCTTCTTCTTTTCTTGGAGTTTATGTTTTTCTGTTGCAACTTAATGCAGAGATGATAGTTTTTTATTTTGTGAGAAACAACCATGGAACATGCCAAAAAAAAAATTGATGTCCAGAGAAGAGAATATATTCAATGAGAAATAATGAACTAAGAAATTTGATTCATTGAACTTGAAACTGAGACAAAAAATTTTGAAGGCAGGTATGTTTGTAAGTTATGATTTTTCTGTGATTGGTAATTGTTTTCTATTTACGACAGGCATTCAGATATTAATTTTATTCTTTAATATTGCTGGAGATTCTCTCTTAACTCGTTGGAATTGGCTTTCCTTATCCTTTGTTTTTCCATTTATGTCCTCGTATGTGTACAGATGCTGGGAACGGAGAATCATTTAGCTCATTCAAAATGACCACTGAAAGGCAAAATGTGGCAGGTTTGTACCTTAGATATGTCTCCCTGAGAATCTTGTCTGATAATTTATGTTATATCTCTTGTTTGGTGTTGCCAATGCCTTATACCGTTCTCTTATGTAGGACTACTGGCTTTTGTTTCCCAGTTACGTCTAATTAACATTAAAAATGCATCTGCTAGAAGATGAAAATTGTAGTTGGTTGCTTATGAAATTGAGAGATCTGTTTAAAATTCCCCAAAAGTTCAATGATAGAGATGTGTACCTTTAGCGGAGTTGGATTCACGAATTTATTTTTCGTGCTCTAGTTAACACCCGTTCCCATACTTGTACCAGTACTGTTATTGCATTATGCGAGAGACTTCTTGATAACTACCTTAGCGTGTCGTATTTATAAAAATAACTTTCAGCTAGACATATATGAAGGGATAAGAAGGTTGAATATAAATTATATTTATAAGATTGTGATATTGCTCATAACATTATGAGTGCACATCACATTAGACTGAGGTGCTAGTACTCATCATTGCTGTTTATTTTGAACCTAGTTTGTGTCAAAGCTACTTTCAGGAGGTTGGAGAAACCGTAGTTAGAGTGCTTCAAATTTTCAATTGATTTAAACAGTTTTATTCATTGGTTGTCGTTTGGGGTCATATTCAAGTGCGCTCTTACAATATTACTTTTAATGCCTTCCAGTGGGTGGGATTGGTGCCAACTGGGGCTCACAGACGTCTCATAATTTGCCACCTGATATAGTGGTGAGGATGCTACGAGAGAACGGTATTCAAAAAGTAAAGCTTTTTGATGCTGATTACGATACTTTACGAGCATTGGGCAAGTCTGGGATCGAAGTTATGGTTGGAATACCAAATGACATGCTTTCATCTTTTGCTTCGAGCGCGAAGGCTGTTGAAAAATGGGTATCTGAGAATGTTTCCCATCATATTACCACAAACAATGTCATCATCAGGTCATTTTGTAACCCTGTTCGTTTTTGTATCGAGTCTTGAATCCGTTCCTTAATGGAAGATATATAGATAATCTTTTTCCAACTATGGCTTACTATGCAAATATCTTTTCTCATGCTTGTACGGTTCACACTTTGCATGTCACATTTGTGAAATTATTTGAGTTTGATCATATTTTGTTTTATGCAAACGGCCTTCGAATTGATTTACAGATACGTTGCTGTTGGGAATGAGCCTTTCTTGGCGACATATAATGGAAGCTTTCTTAGAACGACTTTCCCAGCTCTCAGAAATGTTCAAGAAGCCCTGAATAAAGCACGGCTTAGCAACCAAGTAAAGGTCACTGTTCCCCTCAATGCCGATGTCTATGCAACCTCAACCACCTACCCTTCAGGAGGGGATTTTCGGTCCGATATCCACGATTTCATGATCCAAATTGTGCAGTTTTTGAGTGATAATGGAGCACCATTTACAGTCAACATCTACCCATTCATTAGCCTTTACACAGACTCAAACTTCCCAGTTGAGTACGCCTTTTTTGATGGAAACGCTACCCCCTTGAATGATGGTGGTATGTCTTATTACAACATGTTTGATGCAAACCATGATACCCTTGTCTGGGCATTACAGAAGAATGGTTTTGGGAATTTGCCCATAATTGTGGGTGAAATCGGTTGGCCTACAGATGGTGATCGAAATGCTAACCTACAGTATGCCCAACGATTCAACCAAGGCTTCATGACTCATATATCAGGTGGAAAAGGAACCCCGATGAGACCTAGTCCAATTAATGCATACCTATTCAGTTTGATCGATGAGGATGAAAAAAGCATAGACCCTGGAAATTTTGAGCGTCATTGGGGTGTTTTTGGGTATGATGGCCAACCGAAGTACTCTCTCAACCTTGGCACCACAAATTCAGGCTTGATCCCAGCCAGAAATGTCACTTATTTGGAGAATAAATGGTGCATATTGAAGTCAAATGCAAAACTTGAAGATCCCCAGATCGCTCCTAGTGTGAGCTTCGCATGCTCGCTTGCGGACTGCACGAGCCTCGGTTATCAAACTTCTTGCGGAAATTTGGATTCTGCGGGTAATATTTCATATGCCTTCAACAGTTACTACCAGAAGAACAATCAGCTTGATGAGGCCTGCAAGTTCTCCGGTCTTGGGACAGTTACCAAAGTCAATCCGTCTACCGGGAGTTGCCAGTTTAAGGTTATGATCCAACCATATTTCGGTGGCGCTCAACAAATATCAGGCTATATTCGGATGTCGACATTAGCTCTGGTTCTTGGTTTAACCACCTTTTTGTTGTGTGATTTGTGATCTTCCCGTATGTTTTTTGGAAGACCTTTGTTACGCTGTAGGTGAAAACTTTGTAATTTATTTGTGTGATTGTGTATCCATCCACAACTCTCATTTTTCACAGTTTTCTATTATTTTAAAATACGATAAAATTGCATTTGAATTGATGAATTTTAAATCATTGAATTTCAAATGTATTTTCGTTGATTTAGAGAATTAAGATCATAAAATTCTAATTGAATAAGGTTGTGTTTGTATTGATGAATTTCAAATTAATAGATTTCAAATATATTTTTTTAGTTCAGTGAAAGAAGATGATAATCTTCAAATCCACATATTTTATGTTTATATAATGTTTTACTGTCACGCTGGATTTCAAATTAACTCAATAATAAATATATTTAAAATTCATTTTATTTTATATTACAATTGTGTAAATAAGTAAGGTATGAATTTAATAATTCATTTATTGTTTTATATATTGTTTCATGATAACTAGAATGAATTTCAAATTCACACGATAACCGTGTCATTTGAAAATTATTATATTTTTTGTAACTAATTAAGATTTGATATATTCTTTCATACTTTCATTGGTTACAATAAACCTATAATCGAAATCGATTTATTTCAAATTAATCTCCTCAAATGCAATCTAACTTGTTTCATCGCAGTTAAATGCATGTTTAAGTTCAAAACTTTATAAACTTTCACAAACCATATTGGCAAAAACTTGTGTGAGACGGTCTCACGGGTCGTATTTTGTGAGACGGATCTCTTATTTGGGTCATCCATGAAAAAATAGTATTTTTTATGCTAAGAGTATTACTTTTTATTGTGAATATTAAATATTCGTGATACCGTCTCACAAGAGACTTACTCTAAAATAAAATCATGTTTTCCTCAACTAAATTTTAATTCAAAAACTTTTCCTCGATTACAACCTATTTATAGGCTCATACTTTCTATTTATAGAAACATTCTCCATTTGTCTAGTATCGATCCCCTTTGTCACATCTCATACCTAAAATGCGTTTAATTACTTCTAACTTAAAGTTTTAATATGCAACACATACAACACATAAATTTAAGACAAAAACTTATATGAGACGGTCTCACGGGTCGTATTTATTGGGTCATCCATGAAAAAGTATTACTTTTTATGCTAAGAGTATTACTTTTTATTGTGAATATAGGTAGGGTTGACCCGTCTCACAGATAAAGATTCGTGAGACCATCTCACAAAAGACCTACTCTAAATTTAAACATTTAAAAGTACAAAACATATATTAAAATAGCTCATTGGACATTACATGTACAAATACATCACTATTTTCTGATAGATTTTAAATATACCAACATCACTATTATTTAAATTCCAAGTATTAAACTATCTTTGCCTAACATCAGTCTTTGTCATTCTAAGATTTGAATCCGAAATATTTATATCTCATCGTCATGCCATTTTAATTAAACTGTCTTATTATACAATATTGAAAGGAAAAATTATCTTCGATTCCAAGATATAATTTATTCCTTGAAATAATTTCTTCTTAAATTTAATTTTCTTATAGATAATATCTCATGATATATTGAATTATTGGTTTTACCTTTCTAAGAGTAGGTCTCTTGTGAGACGGTCTCACGAATCTTTATCCGTAAGACACGGGTCAACCCTACCGATATTCACAATAAAAAGTAATACTCTTAGCATAAAAAATAATATTTTTTCATGGATGACCCAAATAAGATATCCGTCTCACAAAATACGACCCGTGAGACTGTCTCACACAAGTTTTTGCCCATTTCTAAATATTATATTTATGATAAAGATTTTGTGATATGGAATTATTGATTTAAAAAGAAGTTGCTTCTAATAAAACTCTTGATTTCCTTATCTAATAGATTTCTTTGTGAGATGAAGTGAATTATAAATAAGGGAAACAAGCCATTGAAGAGGTGTGGGCGATTTTGTTTTTCACTCTTCACTTGACAGTTTTCGGGACTGCATATCGTGTGCACTTTGCACGTCATGGATTTCAGAGAAAATTATTCTACAAGAACGTTGCTATTTTGAAGAGTGATGTTTCACGTGTTGCCGTGATTGTTGGAAACATCTGCACACAACACGCGTACAAGTGTTGACTGAAGATCGTGTTTTGTTGCTCCTGTTTTTTGCTTCACATTTTTGCTTTCTTAATTGTATTTTAGTGTTGTTCTTTGTTTTAGAGAGCATTTTATTTTCTCAACGAGTTGAGAAAATTGATTTTCGTTAAAATCACTAGTGATTGGTTTTTGTAAAACTGAAAGTTATTTTCTAGTGATTAATTTTTGCTCTGAGGCACCACACAAGTATTTATACTCGTGCAAATTTAATCTTGTTCATCATATTTATTTAAAGTTAATTTGTGTTACAAAGTTATATATTCCGCTACATGTTGTCTGAAATGTCGTAACATTTCACACAACACTTAATTCTGATAAAATACAAATTTACAATCTTAGATTACTACTGATCGGATCTTACTCGTTTTTAACTGTTAGACAAAATAGGTCCCAATACCTAACAAGATATTTTCCAAATCAAAAAATGGTAAAAATTGCCATATATAAGTCTTCCACCTAATAAAATATTGAAATCAACTTATAATTGACCCCATATATATATATATATATATATATATATATACCTTCAAAAGTGAACATGATCTCATAAAAAAGGCGACCGAGTACTTTTTAAATAGTTCCATTCTATGTTCTGTGGCTTCTATTTACTTCTGTTTTGTCGGTTTTGCTTCGTGCTTGTTTCTTTGGGTCTTTAACCACATTTTCTCTTTAGCAAAATAATAATAATATTATTATTACTATTTAATTTGTTATTATTGGTGGAAGAAAACTCATTTGATTAGGCAATCAAACTGGCATGCAATACCAAAGCAAGAAGAAACAATTTTAAGAATACAGAGTGCGTTTAGATAAAATAAATAAATATCGCCATGTCGTCGGGGACGACAATGATATTGCATTGGATGTATTTTAGTCAGAAAGTAGAGTGGCAAAATCATATTGTCTGTATGTTGGTTTGTTTAAATCTTTGTTTATTTAAGTTGTTTTTGGATGTGAGTGTAAAGGCAAAAATTTGTGTGAGACGGTCTCATGGGTCGTATTTTGTTAGACGGATCTTTTATTTGGGTCATCCATGAAAAAGTATTACTTTTTATGCTAAGAGTATTACTTTTTATTTTGAATATCGGTAAGATTGACCCGTCTCATATAAAATATTCGTGAGACCGTCTCACAAGAGACCTACTCGAGTGTAAATTGGCAAAGTGACTCGAGAAAAATAGTGAATAGTAAGATCAATAAATTATGTGTTAAGATCGAACGCTTACCATTAGGTCAAAAATTATAGTTGTTAGTTAAAACACAACTTTATTTTTCTCATACTCATGGCAGCGCAGAATGCACCTACTTGGATGCTAATGGGTCGGGTTATTAGGCTCATAAGTCCGGAGAGCTGTCTGTCTGTCTGTTAGTGTTGTCTCATCTCATTTAGAGATAAGTTTTATCATTTCCCTACCGTCGACATTGTTATCAGCAAAGACTGTATTATCCGTTAAAATGTAATGTTACTCTTTTACGATCCACGAAGCCAACCACATCAAGCAGAATGCAACATCATCATCAGCTTGACGTACCTCCTAAGATGTCACCAATCCCGGCTCTACTCTCACTCATACACATTTAACTCGATATCCTGATTACTCGATTGAGACTCCAAATATGAGGATAATGTATAAATATATTTAGGCAAAACCACCTAGCCAAAGTTTTGTATAAACATTATTGCTCAACGGAGGCCTATGGCTAACAATTATTTAGTATTTGTCTTTGTTTTATGAAAATTGTTAACTTATGTTGTTATAAAATTTATTGTATCTCATCATAAACTCATCATTTTTTTACCGGGCAAGATGGGTACTACAAAAACATAGGAAAATTGATGTTTAATCATATAACAATCTAAGTTTGGAACAAAAGTACGGGCCAGGTTATGGTATAATATCGTGATTTAATGTAAACAACTAATATTTATTGATTTCGTATTTTAAATTTATTGGATATTAAGCTAAAAGTTTTGTTTCTAAAAAATTACACTTAGCGACGTGAAAGCATTACTAACCTTGATAAATTTAACCTAGAATTTTGCGGACAGTAATAAGAAAAAAATTACAATTTTGATCACGTATTTTTGTCTTTTTATAATTTTGATAATCAATATTATCAAATTTAAGTTTTAGTTTAAGTATATATATTTTGATTTCTAACAATTTTAATTCATGTTTTCAAATAAGTGTCACGTCCAATAAAGAACTAAAACTACGTGGAAAAAAATTAGCGAGGACTAATATTGAAATTTAACAAGATCAAAATCTTAAAAACAAATATAACTACATTTGTAATTTTTCAGCAATAAATAATTCATATCAATAACTTTTGGGACAAAATTTATATCTTCATGAAAATTAAAAGCCAAATTTAAATTTTTTTAAATATCAAACTCGATCATATTCAGTTAATCTTCCGTTAATTAACCAACCAAATAGACCAATGAAACTTTTCATGCAAATTACTTAGGTTAATAATGCATCATACTAATGTTTAATGGTTTCATATTTTTAATGATTATTATATATTTAGTCAGTGTGAATAAAAAAATGAATTATTTGAGTTCTCTTTATTTGTGATAAATGACAAAGTAAACCAACTCCATCGAGATGTTCCATTAATATATGTACGTAGTTGCCTGTGATCTATTGAGGTATACTTTGCATGCTTTCCACACAATTAACTTTTGAACATGGATACTAATGCGGGTTTTTTTTTTTAAAAAAATAATAATAAATAAATAAAGTATATGATGGGGATTTGCAAAGTTAAGGTTAAATGTCACCATCAATGACGGATTTTGTGGCTTCCGCCACTAATAGCAGCATCAAAGCTGTCATGTGCAACCAACATAGCAGCGTCCGATGCGTTAAGGCTACATGCAAAAAATGAGAGTTCAAACTCAAGTTCAATAATTTGAAAAATAGATAACTTTAAATAGTAAGTCAGTCAACTAATTTTTTAAATAAAATCTTTATTTGTAAAATATTAATTAATGTATCTTCAAAAATAATTGATTTTTTTTTTGTTTTCTAAGAAATAATTTATTTAAATATGTTTTGGTTTATTTTCGAAAAAAATATATATGTTTATCCATCAACTTATTTTTATTTTATTGTTGCTAGTAATATGATTAATAAAAAATCATAATAGTTGTAATAAAAAAATTCATGAATTTTCGTATGCAAAATTTTTGCATTTCTACTTTTTATTTTTTTTGAACAAAATATTTTATTTATTCAATTATACATTGATTAAGTTTTGGGGAAAAAAAATTGTATGTTTGTCGATCTATTTATTTTTGAATTTAAAATTAATGAATTTGAGTTCCAACTTCATTTTTTGTATGTGGACTAATTTGAAAGTTTAATCATTTTTTTCGTAGCAAAAAATTTTGAATATGTGAAAAATATAAAATGTTTAAATTAAACTAAAAAAATTAAAATATATATATATATATATATAAAAAGGAAAATTTGTGGCGCCCACGTGCGCCACATTTGGAGCAAGAGCATTTGGAGCGACTCTTGCTCCAATGTAGTGTGAATTTTATTACTCCACATGGGAGATGATCTAAGGCGCCGATTTCTCTTCATCTTCAATCAGTGGGCTTCGATCGCCATTTTCAACTCATGGCTCTTCTAAAAAGTTAAATCGAGCCTCAAGCCAAAATTGCTGCTGAATCTGAGCCAGGAAACGACTGCTCAAAGCTCGCCAGGGAGGAGGATCATGGCGCTGGCGCTCAGCCAAACGGAGAAAAGAGACTCAAAGCCGAATCTGTTGAATCTTATCTGGGTAAAGTGTTTTGTTACTAGGTTGTTCCACACTTCCACCTTGCCTCTCTGTAGCCAAACGGAAGTTATGGTATTGTCTATCTCATGGCAAATTTATTTCGGACCAGTTCAGTCTACAAATATCTGGGCAATTCTTTCTTGATGTTGAAATTTTTTATTGTTTGTACATGCTCGATGAGATGTTAAATTTTGAACTGGGATTTTTCCCCCGTAAACATTCAATTCTTAATTGTGGTATGTTTCTCTACTTCTCAAAAAAAAAAAAAAAAGATTTATGAGTTGTTCTACTCAAACTTTTTCTTGGATCAGGCTTAAGGAATTGGGCATGGCTCTGACGAGCTTGATTCGGACTTTGTGTGCTTTCTTCATGTTTTTCTTGGCTTCGATCCTAATCATTCTGGATTTATCGCATTGAGGTCGTTGGATATGGTTATTTGATGTTTATCATCTTCTTAAATTGTAGGTTGCAACTCCAATTACATGCAGTCATCCCTCTAATCAATTCTTGGAATCCATCGAAGATTTGATATTAAAAGGTAAACGTTGGGACGCTCTGCTGATAAGGTCGAAATTGATGAGAATATCGTACTCAAAGATCTTGATTTAAATCACTGCTTTTACCTGGAACCTTCCTCGTGAGATGGCCTCTTACTGTAAGCAGGATGAAGTTGTAATCTTTTAAGACATGCTCACTATTTTTGGAGATTATGATTCTATAAATGCAATTCAGTTGTAAATGTTGTGGTTGTGTTACGCATTGTTCAAATTTACTGAAGTCGTGGTGAGGTAATATCATAAAAGATACTTTGATAAATTCAAATCGTGAAGAGAAGTAAAAGAACACATTTACTTCACCACAACTTAAAAATTATGAAGTCAAATATATTAATTACTTCATCAATTAATGTAACTAAATAAGTAATATATGCTCAATTACTTAGGCAGTCAATGTAACACGTGAAGTCATATGTGATCATTCGCTTCGTTAATTGACAAAACTGATGATGTAAAAGATGTTGTTTTACTTCAGAATTGGTCTAATTTTGCCTCCTTAGAAGGCCAAAAATTCGTTTTTTATGGGTTTAGACTTCGTTTTTAAAACAAAGTAAAAAAATTATCATTTTGCTTCACGTACGTCTACTTTTGTAGTTAATAATCTTTTATTTCGTTTAATATCATAAATACATCAGCAAAATTCACATAGCGAACTATCACTTTGAATAATAAATAATCACAACTTGGTGTTACAATACATATAGTTGCTTATGCATCTCCGCACCACAAAAAATTCGGTCATCACCCCATCAAAATTATAGGTCAATAATCTTCATATAAAATATAAAAAAATAATTAAACAAGTTTTTATAATGTTTGAGTAATGTTAATTTAAGTGGCAAAGGTGCTATTATTGGAAAATATGTTGGAATCCAACGAGTACATATATATGGCAAAGTTAGTACTAGTGGAGTGTGTATATATACATACACACTTACTATTAACTATGTAAATTGCATTTATTATTATGATTAATAATAACAATATTTTGTGTGGACTTAAATTATTAAATATTGCGTTTGGATTTGAGGGAATATTTCAAATAAAGATACGAACTCACTATATATTGATATTAATTTGAAATTCACCACATTGACTTTAGAAAATTAATAACTAGTCGATTATTTGAAATTCATTGTCACATGTATTTATCCAAACAAGCTAATAGATTTGTTCTAGTTTGTATTTGAAATTCATCGATCTAAATACAATCGTAAAGAATTGGTTAACTCAGCTGAGTATGTGTTGTATATTTAATAGTTTAAATTTCTTCATTAATTTGTTCCCATTTGCATGTATATTTTTTGTTTTATTTATACACATATAAAGAAGCCGGATAAAATTAACAAAACCATTTTTAGGTACAATAATTTATCCTCTGCTTATGAAAACATTAAGCACCCCACTTGTCAATAAATTATAATCACTAAATCTGCCACACTTACCGTATATATGTATTAAATAATACATTTATATTTTTATTAAAAGTCATACGAACGTATAATTTTCTAAGCATAAAACTTGTAGCTTCTTTTTTTTTTTTCTTTCAAAAATACAAAAGTTCGATGCTGATTTAGTAGATTTTTTAAATTTTAAATTCAATTCAAATAATTTTTAAGTAACTCGAGTTGGAGATATTTTTTTACTATTATATTTTTGACAAAAATATTATTTATACAAAATCTATGGTTAAAATATGTAAATTATGATAAAAATATCTATTAAAAATTAACTAGTATAAAATTAAATATTATCGATCCAACGGTTCAACAACCTAAATAAAATTATGAAGCTCGAGCTTAACTCGAATTTGGTCTTGGCCGTGGAGCTCGGTTAAACTTTTATTTGAGTTAGCTTTTTGCAAGCAGTTGGACTTGCTTTCGTGCACCCTACTTACTATTATCATTGGAAATTCTTAACTAGACTTGATTATGATTATTAAAAACCTTGGGAATGTAGGGGATATATACGCTGGGTTTTAAAGCAGAAATGGTATATGAAAATTAATGATGGGAAAAAGTTGATCTTTTTCCTTAAAAATGGTATTGCTCCACTTTAGTGCTCAAGGTTATTAATAATATATTTTATTCGGGTGCAATAATTTTCTGTTGAGAGAGTAATCAAACCGTGATGTTTGAACTACTGTATATTTACAGTTTAAAAATATTCGAGTTGCATAATTACAACTGGCTATAACCTTTAATAAAAGGACAAACATTCGTTCCTACACATTTCATAATGAACGTACAACTTTGGCTTTAAAATAAACACACTTTAAATTTGAAAGTCACACAAACCTCGAAAGTTCATAACGCAATTGAAATGGTGTACGAAATTTCAAATTCTAAGCGATACAACTTGAAAATCTAAATTCAAGAATTTGTTTTTTTGCGAATTCGAATATAATTATGCTTTGTTTAAAAAATTCAATGGTCAGAGAAAACCAATTCTCAGATATGATTTAAATTAAATTCAAGAATTTGTTTTTTTTGCGAATTCGAATATAATTATGCTTTGTATAAAAAATTCAATCGTCAGAGAAAACCAATTCTCAGATATGATTTAAACTCGAATTTTAATCACACAAGGTATAAAAAAAAACTCGAATTCAAGGTTTTAATGTCTTGTTTTACACAAAAATTTATATGAGATCGTCTAACGGGCCAATTTTGTGAGACAAATCTCTTATCCGACTCGATCCATGATAAAATACTAATTCTTTATTACAAAAGTATAATGTTTCACACTTTAAATATGAATGAGGTCGACTAGTCTAGAACAATAAACCTGGTTCTAGTTTTAAGAGCCTAAAATGCTTAAAAAATTCAGAATGGGACCTGATAAGAGAGAGGGTTGAGAAATATGATGCATGCATAAGTGTGTAATCCACGAGTCCTAGGGCCTTTTATATAATATTTTTTTCGTAGCTGGACCTCTCCATTCGAAACAGATGAATGCACCAATTAAAGTACTCTTATAATATCTCGCAAAAGTCCCCAAACCTCTGCCTATAAAGTCCCATTTCGAGTACCACACCAAACACTCACAAACAAACAAACAAAAAAAAAAAAATTAATTAGTCTTACTAAATGTCTTCCACAGGGGCAAGTTACGCAAATGTTTTCGTGCAGCAGAAGCGGCAGAGCGGGAGACTGAAGAAAATTGAAGCCAAGAGATCATCAAGAAACGGAGAGGATGAAAACATACTGATTCTCATGATTCTAAGTCTTTTAGAAACAAGAAAATCCATCCCCGTAGCTTCGCGTCGCCTGATTTTCATTCCGGGTCGGAGAGGAAGCAAATTATGTTTCATATATTTAACTGAATTGTTCGTACAAGAATGGAAATGCTTAATGCATGAAATAAATAAAAGTTATGCAAGAAATTAGTGTGTGTTTTCACTATATATGTTCCTTTCTTGAAATTCGAAAAAAAAATAAATAAAATACAAATATTAATGAAATTGGAACAATGTAAAATCAATGATATAAAGTTATACTAAATACATTTCAGTCACAGGAAACTACTGCATTCAGATGACTATGCATGTAACACCATTTGATATTATTATGTAATAATTATATAATATTATATAGTAATTGAATACTTAATTACGTTCTTGACTAGCAATACAGTTCATATTTCATAAATCGGGTGTGATTAAATCTTAACCAAGTATTATTACACTGTATTTAAGTATTATATAACTGAAATTGAGTATTATTATATATTAAGTATACGATTAGTTTGACATGTTAATTGGCGAATTCGACTTTGACTGATGTTGATGATCATTTTTAAGACAAAGTTCGATGAATTTGGGACAATGCAACATCAATGATAAAGTCGTTCTCATGTCAATTCAGTCAGGACACATTATAGAAGCTCAACTCAAATTAAATAACTATAGAAAAATTGCTAATGTGATATGATCCACAAAATGGCAAAAACTTGTGTGAGACGGTCTCATGGGTCGTATTTTGTGAGACATATCTCTTATTTGGGTTATCCATAAAAAATATTAATTTTTATGTTAATAGTATTACTTTTTATTGTGAATATCAGTAGGGTTGACTCGTCTCACAGATAAAGATTCATGAGACGGTCTCACAAGAGACCTACTCCTACAAAATATATTTCACTAAATACAAACAAACCATTGTATTCCTATGCATATGTACGTCATTTGATAAATTTTCATACGAAGATCAATGAAATTGGAATAATCATTTGTATCAAAAAGTCACTAATATATGGTATGTCGACGTGTGTTATTGATTATAAAAATTTATTTATTTTTTTTGGAAAATATCGAGTTTAAGATGTTGATACTCTTGGTATTAAAATGTCACACTTTAGATCGTTAATGATTGGAATATAACTATTTAACAAAATAATGAAGGGATGTTTATTGTTTATATAAAATTTTTTTTTAAAAAATTTAACATATTCAACCTGATTATTTTTATTAAAAAAAATAATTTTTGTGAATTATCTTTTGAATAAGTATAATTTTAAAATATTATAAGTATTAACTATTTTCACATTATTAAATAAATAATTATGTAATATGGATTTAGTATTTACTCTTGTCCAATATATAAAAATTAATGATTTCTTAAAAAATAATTTCTTGATAAAATTTAATTTTTCTTTAGATTCTTATAAAATCGAAAAATAAATTATCAAACTAATAACTATTGTTTAAATTTAATATTTTCAACACAACTTTTTTTTAAATTTTTTGAAAAATTAATTTTTGAAAATTGTTTTTTCATAAAATAAATATGTTAAACGAATACATTTAAATTATTAAACTCTTTATCGACTGCTTTTAAACTATTAAATAAAATATATAAATAATAGAGTAAAGATAATTTAACATATGAATTATTTCAATATATTCAAAATTAAATGAGTTTTTTTTAAAATGTTATTTAAAAAAAATTGTTAATATTATAATTCCAAAAATAATAGAATAAATTTGTTAAACAAAATAATAAAGGACTTATTTTAACTAAATTAATGAAGCACCCCAAAATTTTTGAGTTAGGCATAAGAGTAGAAAATTAATTGAGAAGATTTTCATTATTTGAAGAAAGAAAAAAAAGGTTTCAGCCTTATCATTAAGAGTAAATTACCTTTAAATTTCTAAACTCAAACGTGAGCATGGGGTCGAAAATAATTCCGCGCTCTTTGATCCATAAGAAAATCACAAAAACTCTTGTGAGAGTCTCATGGGTCAATTTTGTGATACGAATCTTCTATTTATATCACTTATGAAAAAATATTTTTTTTATGTCAAAAGTATTATTTTTTATTGTAAATATGAACAGAGTTGTCCCGTCTTACGAATAAAGATATATGAACCGTCTCACAAGAGACATACTCAAAGAAAATTTTGTGCACTCCCTGGACCAACATGCTTTTTTACGGAAAAAAAATCGAAAAAAATAATTGAATATATATATGTGTGTGTGTGTTCAATACTAATTTTCAGATTTGGTATAAAAATAAGTGTTCAAAGTATGAAAATTTATGAAATATATATGTTTTACATTTCATCACTCTAAAACTAAAAATATAGTCATGATTTGATACTCAATTTGAGCCATTTGAAAACATAATTATATAAATATGTTGGGTGTAATAATTGTCTCTGTTTGGTAGAGCGGTCGAACCGTAGTGCTTGAGCTGCTGTGTGGTTTAAAAGATTTGAGTTGTACTATTACCACTAGCTATAGCTTTTGGTAAAGAGACAAGCGCTCGGTCATACAATTGGTATCAGAGCCAAGGTCACGGGTTCGATTCTCATTGATTGCAAAGAGTGCAATTATTGGGATGGAAATTGTTGGGTGCAATAATTGTCCCTGCTTGGTAGAGTGGTCGAACCGTGGTGCTTGAGTTGCTGTGCGGTTTAAAAGATTTGAGTTGCACCATTACCACCAGTTATAGTTTTTGGTAAAGTGGTAAGTGCTCGATCCTACAAAATCAATATGTTGATTTAATATTTTGTACCTAAAATTTATTCAATTAATACCCAAAAATGTATCATAAATGTTGGAATTAATAAAGTTATTCTAATTTTATATTCAAATATTATTTTTTTGTATCATATATGATATAATTGGTACTCAAATATGATATATTAATACCATAATTTTTATGTTTGGTACCGATTTTCATCAATGAAATATATGTTTCCCATGCATAATTTTTTTAAACATTATAAAAACACTAGAATATATATATCCAAACATGTAAAATTATAAAAACATTTTTTAAAAAAACAAACGCTGATAACTCCAAACAGACCCTTATTATCCAAATCTAAAATTGTTAAATGCTTCACGATTCCGCCAATCACATTGTTAGATTTACTGTGTGTGCTTTGCTCTAGACCGCCGGCCTCGGCCATTAATGATAGTTTGGTGAACGGCCAACGCCTATCAATCAATCTCAACTTTGCAGTGTAAACCCTCCTTTTACTAATTAGTTTAGCAATCAAAGCTCAACCAATTCGGTGGCAATTGGATTCTGGCTTTAGATCGATGGGTTTCGGTGAGAAGCAAGTGGCGATCATCACGGGTTGTTCGTCTGGGGGCATTGGTCACGCGCTGGCCCTCGAGTTCGCCGCCCGGGACTGCCAGGTCGTAGCCACTGCTCGATCACTCGCCTCCATGTCTGATCTGCAAAGCGATCCCAGATTCTTTCTCCAAGAGCTAGACGTCACGTCCGATGAAAGTGTGCGCCGTGCGCTCTCCGTGGTCATTGAGAAGTTTGGGCGTGTTGATATCGTTGTGAACAATGCTGGGATGCTGTGTGTCGGGCCACTCGCTGAGGTCCCTTTATCCTCGATGGAGCAAACCTTCAATACAAATGTTTATGGTAACTGACATTTCTTTTAAAAATGTTTGGGTGTGTCGATATCGTTGTGAATTTTATCTGTGCATTTGTGATGGAGTTCCATGTTCCCTTTCTGTTAAAGTTTCGTTTGGAAGCTCGTTGTGGGTAGATGAGATCCTCCCTGTATGGGCACTAACCTCATTTCATTTCAACGAGTAAGACAGTGTCATACATACAATTTCAAAAAAAAAAGTGGGTCCTATATATGCATGGACAAATCTTGGTCATCCATCCTATCATGGCGCCAATGTCCACGTGGGTAGGATGAAATAAACCCTCGTTGTGTGCTCTACGAGTTGTCAAATATTATGTTTGATTATGTATGAATGATTTATAATTTTTTGTTTTTTTCCCAAAATTCACATGTAAATATCCATTCTTCTTCATCACACCAAAACACAAAATCGTATCATCTACGATCACAAGTATAGAAGTGAAATGGAGGATTTAGTATGAGATTTCTTAGGAAATGTTTATCTTTGGAAGTAATAATAGTGGTGAATAGAAAGTGAGTATTAAATCAGAGTGTTCTGAGTGAAATATTTTGTATTCTCAGCTTCTCTAGTCTTCTTTTTTGTTAAATAAGTTATCTCTTTGAGAGATTTAGAGTGGACGTACCCCAATTTTGGGATGAACTACTATAAATATTGGTGTCCATCATATTCAATTTATGATATTACTTGTGATGTTTCGCTGTGATGATACCTCAAGTATTCCCTGATATTCCAATAACCGATATCAGAGCGAGGTTCTCAAATACTATAAGAAGTCCTCGTATACTCTGTGGTTGCAGCTTATTCTGGATTTCCACACCAGAAAAGGCTTTATAGACAGTATTAGCGAAATTATTTTTTTTGTGTTCAGGTTTTGACGATTAATTCGTTAGTAATAGTCACACAAGATGGAGGTACGCACAAGCAAAATGATTGGTCTAAATACCTTTAATTATCAACTTTGGAAAAGTAAGATGATATATCTTCTATTCGTCACATATTATAAAATACTGTCAGCAACCGAAAGACAATCATGAAACCAGCGAAGAGGAAATAAACGCCATTGACGAATTCAAAGTCGTTCACGAGCCAGAGCAGGAGTCCGTAAATTTGGCAACTCAAGTAGCTGGTTTGGTGATCGATAGTGGAGCTACAGTCCACGTCACATTTTGAAGAGAATATTTTACATCTTACACGCAAGGGGAATTTTGTGTGGTCAGGATGAGGAATAGCGACTCATCCTGAGTTGTGGGAAAGGGAGATGTGAGCTTGACTACCGTGGATGGCTCTACACTGATCATAAAAGATGTCAGACATGTGCCAGATATGCGCTTGAGTCTGACATCAGTCGAAAGATGGTGACGTAACGAAGGGATTAAAGATGTCGAAACATTATGTAGTTCTAGAAAATCATTCTAAAGGTATGAACTACGCAGGAGAAGAAAACTCAACAGAGTTGTTGCACCGATGCCACATAAGTGAAAAGAATCTTACACGTTTTGTGAGCAAGCAAGTTGTGCCCGGTATAATACAGGTTCATGTGAAACAATGCACGAACTGCTTAGCTGACAAACAAAACAGGATATCATTCAAAAGTTCACCTCCTAATAGAGCCGATAAAATTTTAGATCTGCTGCACTCAGATCTATGTGGGTTGATGCCATTGTCGCTCGGAGCAGCGAGGTGCTGGGTAACTTCTATCGATGATCATTCTCAAACAATTTGGGTACGGACACTCAAAACCAAGGACCAAGTAGCGGAAAAATTCAACAATTTTCTAAATTTGGTTGAACGACAAACATACATAAAACTCAAATGTATTTGAACAGATAAATGAGGAGACTACATTGGATCTTTTAATGAGATATGCAAAAAGAACGGAATCAGACATCAAACAATACCACCAAAGACACCTCAACTCAACGCATTAGCTGAGAGGATGGATAGAACTTTGGCAGAAAAAGTCGGAAACATGCTCTCACATGCAAAGCTGACTAAGGAATTTTGAGGCGAGGCCATGTTTGATGTCGCATATATATTGAATTGCTCACCTTGTATTCCTCTCAATTAATGATGTCCCGGAATAGGTGTGGCATGACAAAGAAATTTCCTATAATCATTTGTCGGTATTTGGTTGTGTTGTTTATGTTAATATACCAAATGATTAAATACATAAATTGGATGCCAAAACAAGGAAGTACATGTTTATAGGTTATGACGATGATCAACTTGATTACAAGTTTTACAATACAGATCTCAAAAAGCCTATAAAAAGTTGTGATGCTGTAATTTAGAAGAATGAATTTTTTGACACTGCGGGAAATGAGAATTATGGATTTTAACAAGATCTGGAATGATGGTCTTCAACAGTAAATCCACAATGTTTTGAAGATTAAGAATTGCATAACGATCATGAGGATGATGATGAGATCCGTGTTCAAAGTAAACCATTAGCAAAAACTTCTCGTGGTACAATGACCAAATGTTCTGAAGAGTAGTGCGACCTTCAACAAGATATTCCTAAAATAAATATTTCCTGATAGCTAATTTACGAGGGAGAACCAGAGAGCTTCAAGGAAACTATTACCAGCGAAAAACAAGATAAATGGATGGAGACCATGCTAGATGAAATGCAATCCTTGCATGAGATTCAGACATTTGAACTGGTGAAGTTGCCGAAAGGCAAGAAAGCTTTGAAGAATAAATTAGTGTTCAGGTTGAAGCACAAAGAACATAGTAGTCAACCAAGATTCAAAGCTAGAATTATCGTCAAAGGTTTCAGACATAAACATGGGGTTGACTTTGATGAAATATTCACTTGTGGTGAAGATGACATCCATCCAGATTGTGCTAGTGTTAGGAGTTGGCATGATCTGGAGGTGGAACAAATGGATGTCAAGTCTGCATTTTTTCATGGGGATTTGGAGTCCACATGGAACAACCAGAAGGATTTGCAGAGAAAGGGAAAGAGGACCTCGTGTGCAAATTAAAGAAGAGTTTGTACGGTCTCGGGTAAGCACCGAGACAGTGGTACAAGAAGTTTGAATCTGTAATAATTCAACAGAGATTCAAGAAAACCACTATAGAACATTATGTGTTTGTCAAAAATACCGCTGATGATGATTTGTTGGTGCTTATGCTTTATGTAGCTGACATGTTTATTGTTGGCAAAGATGCTTATGAAATCAAAGGCCTAAACAAGCAACTAAAGCAAGAAATTTTCTATGAAGGACTTTGGGCCAGCAAAAAGAATTATTGACATAAAAATCCATTGAGACATGTATTCCAAGAAGGCTTAGTTGTCGCAAGAGAAGTATATTGAGAAGATACTTCAAAGGTTCAACATGGACCAAGCCAAAGCGGTTCGATGTCCTCTTGCCAACCACTTCAAGTTGAACTCAAAACAGAGTCCTATTATAGAAGATGAAGAAGAATAAATGAAAAGTGTATCGTATGTTTCAACAGTTGGAAGTCTGATGTATGTCATGGTATGTATTCGGCCAGATTTAGCTCATTTTGTAGGTGTGGTGAGTAGATTCCTTTCAAAACCGGGAAAGGAACATTGGGCTGCATTAAAATGGATATTCAGATATCTACGGTACACCTCTAAACATAGATTGTGTTTTGGAGGATCTAGACTTGAGTTTGTAGGCTGCACAAATGCAGACATGACAGGAAATGTTGACTCCTGAAAGTCAACATCGAGATACCTGATAATATTTGTTAGGGGACTGTGTCACGGCAATCAAAGTTACAAAAATGTGTAGCATTGTGAACCACTGAAGCGAAGTTCATTGCGGAAACTAACGCATGCAATGAGTTGTTATGGATGAAAGGGTTTTTGGAGGAATTAAGTTTTGTGCAAGATCAATATAAGTTGTTCTGTGACAGTAAGA
The DNA here is from genome assembly GCF_012295235.1 of Primulina huaijiensis. Lineage (NCBI taxonomy): Eukaryota > Viridiplantae > Streptophyta > Magnoliopsida > Lamiales > Gesneriaceae > Primulina > Primulina huaijiensis. Next base: position 6,040,149 of record NC_133323.1, on the reverse strand, counting down.
TTGCAATTCATCTTGGAAATAATCCTTCAATGTATTCGAGACCAAAGCATATGGATGTTTGCTATCTTTGGATACGGGATATATTGGAGAAGAAGTTGTTAAAACATAAAAAGATTCACACAGATGAAAATGTTTCTAATATGATGATCAAGACATTGCCGAAATAGAAGCTGGAATTACTGTAGGGATGTTGTAGGTATGATCGAATTCACAAAATGGACTCGAGGGGGAGAATCGCTAATAAATCAAGTCACTTTTTTTTTTAAAGTAAACCAACTTTGAATTCAAAGTACGCCATTTTTGACAAATAATTAATGGTTTGAGTTAGTTAAAGATGTTAGGTTTGATTATGTATGCAATAATGTATAATTTTTTGTTTTTTTTCTCAAACATTTCCTATAAACACCCATCTATTCTTCATTCTTCATCACACAAAAACACAAAATTCTCTCGTCTTTAATCACAAGTGTAGAAGTGAAATGGAGGATTTAGTGTGAGTTTCTTAAAGGGTGTTTATCCTTGTAAGGAATATAATTGGTGGAGAGAAAATGGGTGATAAAATCAGAACGTTTTGACTTAAATATTTTGTATTTTCAGTTCTCTTTATCTTCTTTGTTATTAATAGAGAAGTGATAATCTTAAAAAGTATAGAATGGATGTAGTCCAATTTTGGGGTGAACCACTATAAATATTGATGTCTATCATATTCAATTATTGATATGACTTGTGTTCATAGTTGTCAAGGACGCAAGGCGCACCGAGGCGCACACGGGCTCTGGAGCCTGAGGCGCAAGGCGCAAGGCGAGGCGCGCGCCTTACCGAAGCAAGGCGCACATTATTTATTTTTAAAAAAAATATATTTATCTTAGAATAATATATTAATATATTAAAATATGAAATAATTAAGTCACGACGTCACACAAAACAACAAATAATTAATAAGTTCATTATAATAAGTAACACGATTAAAATTCTTCAATCATCCAAATCAAGTTCATCTTCTTCCATCGAATCATCAGAGTCCCTAGAATTGATATCTGAGCTTTCTTCAATAAATGGTTCTTGGCCTTTCTTTTATTCACGCTGTCACGTTGGCTTCTGTAATTCTGTTGCAGTTTGCACACTTCTGCTCTTGTCGCCTCATGATATTTAATTTGTTAACTGGGCTGCTAGGGTTTAAGGTTGGGTTGGGCGGCCTTTTACATTTTAAGTTAATATTAAAAAAAAAAGAGAAAATGCAACTTCTCTGTCACTGAATTTAAAAAAAAAAGGCAATCTCAGGCGTGCCTAAGGCGCGCCCGAGAGCCCTTCCAAGGCGAGCCGAGGCGCGCGCCTGGGCTCGCCTTTGTAAATCGTTGCGCCCGGGATTTCCCGAGGCGCAATGCCGCGCCTGGTAGCGCCTCTCGCCCTCGCCTTTGACAACTATGCTTGTGTTGTTTTGCTGCAATGTTGTATTCCCTGAAATCCCAGCAGATTGTCCCAACAGATTCTAGAAGTAACATAGGAATAAAGTATAATAGTATACGAAAATATTTGTAAGTTCTGTTTCATGTAAAATGGTCACTGCTAGGAAGTAACTTCGACAATAAATGGCTCTGAATCTGATATTGTTCTGCTTTATCTATATTAAGTATGTCAGAACTCACAGCCCACATAAGATTTGTTCAATGCGGTATATAGGCGTTTCTGTGGCTACTATAAATCTATAATCGTGACCTCTTAGTTGATGACAAAAGATATAATTTAGGATGTTTCATTTAGATGCGTCTGCCAATTTTCATGTTGTTAAAGTTGAAATGGAAATCATTTTTGGTATTTAGGAGAGTAGAACTTCATTCTGCAAGACAAATTGCTGATTGGGCTTTTGTCTCGAGGAAGAAATTTTTGGGCAGCAGGCTACCATTTGGGTCATCATCTAAGTGCTGTGTCGGATGGCTTGCCTGGTCATAAGAGGATTGTTTGAAGCCTGTAGAATTTATTTTCTATAAGATCCGTGTAACGACTGGAGATTTCGCAAAATAAAATAGAATTTATTAAGCATTAGCAGTAGTGGTTTTAATCATCAAGATTCAAAGCGATTGCATCACTGTCCGAACGTTCTGTAGTACTTCCAATCTCCAATTATTGGTCATTCAATTCTTTCTTTTTCCTATCTGGGAATTTATTGTGATTATATTAATTTAGTTTTATTAGTCATGGACTATCATTTCATTTCCATCCCTTAGCTACGAAATGAAATATTTCTCAAACTGTATAGTGTACGGCGTTTAAGTGTTACAACACATAGGATTTCCTCAGCATCATTTAGGTTTTTGTCTTATTATAATGTTAAAAGATATTGCTGTTGATTAACTAATTCTTCTTTGGGATTGACTTACCAAATTGTTCGAATTGAGTGAATAATTTAGTTTCTTGTGATATTTTACTGATTATTTCAATACATGGCACTGTTCTTATCTGCAGGTTCGTTGAGGTTGATTCAAGCTGTAGTTCCTCACATGGCATCTAGGAAGAAGGGTAAAATTGTAAACTTTGGAAGTGTCACTGTTTTGGCTCCGCCGCCATGGGGAGGTGTATACACTTCATCAAAAGCTGCCATACATGCACTTTCCGACTCTTTGAGGTGTTCCTAATTTTTTCTCAGTCTCTATTCACATGACCATAGCTGTGTACCAATATATTATTCGTGTATTTGTTATGTTGTGATTTTCTATTTTGCTTTTATGAAATTCAGTAAACGTGAATGAACAAAGCCTTCACTTTGCAATGTTAATTGTCATTCAAAAGTTCTGTAGAGATCTATGACTTTTAATAGTTAATTTTTCTTGTATAACCTTTGGCAAGTGTGCACATGCATTCACATAACCTTGTTTGTTTATATGTAGATTGGAACTCCGAGCCTTTGGCATTGATGTGATTACTGTTGTACCTGGAGCTGTGAAATCGAATATAGGAAAGTCAGCTGTAGCAATCTATGATCGAATGCCAGAATGGAAGCTATACAAGCGGTTTGAAGAAGCAATTCGAGCAAGAGCCATCTTTTCACAAAGTTCAAAGTCAACCCCAGCGGAAGAATTTGCCAAGAAAACAGTTGATGCAGTGCTGAAGAAGAATCCACCAGCTTGGCTCTCATTGGGCCATCAATCCACAATAATGGCAGTAATGTATTATGTTCCACTTTTTATTAGAGATTTCATCCTTGGAAAGAAATTTGACTGTTGATTCATGTGAAGATCCTTGTATCTTGTCTTATAGACAGTAGCACATTGAAAACGACTACAAATCAACAGTGAAATAAGTATTATATATATAAACTAAGGTGAGTTTGCCAAAAAAATATGAGAAATTTGTTCGACTTTAGAGTGATCTGAATTTCTGTTTCTTCTGGAAAACGTTTGCTTGAAATTAGCTTTACTCAAATCTCGAAATGGAATTCCGCAGAAACTACTGTCGTTCTTTATGATTTAGCAGTGTTTCCACCAAGGAAATGATTTGATTAACCCTGAAATATATTGTTTGGAGATGATACATCTTTCATTGAAATATTTGATTTGATTATGCATATGTGAGACTTACCTAATTGTCTAAGCAAAAGATGATTGGCTACAGGATTTTAAGTATAGGATTAGATTTCGGGTTTGAGAATAAATTGTAATAATACTCTATCCAGCTCAAAATAATCTTGGAAAATATTTTGCTCTAAAAATTTTTAGGTAGCTTACAATATGTATATGATATTGTTTAAGAAAATAGAGTGTTGAACAGTGGAACTCCGATATTTCGATAATGATATGAAACTATTTACTTTCGATCTAGACCATAATTTTGACATGTCTTGTTTAAGTATATGAGTATTCCACCCACATGAATCGATCTAGACCATAACTCTGATATAATTTGTTGTGCAATGTAATCCACAAATCACTATAATAGTATGCTATTTTCTAATTTTTGGTCTAAACTCTTATGGAATTGTTTTTAAAATTTACCTAAAATGTCTCGTACAAATGAAGATATATTTTCATCTTATAAACTGACGATCTTCCCGTTTGTATTTATAATGTGGAACTTTGGCTGAATTCATGTCTTAAACATCAAATTCTTGTTACAAATTTTGTGTTAGTGATATGAAATTATTTTAAGAATAAAATGTAGTGTTTGAGTTAGTATATTATATAATAACCAGATAATTTCTATCATTGTTGAAATATTACAAAAGAAGACAAAAAAAAAAAGAGAGAATTCTACACAATCTAACACCACCCCAAAAGAGGGTAGAACATGAGCAAATCGATTATCTAAACGCCGACAATGTTGTACAACAAAAGAAACCCGACTTTAGTAGCGTTGGATGAGGGCAACAATAGGAGCTCTCATTGCAATTAACCCCCCCAAAAAAAAAAAAAAAAAACTCTCTAATGCAATCTCAATTATTACTTAATCTAAAATATAATAAATTATTTTCTCAAAAATATATATGATAAAACCAAAATTGATATTATCCGCTTAGAAAAAATCCGGGTGGGTCCATGGATATCAAGGTGACCGGCTAATACATGAACGAGTCCAAAGAACTAACTTCATGAGTTATTACTTGTATCACAAAAAAAATTCAATAGATTCCGGGATATCCGGCAAAAAAACTTTGATGCTCAATTCTGTAGTTGTCAAATAAAAGTTCCAAAGAACAAAAAAAATTGACTGATAATAGAAAGTGTACCTTAAAAACGAGTTTTATGGTTTTTGGTCTATATGGGTCTTGATAAAAGACCTCAATAAATAATTAAAAAGAGAAATAGACCCAATTAATGAGTTGAATAATGAGCTCAATCTAGAGGGTTAAATAATTAGTCATAACCCATCATAAGTCCTCCACTCTCGATCAGTGTCAGCTAGCTAAGAATGTTCGAGGTTAGAAGTTTCCAGAGGACCGTAGCAGTGAAGTTTCTTGAGAACTCTGCTAGCATAGTTGCAGGAGAATTCCAGTAGCAGAATTTCATTAAGATTCTAGCTATAGCCATCAATCCATCATTATAAATTAGCCAATGGTGGTTGCCCCTCTTCTTCACTTTTCCGCAGCTTGGCCTTCCCCATCCAGGCTTAAGAATGCCTTGAAAGTCGGAAATTATCTAACCCTCCCAGTCGTTCATCCAAGTTGGTGACCCAACACCACATTTTGATATTTTACATCGTTGAATGGAACCATTTCAAAACAGTTAGAAGATGACTAAATTATCAATGATCGTAATCCAGTAAATTTACTAAAGACTATACCTCCTGTTCAACTATTTCCACCATTTCCCTATTCCTATCTTTTAAAGTAAACTAAGCGGTGCTCTCCTCATTTATTACCATTCCTTTGGATGTTCCTTTGCTACTTTGTTATTTTTTTTATTTGAAACTTTTTATTTCTGAATTAAGTACGAAGAGCTGAAAATTTCATTGCAAACAATGCATTTAATTTTTTTTTATAGATTTATTATAAAACTACTACATACTCTTTAAAGATGATTCATCTATGTAGAATTTTATAGTTTCAAAATAAATAATTGAAAATTAAGAAATTATTTTTGTTGAAAAAATTCTAAATTGTTATATTTTATGTTTTTTGTTTTATCACTTTTGAAAGTTTCGTAGTCTAACCAAATTATATTTTAATTATATGGATTCTGACACTAAAATAAATGTTAACATAAATTATACAAAATGGTTCTTGAAATGAATAATATGCTTATAAATTACATAATATTGTGGATCACATTCCATGAATACTCTTAAATCTTGCATATTGTATACAACTCCTCTATTGTATTATCATTCAAGAAATCCACCATAATTGATATCTGAGTTTTATCAAGACATTGTGGATTTAATCAAATTGAATTAATCGTTAAGAAAAAAGAGGTGGTGAGATTAGACAGAAAATCGTAAAATTAGTGATTATATTGGAAAATAAAATCAATAACTTGTAATTTCAAATAAAATAAAATAAAAAGTAATTCAAAAGAAGGTTGACAACTATAAGATCACTCAAATTTGACGATAAGAGAAAAAATAGTATTCATAATGCAAATGAATATATAGACTTATTTGTCGTTGTGAATAATGTTAATATCAAATAATAGTCATTCAAAAATCACATCTATATTTAATATGAGTAGATCTTTTGTGAGACGATCTCACGAATCTTTATCTGTAAGACGGGTCAATTCTACCGATATTCAAAATAAAAAATAATATTTTTAACATAAAATGTAATACTTTTTCATTGATGACTCAAATAAGGCATTCGTCCCACGAAATTGATCCATGAAACCATCTCTCAAAAGTTTTTGTGATTTAATATATATATTTTTTGGGTTAAAAAATAGAGATTTGATTCAGTACTAAAATTCTCTAGAGCAACAAATATGGACAATTATAAATTCTCTTGTAATAACAATAATGGGATATAATTATGGACAAGTATTGGAAAACAATCTGTGAGTGTCTCAAAAACTAAATGCTACAAAGAAAAAGATATATCTTACAACAATTAAGGTCACATTATCAAAAAGAGAAAATAGTCAACCATAAAATGAAAATAAAGCTAGGGTGTAAATCATTGATGACCAAGAAAGTACAACTATATTACAAATTTGTATTCACTAAGAAAAGAAGACAAATAATAACAAATAAAAATGATACAACGAAAAATTAAGTGGTAAAATAAAAACATGAAAAATGCTAATTTTTCAAATTAGAGCCGTATGAGACATTAATATTAATTTAGGAAAAAATATAATTTTCATATTTATTTATCATATTAACTAGTAAAAAATCGCACGTGCAACACGCGTGCACTTTTTGTTTTATATATATATATATATTATCTATGTCACCCTGATCATTTCTAAAACTTGTAGAATGTACTTTTCCTTGATTCCCATTAATATAATAATAATAAAGTTTACTCGAATTCCTATCTACATAAGACAAATACAAATATGTATCAAAATGAATGTGTATTTTACAATTAAAGAGCATTGCTTCATCATATAGCAATACAAAATTGTCGGCTCCCTCTAGCCTATATTCTTACAGTCTTCTCATTACAGCACAATTTTTTCGATCGAACAGAAACACTGGATTCACCCCGATAATTACCACCAAAGTTTCTATTCGTACCAAAAACTATAAGACACCCCCATACAATAGTTAAAAGATTTGTGTAACTATGCCGTCATTTTCTAAAATAAAGTTTCAGATGGTCGAGAAAAAAGCCGGTCCTTTGATGGGCCGGTAAATTTATGTAAGTTTCTCTCTCACTGCGACTGATAAGGGTGTGTGTAATATAAAACTCCTGGAGACTGACCTGGAGCTAGAGGGCGAAAATTCGGAGGTGCGTGAAGTTGCTGAGGCAATGGCATCGGCTGCTGCATAGATAATGTTGATGGCTGAAGACCGCTATGCATTTGCTGCTGAGCCATATGCATTTGGTTCTGGTTCAACGATGCCGTTGGGCTAACCATGTAAGACGGACGTACAGGCGGAGGTGGCACAGGTGGCAGAGGAGGAAGATTCCCATACTCGTATGAGACCATATTTCCACAAGGTGATTGCAAATATTGGAACGGGGGTGGGTTCAGTGTAGAATGATAGAGAGATGGTGTGTGGGAAATTTGGCCTTGAATCGAGGTCTGCGGCATAAGAGATTGATAAGGGCTGTTCTCAGGATTTGGTTGTGCTGCGAAGTTAGGATCTGAAATGGAATTTGGTGTTAAGGAACTGTTGAATGCCTTCGAGAAAGGAGTCGATGATAAAAAATTCATTAGCGCAGCATTTTTAGATTCTTCAGCTGCCAAGGAGGAAAGGGCAGATATCATGATGTCCTTAGAAGAGCTTGAAGCAGTAAGCTTGTCCGCAACCTCAGCTGCAATTGCAGCCGCAGATTTTTTTGTCATATGTTCTGGTTTTGCGTTGGCAAAAGATGATGGGGCCGATGGTTTGATCGAGAACACCAGGTTTTCTTCCAAATGCTTTCTCATGTTTGCAGCTTCTTCAACGTGAGCTTCCGCTACCTGAAAGTTTATGTAGGCAGAGATATTATCACAGCATTCAAAATTATCTTTAATCCAGGTTCATGCATAAAGGTTACCAAAAATCAGTCAAACCATTACAATGGTAAAGTTTACAAGGAAAACAATCCAATTAATTCATTTGACAGCAATCCATATCCAAAAAAAAATAGTGAAGGAAGGAGAGACAGCTTTCTTCTAAATGAAGCACGGAAGCGAAAAACTGTAAGCAGATGATCTCTAACCTGCATCTGGGTCCGGACATTCTCTAGCTCAGATTCCTAAGAAAAGCACAAAATCAGCACTGATATTGCACGTCAAAGCAAAAAATGAAAAATTCCAAAGTTATATAGTTGAAACAAATTCGTACTTTGAACTTCTCATCTACCTGCTCACATAGTGCATCACGTAGCTGAGACACGAGTGCCAGCCTATTCTCTTCCACAACTTTAAGCTTTTCAATGCACTGTTTTAAAAGAACTTCTTCCTCCTCCAGTTCTTTGGCAAGAGTCTTCCTCGATGGATCCCTAGCTGTGAGAGCAAACAGCAAAAAATTCATGGGTCAAAAAAATTATCCAAGAATAACTGTGAATATTTTTGCAATTCATATTTCGGGTCTTGATTTTTGTACACGAAGTGCTTTGCATGAATTTCATTTTTCAAAATTTTGAAGCTTTTCAATCAAAAGTGAATTCCTTCCTGAAAACTGTAAGATGTATTTTTTTAAATGCCAACTTACCCTTCGTCAAAGCAATGGTAACATCATTTTCCATCTTTCTTACGTGATGAATTGCAGATTTGCATTTATTCATTTCTTCATCTTCTTTGGAGCATTCATTTTGCACCAAGTGAAAAGCAGACACTATTTTTTCTGTAGTGCCGCCTATGCTCAATTTCTGGTTTGAAAACAAATAATTCAAGATGTAAGCACCCTTTATCCAAATTGTAGGAACCGGGTCACTGGTATTAGATAAATAAATGTCAGAAAGACCAGCATAATAATGCATAAGAACAATATCATAATAAAACTTACGGTTCTTATAGACCGTGAATCCCTTTTAACTATTCGGACAGAACGAGAACGCTTTTTCCCAAGCTCCAATGGTGGAGGCAATTCCATACCAAGCATTGCGTCTCTAAGGTTTTGAGCACGGGAACCAAAGACTCTCCTTTCTTCCCATATGCCAACCTTTATAAAAGGACATAATCAGATGAGAAATTTCAAATAAACAAATGCAAATATAATGTGCCATGTTTGCCTATCAAGGCTCATTAGATTGACCTTATAACATGATATAGCCATTATTTAAAAATTTGAAGGCCTAAATATACTTGTAAACAATTCCATATAACAAATTATTACATGAAAAAAAATCAGGTTTAAGTTCAATGAGGGTTGAGAGACTTAGACATATAATAGTGACATCCTCCTGAGAATGAACTCACCAACCGGGATACCGCATTCTTGCCACGATCGTCGCCTTTGTTTTCAACGTCTTTGATTGCTGAAGGAAGAAACTTCCAAAACTCAGTAACAAATTCAGTCCCTTTTCGCTTGCTGTTCTGCAGAATGTCATTTGCAAGGTACAGAAGAGGAACTTTTTGAGCCATTTCTGAACTATGAAACTGTTTATCCCATGTCGCAACAACCTGTTCCGCTTTGCCACGATGAAAGATGCACCAGTGCGACAATGCTGTAGATGAAGGAAAATAAGTAGGGTAAGAAATTTTTCGGAAATAAAACAGTGCTTATGTCATGAGGTAATCGTTCCCCGCAAGGAGGAACTCCAAAAAGTACCTACACAAAACGTCCGCGAAACAATATCATGTAACAACTACAAGTTTATCTGTTTATGAAATTTTTTTATCGTCATAATTACAATAAAGTGGATAAAACTACAAATGAACAATAAATAAATACAAGCTATACAAAAGAATGTTAGAGTTAATGATCAAATTGTCCAAAAGTAATTAATATGAAGATCTTCTATATATAAAAATCCACACATAAATGTATGATGAGGCTTGCCATCACGAGAGAAAAACATAGACAAGTATCTTGAACCACAATTCATGAATAAACATCCTTAAACTCTGGAACCTCCATACCATAAGAAAACTAGCAGAGAAAACAGATTTGTAAATGTTATATAGTCGTTATCAACTCCCAATTTATACTATTGCAGTTCCTAACGTTTGACACATTCTCCGTGCCATGATACATACCATCAATTGCACAAAAACAACTTTAGCAAAAGTAATTTAAAATGGATAAATTAAAAATTCAAGTAAAACATAAGATTTGATCATTTAATCAATGTATGGAATAGTAAAGCACCGAAATTCAAGGAAAAATGGACATGTATCCAACGACAGTGGTTCATGATATGATCACGAACACGTGTAAAACATTTATATAATTTAACGGAAATCAGTCAACTGAAAATCATGGAAATCAAACAAAATGAACTAACATTACAATAAAAGGCTACCAAACATATTTGTTTCAGCAGTTAAGTAACCGTTATAGACGTTAAATTCAAGACTAAATAAAGATCCAACTAACATTTTAAAAAAAAAAGACTTTCTTTGCCTGCACCCCTGATCAGAAAGATAAACACAACCGTAGCGCAATGAAAACATAGAAACCATAACAAGAAAGTAAAGATGTCCATGAAAGATCAGTTTCAAAACGAGGACAACTTCTCTACACTTAATTATTAAACTGCCTAATCCACTTTGAGCATTGAAAGTACTACAGTTTCCAAAATTACAAATTTAAGTAAACCAACTTATGATAAGAAACCAGAAGATTAATCAAAGGCATGACCAAGTAAAAAGTAGAAGATAAGATACTTTCTATGCATTGCTGAGTGCTGTTAAGCTTCGAAAGCTTGTCAGCAAGAATCTCTTCACTGAATACACTGTTCATTCCACCTTAGCAGTTGTTCCCCCCTTCACCAACCCTTTACACTGGACAAAACAGTTATACACATCCATTAATCAATGTATCACAGCACAAAAAAGGACCCCAAACCCCTTCAACCAATTGAATTAATGTCCAATCCCCCCCTCCCCCAGCCAAAAAAAAAAACCACTCCACCCATTCAAACACGTAAAATCAATAAAGATTTGATCTTTGCGAAAAATTACCAAGATGGTTTTGCGAAAAATTACCAAGATGGTCCTGGTAAAATCACCAAATTCAGCAAATGCCGTGAAGTGACGCACAAAAAAACGAGCCAAAATAAAAGAAGAAACTGAATTGCACCGTAAGAAGATTAAAGAAAAATTAGAAGGTGGCAATTCTTCTGAGACGGCGCTCAGAAACAAACATGAGAAGATAAACAAAGAGTTGTTTCAAGAATTCACAATCCCCTCTTGCTGTTTGAGGAACCCTAGAAGGGACTTATATACAGAGCAAGACGAGACGCATTGAATGTGGAATGAGTGCGCGCCATTTGGAGAGGGAGACTAGGAGGATTTGAGTTGGGCAAAAAGGTTTAAACTTGAGAGGATGTAAGCAATATTTTGGGGTTTTCCAATTTTCAGTTGTCTTCCGCACGTGTATACTCTCTCTGCACGTACGAAAATTCTAGATTCATAGAATTTGAAACTTTATTTTCAAACGAAAAAAAAAACTAACAAACAAATTGAAAATGCAAAATAAATTATTTGATCGCGTTGCGTGTTTATATAATTTTTTTTAATGTATATAACATGTTTTCAAGTGAAAATGAGTAATTTGCTTTTTAATTTATGATATTTCTTGATCTGTATTATCGATATCATTTGAAAATTTCGTTGAACGGATTGAAGATATTTTTTGTGTAATTATTCAACGAAAATTTGAATGATTAAAATATAAAATCATGCAATAATATGATCATTACATATTTCTTTTTCTTTTCTTTTCTTTTCTTTTTACCAATTTTTGCTATTAATAAACCAAGACGATTGAATATTAACTAACTTTGATGAAATCTTTTTTTAATGCCAAATCTGTTTCGGTTCGTTAATAATTTATACTATTAATTAACCAAGAGGGTTGAATAGTAATTAACTTTGGTGAAGTCTTTTTTTTTAATGTCAAATATTTCACACATCTTATTCTAATACATATTTAAATTTTCATATTTTATAATCTTAAAAAAAAAATCATCTTACTAAATCTCATTTCGTATTTAATTTTGTAAAATATCGTAATTAAATGGAAAATTTCAATATAAAAGTTTTATTAATTATATATGTGTCTTGTCATTAATATATATCTATTATGTTACACACATAATATGTGTTCTTGAATCTTGATCACTAGTTTTTTTTTTTTAAATGGTGTATTTTATATGGGGAAATTTTGATCTTTATAAACATTACTTGCAATTATACACGATACATTCATATTAATTAAATTTTAATATAAATTTAATTAAACATATTAATTTTTTTATATAAAATATAAGTATATAATTAACATTTTCTAGAGTATTATTTTTTATTTTTTGATTTATTATTTTTTATTTTTGAGTTGATAAAATAATCACTTTAGGAAACATGATTACGAATGCCATACACATTTAATAGTGTATAGTATAGATTTATTATTTTTGTTTGAAAAGATTTGAGAAATAACTTTCAATGTTGGTGTGTTTTTCTCTTCTCTGGCTTTCATTTTCTTGTTAATATCCACATTAGTGTGTAATTTTTAATTAAATCATGCTATTCTACCTCTCACTAAAGGAACAATTATAATATTACCTCTATTTTATAATATAATTAAACTAATTACAAAAAATTGATTAAAATCCAAAATAAATTTAAAAAAATAAAAAGTTGTACAAACATACAATGCGTATGGTGAGACACTTATTATTGTTATTATTAATATTATATTAAGCGAGCGAATGACACTGATTATTATTATTTTTTGATTATGATTATTATTATTTTTTAATTATTATTATTATTATAATAAGCGAGATGACCTTTAATAAAAGGATTTGGTGTGACTCTGGAAGTGTTTTTCAGATTCCCTAACATTCGAACACACATGCTTCATAATTAAGTACCTAAATTCCTAAAATATGAGTATCAATTGAGTTATCTTTATTTATATTTTTGACTTTTAAATTAAATAATTATATCACTCATAACATAAAAAAATCATTATTAATTTTTTTAATATAATATGTAGATTTTTTACACAAAGATTTTTAACATGTAAGAATGCATTGCGTGTCAAAAGACACTAAAATACTTGATAAAATGCAATCATCATTTGATTAATGATTTTTTTAAAAAAATAATTCAATTAATTATAATGATCTACACTTGAGAATTGAGAATCATTGTCTGCCATCACTTTAATGCAACATACTTATATTTAAAAAAAAATAATTGGAAAAGCTTATATTTTAATTGAGTCATCTTGATGAATTCGTAGTAAAAGCAAACATTATATTTTTATACCGTAGTGAGTGCCATATATATTATGCTTTATTCAGGTAACGAGGCTCGGCAAGTAAATTGTAATCGTACTTAGAAAAACATATTAGTCATTCGGCATGATGAAACTGGCAAGTCAATTGCAAAATTGCCAGTTTTGCCATGTTTAACTGTGTTCACATCTAATAAATGAAAACCAATCTTATTGATGATGATAAAAGTTGACACAGATGATAAGTAATATAACAAAACTGTTTTACCCTATTAAATTAATATAGACACACGTTGTTATATGCGATAATACTTTCAATATTGAAAAACCTGGAAAATTAAATAAAATTTCGAATTAATGAGGGAGATTTTCTCAATATAATTGATGAAATGTTTGTTCCATGGGAGTAAATCCTCAACAACTGATGCAATTTTGATTTTTAAAAAAAGAAAACAAAGAAAAGAAACAGAACGTTAATTTATTCCATATGTAAATCGTCACACATTTTGGGTATCTTTTATGAAATTAAAGAAGTATAACCGTATATTCTGGCGCAAAAGCGAGATCCAAATTGTGAAAATACCGATAGGACTAGTTTTATCATTTTTTGACAATTAGTTTTCAAACTAGCAACCGAAACACGCGATGGTTCAACATCCAGTCAAGATAATTAACTTTGTTATATTTAACCAGAGGCATAAATTTTATTTAGAAAACTACGCTGAACCTAATAATGGAACCTCATAATTAAAAGATTCGAAATATTTGAACTATAGCTAGAGACATGAACAATCGGGAGAATGGTCTCGGTCAATCAGGGCAAGCATGCGTGATACAAGGGCATCGACAACGATGCATATAGAATTCAAACAATGCATAACATAGGAAACATCAACAAACAACAGAGTTACAGTCTCAAGTAAATAGTGCAATTCCAGAAAGGATATCCGCAGCAAGTTTAAGAAAATCTCTTGCTTACTAAAGTTTGGGGAGAGTTGGATACCTAATCTGGTCTACATAAAGAGAGGATTCACTAGGTAAAAAAGAGGCTTGACTAAACAGATGCATACGATATCTTAATTTTCATTCTCTCAACCCAATGCCTTCCTTCCCATGATAAAAAGCATAAACTGTTCAACAAACCAGCAACAGAAGCCCCTCCATGAAAACCGGTATATTACGCACGCCACACCTGCAGACCTGCAAAGACGCAATTATAATATACTATTTATTGTTAACTTTCGCACTAACCAATCTATCATGAATCAATGAAGAACTCGGCCATAAGTACACGGCCCTAACGCTAAACATTCTTCCCCTTAGAATTGAGCTTTGCTGCAACTTGTTCATCAGACAATGGCAAGTAGTAGATACGAGGGGTTGAAATAGTTTTCCGGAAAAGATCATCTAAAGTTACAATTGGTGGGTCAGTTTTCTCAGGAAGTACTGGGGGTGGAAGGTTAGGGTGATCCCTAGCTGGGTGCAGGTGCAACTGTTCTCTTGGTAGAGGTACCCTTGATAGATGCTGGCGTTCTCTAACTGGTGCTGCATTAGCCAGTGGCGGTGGTGGAGGAAGAGAAAGAGGTGGAAGTTGCAGCGTCGGAACTTGTTGGCGTGGAGAAGGTTGAGGTTGCAAAGGTGGTTGAGAGGTTGAGAAGGTAGAAGGCGCACTGCTTGAGGGTGTCGTCGAAGATGCAGGGGGAGCCTCCACACGAGTTTTAACTTCTTGAGGATCAACAAACTCCGCTACCAACATGCGTCCCCCATTTGGAGGCCACTGGAGATTGTAAACAGCATTACGGGTGTCTACAGCTTCCTCGATGGATGAATACTGCATGTTAAGAGTACTTCCTAGTTATTTTTATAAACGAAATCTTTGATCGAGTACAAAAAATAATGAAATTTTTTTGACACAATTACCAGATAAAATTATCATGCACTCTACGAGAGAGTAAACTTACGGAGACATAGCAGTGGGTTTTAATGTGATCCATCCAGAAACTGGTAACAGTACCCGTCTTTCCAAGAAGTTCTTGCACTGCTTTTAAAGTAAAAGGGCGCAGAAATCGATCAATTCTGAGAGAGTTACTGAGGGCCTTTGGTGATGGAGGAACTACAAAAATCCAACAAGTGTGGTTAAGAGAATTACTTGTACTCGTAATAAATAAATATAATTATTAGGAATCTGCAGTTACCAAGCCGTTCTTTTGGTGCTTCATGATTGGTCGAATCAGAAATATTGAAGCGCTTGATGGAAGTTTGAGAATCTTGCGATGAACCCTTAGGGGTCTTGAGAGTCTCAGAGTTCCTTCTTTCTTGCTCAGAACCCCTAAGCCCACCAACTTTCCATCTGTGTGGTCTCTTCCCTGTGTCATTGTTCCCAACTGCTTCATTATCTGTTACATTCAAAGTCATAAATTACCAACGCTTTGCAATGGAAACAGGAACAAAAGTGCTTAGCCTCGTACAAACAGTACATCAATGCAACTAGCTTCAGTGCCGACACAGCTTTTGTCCTACTGCTGCTATTTCATATAATATGTTTCAGTTAGGAATTAAACTTTGTTCTATAATAGAGTTGGCCGGTTTTTAGTAAAAATTGGAGACAACAATACTCAAACAACTAATAACAGTAACACCTGCTTCAGATACATCACCATTTCAAACGGGACAAAACTACTCATTCTCAAAATTGTTCATATGCTACTCCAATAAAGTATAAACCAAAAAAATTGACAGTAAAACTTGCAAAAGGAACATTTAAAACAAATAAATTTTATCCTTTTATCAGATCTTTAGCACAAAATTCTGGTTTCCATTTTAAAACCCATAAAAGATATGATCCTCCTTGAAAATAAAAAAAGTATTCAAATATAATTATTTATCTCCTTATCTTGCAACCACTCTCGTATAATATCATGTTTTTGACACAGAACAAGGGAAAAAATCCTAGAGGAAACAAAAATTCAATGCTTCTGTGATTATCCACTCCCCATCTGTCTCTGACTGCAAATTCAAAACTTTATGTTATATATAATACCACTCAAAGAAAACAGGAATCTAAAAAAATTTCGCACACAAAAACTGTGATTAAAAACACTCACCGTCACCATCAAACTTCCTTTTCATAGATGTCAGTCCAGTAACTTCCTTGTTTTCAGCATTATCAACAATAGCTTCAATTGTCATATCACCACCAACTACATCAACAATATTATCCTCCTCAACAATAGGCAGTTCAGATTTTTCCACCAGATCTCTTGTTTGATCAGAAACGGACTTGCACTCCATTTGTTTACTCTCCAATACATCCTCCTCCATGGAATCATCACCAGAACTCCGGTCTAAACTCAGCTTTTCGGGACCCAATTCATCTCCATCAATGTTCTTAGGACTGTCAACAGTTTCATAATTACGGCCATGAATCTCTTTGTTTTCTACTTCGAGTGGGGGCTCTTCTACATCCATTGGATGTGTTTCTCCATCATCAGGGGTAAAAGTGCTGGGTGGAGGGGGAATCTCACAGTCAACATCAAGCTCTAATACACTATCATTAACTACATCAAGCTTTAGTTCATTTTTCTCAATAATGGATACAGATTCAGTAGAAACAGTATCAGTTATTACTTCAGACCCTAAATGAGGGTTTTCAACCTCAGATACCTGATACTTCAATTGTTGGACCTTGTGATCTGGTTGGGGACCCTCGGGGGTATCAATTTCAGGCGGATCCAGCGAAACAGTGGCTTCATTCTGAACTTCACTACCCTTTACACTTACTCCACCTGGAGGTACCATGGTCGTGCTGCTTTCATCAATCAGAGGCATCTGAATATAGGGATCTGAAAGTTCAGGAATAACATCATCATGACGTGATTCTACTCCATCGTGGTTGACTCCTCTGGTTAGATCTACCTCCTTATCTTGCCCACAGTTGTGCGACACTGATCCAGTCAAAGCTTCTGCAGGCTCAATTGTCTCGCTGACCACAACAGCAGTTTCCACTGTTGTGAACTGAGAGACCTGCTCCCCTACAACCTCAACAGTATTCACTTCCTGTCCAAGGTTCACTTCCAAATCTTTGCCTTCACTCACTAATCCGCTGTCATGGTCAATCCCAATCTCAGGGTTGTTGTCTGGCCTCCCAATCAGGTTGTCCCCAGCAGAAACAATATAACCTTCCGTTGCTTGTTCAGAAGGTAACTCAGATTGGTTATCCTCATTTAGGTTGTTATCAGTACTCTTCTTAGCACTTTCCCAATCACTACGAACTGCTTCATCCAAACGCTTTATTAAATCTTCTTTCAACCCCTTAATAGTCAATTTACGTCTCTTAAGTTCTTCCTTCAGCTCAGTGACCTTCCATTGGTCCAGTGGTCGATTTCCAAGAGTAACATATGGTGATGACATTTTGAATCAACAAACTGCCTTTCAGAAAAACTCTGCAATTAGGATAATTAATAATAGGAGAATCAATAAGGGGATGATGGTAGATAAAAATTAAGATTATGTTTTGTAAATAATGCAGTACTTTTAGCATATAATGCACATTTCGTATACTTGCATCTACATTTCAGACAATCAAGACACGCACGGTAGAAAAGATTCATCTTTCCCCACCAAAAAATCGTCAAATTCTTCAAAAATTATCCAAGATGAGGTGCGTAATAAATGCATCGATTCCAGGTCCAATTACATATAAATAGTTACGCATTTAAACCATGAAAATGCAAACAGGAAAGGATTGAGATTAAAAAGCAGACATCCATCTATGTATGAAATTTAAAGAAACGACACTGGTACCTGTAGCGGTTGATTAACAAGACCGCAGTTTACGATGAATCGAGCTGCGGAGACAAAGAACACTGCTGAATCACAACACAGAAAAAGATTAACAAAGAAGAAATGAGAAAAATCAAGCACAAAAATTCAGATTGAAAACGAGAAGAAACGGCACGCCCAACAGAATTAGGGCACCAAAATAGGGTTCGAGTGCGTGGATGCGTGTTGGTCGCCCAGGACTCAAAGATACCAAATATCCAAACGTCGCTCTTCGTATTTATAGCAGATATATGACCCGTTCTCTAAGGCCCATGGCCCAATACCCGGCTTCCAACATACAAAGAGACCTCGTCTATATA
>NC_133323.1:5964756-6021402 GCF_012295235.1 Primulina huaijiensis | reverse complement strand
ATATATATATCATGAAAGCAATATATAAAGATTCTACACATAATTTATTTTGTTGTATTATGTTATTTGAGTCGTTACATATACGATAAAATCTGTACAATAATTTTTAAAATACGAAAAATCCAATTTAGGGGTGAGAAAAATACAAAAGCTTTCAGTATAACTTTGATATCGATTTTTTTGGTGTATCATATGATAACAATATTGAAATTTTTGGTATAATATCAATATGAAATTTGAATATATTTAGCACATACCGAAATACTAAAACAATGTTTTATAAATTAAAAATATATATAATACTTTTAAGTAATAAAATTATAAATAAAATGAGAAAAATAAGTTCAAAGGCTCAAAGTTATCAAATTTTAAAAGTAATTGTATTCTGAAAAATAAAAATCACTCTGGCCCTCATTTTTATTCCACGCATCCACCTCCCTCATTCTCTCCACACTTTCTTGTGCGTCTCATTTCAGTCTTGCTCTTTTACTTGAGTATAGTTTTTTCTAAAATTTATGTAATCGTATTGCAATTTTTTTTATTTTTTTTGCAGCAAATGATTTTTCGGTATGAACTGTATGACATCTCGTTTTAACACAAATATTCGGTATAACTGATATGGTACTTTTATCATATCGAAATTTTGGTATGATATCTGTATAATTTTTTCTATATAAATAATATTTTTGCTATCGTATAACACTTGAACACCTTATACTTCGGTCTTGATCCATGCTTAGTCTTCTGAGAGACGATTTCATAGATCTATATATTTGAAAAGGATCGTTCGGATCCACACTGTACTTATAGTAAAAAGTAATATTTTTCTCCATAAAAAGCATGTTAAATCTAGACCGTCACATAGATCTATGTACGTCACATAAATCTATATACGTGAAAGAGATCAACCCAATATAAACATAGATAGATCAACTTAATACAACCATCTATCCGTGAAACCGATTAACTTAATTTTTTGTATTTATAATATTTTTTCAAATCAAGTGATATTTAATTCTTAATTTTTTTAGTTTATCCAATGTTTTATTATTTATTTAACTTAAAATGTTTAATTTTTTAGTCAATCGCAATATATAATTAAAAAATAACGGATACCAACCGCACGGCTATTCAGAAACGAAACACTATTTATCGAATTCATTGTTCATATTTTTTAAAAATAGTTTTCATAACAAAAACAAAACTTACATAAAGTGAAAGTTCAAAATAATATTTTTACTTTACAAAAAATTTAAAGTTAATTTCTACATCATATAATAGATATTTTGTAGAATAATATAATAACATAGAAATCTACCTTTAATCTCAAATTTAATCAGTTCACATTTTATCACAAGCTTTAACAAAATTTTGGCATAAATCAAAAGTTTTTGTACTCCAAATTTTTTGGTACTTTGTTTAAAAAAATTGTTTTAAAAGTATTGAAATTCGAGGGGAACAAAAGTAATTTTTTAAAAGCTGAACAGGATTCCATCAACCAGGAAAGTGGTTGAGTAAAACAAATACCAAAATAGCAAAACATAAAAAGAGAGAAGATATCATCAGTAGAAACAAAAATAACATTTGACACCACACAAGGGACCAAGCCAAGCTGAAGGTGCAATACCTTACACACGCATGATCCATCCACAAGGAATGCCCGAGAATAGCCCATTTGTCAATGTAGTAGTCTATAAATGGCATAGTCTTCATTCACTTTCCTCATCGCTTTCCTCCAAATACAAATGGTTCATATTTCTCTCCAGTGGAGGAAGCCCGTCGTCCTCAGAACTGTTGGACATTCCATCATTGTCGTCTTTAGATTCTGAATGCACTTCTGAGATAGCAGAGAATGTTTTCATGTAAGCTAACGATCCATGATTTCTACTCAGAATTCAAAAGTGAGTAATAGTAAGGTGTTGGGATGAGCCCGGTTGGTTAGATAATGTTAGAGAAGATAAATCTAAATTTTGAACACGATTTTAAGAAAAAGATACAAGTTTCACAACTCTTTGCATTAAGCCATTACTACAATTAGCGGGTCCAACCTGCTCTATCCTGCCCTAACCCCTGGTGAGGAGAAAGCAATCTTGATATCTTGTAAGTTGTAACTAATGTCTAATACCTTTTTCAGCTGAGTGGCCATCTGAAGTTTGAGGCTTTTCTTGTGAAAGCCATCCGTTTTGAACTGAGATGATGTCGGAGCTGTTTTGACATTCGGAGTACGACTTGAGAAGTTCCCTGCATTCATTCATTCACCAGCACTTCAGGCCAGTTTAAAAGGGCTGAAGAGCGACAATGTCATGGAGCAATAAAACTTCACAACAGATTATCATAACATAAATGCAGACAGTATCTACTATCCTCAATCCTACAAAAAAAATTCACTAATTCCAAGTTCCCGTTCCCAGGGGCCAGGACTCCTCGAACATAATAACATTCATAACATGGCTTATATGGCGCAAAACTCCACAACTTTACGCTATGTCCATTCGCGGCCCCCGAGGTATGAATCAAAATGAACGAGCAAGCAAGACAACTTTGTACGGAATCATATAAATTATCAAAAGAGAAGTGTACTCTTAGAATCACTAGTACCAAAATCTCTCGCTCATAAAAAAATGGAGATAAAAAATAATTTTAGATCTTCATTTTCCCTCTCATGTGTCGGCTGAGACAACACAATGGACCCAGAAGTAAACATCAAAATCTACATATTTTGACCAAAAATGGAGTAATAAAGGTTCAAAAATAAATACCAAGACTAACTAACTAAAATGTGAAAGAGGATAATGTCCACATGGGTTCGAGCTCAAGGGCTTCAGTATCATGTTAGAATACAAATACAGCCATAAGCTTAAACTAGAGGGAAGTCGATCAAAAATAATTTTAAATTTGAAAAATGCTCCGCCGTTGCTAGCTCACTGTCATCATCTCCACCAAGGACTCACTCACTCCATTACAACTCCAGCAAAATGGAGAATATGGATGTTTTCTACTTCGTAAGAAATTAAGATGACACATTTAATATTGATTAATGATCACAAGTCCAAAAGCACGATGTGGATTATGCTGGTGGCAAAATAGAATTACCTGTTAACAGACAAGAATGCATGTCCCCACTTGAACTTACCGAGCAGTAGCTCTCCGGTTTCCGTCTCTCCACTATCAAATACAATTATGTATGAGTAGTCAAAATCTGATGTAACGACTTAAATTTAGTCATGCAGCTCTAGTTAAAAGGCTTTAGCCGGGTGGAGGTGTGACTGTATCATAGCATAGATCAACATGTTTTACACCACCGGTTTTAAGGTGTAATTGTCTTGTCAAAACAAGACTCGTTATATAAGAACATTCTAAAATCAAGATGTATGACTATCACATGAAATTCAATGTCGAATTTACAAATTCTAATTTAAATGCATGCACCTTACCTTTCAATTCAGCTAAGATGCACGGCTTGTGCATATTCAGTAACTATCTTCAAATATTTCATACTTAAAAAAGGGGAGGAGATGTTTGTTTGGGGGGGGGGGGGGGGGGGGGGGGGGGGGTNTTCTATGCTCATCTTCCATGTGTTAAAAAACATATAAATGTAAACCTTAACCAACACAAAGGTAAATTTTAAAAACTGAACCAAATATTTTTAATGAAGGATAATCAAGCATTGTAGCACAATATGCAAAAGAAAACTTTAAGTACTGGTTGACATGAAGAGACAGTAGGACTGTTTTTCTGCCTAGAATTTGAATTGATCAGAATTCATATGATCCTACCTAGACAATTGTGTCAGTTATCGATAATCAAGAGAACAACAATTTTAGCCATCTTATAAAATGTAAATACTCCTGAGGTGCCTAGCCACCAAATGAATCAAAGAAGCAAATGCTCGAAACTTATACAATAAACTGATTTTTTTTTCTTCAAAATGTTAAAGACGGCATGCAGAGGCAGGATGAGACTTCTAAAGAGTTCTCGCAGAAGTTGGTGATGGTTTCAACTTCCAAGCATAATAATCTAATCCGCAGTGCTGCAACAAACTATACTTTAGCGAGTTTTCACTTTGTTTCAACTAAATTAAGGCTGAGTTTGGATGAGAGCATTTGGATTTGGTGTATTAAAGGAAAGGATTTGAAATTACTCTGCCTCCATGTGGAGATGAATTTGGAATCCACTCAAATGACTAAAAAACTAACCGGTTAGGAATTGAAATTCATTATCAAGTTGATGTTGTCGAACAAACCAATAGATTTGATATTATGATTTGAAATCCCTAACTTCAAATTCATTCATCTAAATGCAGCGAAAGCAAGTTCAACTTCTTATACCATGAGCCAACAAACTATCACCAAAGTGGACACGCCAGAGCTAGACGTAAGCAATGGCATCTTTAAGCTGAATTCAAATCCTCCGGTAGTAAAGTTGAATCAGGCTTGCAATACATGATAACTAAAGATGACATGCAGATAGTTTGACTAGAAAGGAAAGCCCAAGAATTTGTAGAGGGCAGAAGCAGCAATTAGATGTAAGAATAAAACATCGAGGTGGGTAAAAGAATCGTTATACATAGCTTAAGCAAAGAAAAAGTAAAGACTACTAGATCAACAACAATTTTTAACACACAGTCCATTTATATGAAATCACAGTAACATAGAAAAGGTTTCAATAGAAGTACCATATTATCGACGCAGCAGCAAGTGCCTCAACACATGACAGTTGACAAGGTCGACCATAATTTACTGGATTTGCTGCCACCAACCAAGGTACTGCAAGTTCAGATTCATGCATGAGTCTAAAAACATAATCAGAACAAAGAAGCAATGAGATCATCCCAATGATGGGTGGAAATTTCGAATCTAGCACGGTGACCTCGTGATAAAGTGCTTCATAGATTTATTTTAACAATGAATGTCTAAAAATTCTTGACAATCATAAATTACGACCTCATTTATCCACCCTGATGGCAGAAAATATGACTCTGTTGGTGAAAAATGTATCACATTTCGACCATAACAAAACTTCCAGCATGGTGAAGATTACCACGAATTGCAAGGACTTTACCAGAATCTCCAGTAGTTTTTACTGATCTATATGAGACTTGGAAAAAACATGCCAACCATAACGAAACGAAGAAAAACAATAACAAATAGTCAAGTCACCAAGTTTCCATATAAGGAATCAGATCGTCATTTCTTGCACACTGCAAACAACAGAAGAAAGCCTATTTTTTCGACAAGTTAATTACATATACGCAATACAAGATAAAAACCAACCACAAATAATTCAGTCATAGAAATCACATCTCATTAACATGCTCGCTCCAAATGGGATGTAATACAACCCAAAACGACAAATGTTTTGCATGCATGCAAGTTCATAGAAGCTGTCAGTTACATGTTCTACAAAATTTCATTGGAGCCGTTATTTGCATTTCAAATCACCTATCCAAAACACAATTTTGTTCTTATTCCGTCGTTTTTTTTTTTTGGATTATAGGTTGACTGGAACAATGTTAGAGTACGTTACCATAATTCAGCAACAACTACACAGATAATAATGATTTCTAGCGCATGGAATCATGTGTGTGCAACTGAGTTGCAATAATTTAAAGTTATCTACTTTCAAATAGGTCAAGTAAAATTCATGACAAACTTTTCAAAATTAAATTGACATGAAAATCAAATGCAAGGAACACAACTTATTTATAGACAATGCAAGCTATTAGTAAATCACAGGGTTTTGAATCCTTACAGAGCCGAGGTGCAGAACACCGAAGCTTGGCAAAAGGTACATCTTCTAAACGTGCCCATGAGCAATCTACGACAGCTAAACCTTTTCTTTTAATTAGCTCCAGATCTTCTCGTGAAACACATTGTTTCCCAGTAGGGCTGAAGCAAGGGAATATAACCATTAACCACCCAATCATGCACTTGTGCTGGTGCAACACATATCATGATATATGACATAAAATGTCAGACGAAAATATACAACTCTGTTCAGCCTTTTCCCCATCTTCATGTCAGAAATTAAATGTTCAGAACTCAATCTCATAGGACCAAAAGCAAATAGAAATATGTAACTCCTTTAAGATTGATGTAAATCATCTGAACTCAATGTCATCAATGTACATGAACTAAATTCCACAACTACTATATCAAGAGATGTTAAATGATCAAACACAAGAAAAACCAGTGCTGAAGAATAAATCAAGAAAAAAGCACACATTTTTCTCTACAGAGGAAATAAATGTGATGATGTCCTGGTCTTTCCAAACGCAAGACAATAGCTAGAGTACGGCCATAAGATACAAAATAAACTGAAAGAACATAACCATAATCCTAAGTAATAAATAGACTACCATGGACCATGGTTTAATTACCTCAAAACAATTCCACCAAATCCACTACTAACGCGCAATTCCTGCAAAACATTATATAGAATTCAATATAAGAATACGACTATCTAAGATTTTGATTAGAACAAATGCCTCTTCCTCATAAATACAATAAATATCACGAGCATTTCTTCGTTTATGATAAAGATATATTCAGGATAGGCAGATACTTTCTTTCAACAATCCAAATCTTGCAAGTTTGCGTCCTGTGCACCTCTTTGCATCACATTGACCAAAATCCTGAATCCATCAACTAAACAATTTACTACAATGGATGTGTGAAAGGCACATGACAAAAATTGAAAGAAAAAAAAATCAAATGTCTAGGAACTTTCAACAAGGGCTATGGATCATCTACTGCCCAGGAAACAGAATTATCAACAATGTTCTAATCCTCAATTATTCCAGAAATTTTATTGAGTTGCCCATTAACTACGTGTCTACATCCTGCCTAGTGCACACAAAACAGAAATATTAATAAAGTTCTAAAATTCTAATTTCAGGATCATGTTTAAACATAACAAAGAACTACACCGGAATCCAAGACCGGAATTTTCAAATAGATGAGGGAAAATATACAGACATCAATAGACTGGAAAGTTTATACATCCAGCAGAGGCACCTCATTACTGCCGCGGTAAAATTATTACGCATTGGAATGATGCTTTGCAAACATCTAATTCATTCTGCCAGGCAGAAAAGAAAAAACCTCAAGGGACCCATGAAAATATTCCAGCTCACCAAATGAAAGACAATTGTCACAGATAAAATTAGTTATTCACGATTTATTTACGAAGCAACTTCATGAACATAAAACAAATGCAGCATGCTTACCCACATGGCGAGCTGAATGTTGGTACCCCTTGGCTCCTCTTCTTCCTGGACTGCTGTCCAAACAACAAGTACCTCCTCACTAATCACCAAAAAGATTTAAAACCAAACTTTGCTAATACTACTTCACTGACGCAAATAATCGAACACCTTTGCTTCAGAAAAGTGAAAACACCCACGATGAAAGTTGCGGGCATACCTTGGCCAGTTGGCAAAGACTCTTCATTTTCATGCCTGAAAGAAACTCAAGCCAGTAAAATATAAATATACGAAGATGAAAAGACCTTTTTAAAGGTGAATGGGCCTGAATACTGCTTGCCTGAGAGAATTATGAAGTAGTTTATGAGAGTATTGACGGTTTTCTTTCTTTGATCTCCTCTGCTTCTGCTTGTCGTTGTGACCCATGATTAATGCTCTTCTGGGCGTCACTCAACCATAATCAAGAAGCAAAAGTTTAGACACATCAATCTGCCATCGTTTTTACAATTCAACGTAGCCGAAAAAGGTTTGATATCAACATATCATACATATTACTTTCGTCACACAAATTTTTTTTTTTTTTTTTTTGGGTGGGGTGGGGTGGGGTGTGTGTTGAATCGATCTAATTACAGATCTCAAATACATAGATTAATGAATCTTCGGGATGGAAAGCAACAAGGGAAAAAAGAAGAAGAGGGAAATCACCTGAACAGCGCCGGTTTGGTGGAGGCAGTAGACGCGAATTGGAGTTCACGGGGGACTCTTGCGCACCAACTTTTTTATGCTCAATTTTCAGAATAATCGGTAATCGGATTCCTCGAATCATCATGCGGGAAATGACACGATAATATATCCATATTTATAATAAAAAATAATATTTTTAGCTTAAAAATAATATTTTTTCATCGATAACTCAAATAAGATATCTGTTTCATAAATACGACCCGTGAGATCGTCTCACACAAGTTTTTGCCACAGGAAAAAACAGGCATAACAGTGGATAGGGTATAACGGGCCTCGACTCATTAACATCTTGAAGAACTTGTTTTGATATTATAAATCTTAAATTTTTGGTTTGCCCGATTTATAATCAAATTTTAATAAGTTTTACCCATCAAATAATAATATCTATTGTATATTACTATTATAAAAATCTCTATAATAGAGATAAAAATAGTGTCTTGATCTATTTCTTGCTCTTCTAATTTTACTTTTATGTGATACCAATATTACACTTTTGTTTTTATTTTTTTTATTTCTACCAAAACTTTTGTTTTTATTTTTTTTAATTCGATAATTTGTCAAATTTCACTTTAGTCCCTCGATAAGCATAAAAAAAACTGTACAAATACGCACCGCGTGTGCAAAGTAGCTAGTTTATATTAAACTCTTGCTCTACTGATTTATACATCAGATAATTATATTTATATTAAACTCTTGCTCGACTGATTTATAATCAATATTTATAATTAAATTGGCAAAATCAATTCAATCAAATTAGTCCATCGAAACACAATACGACATGTGTAATTAAGCAATGTCATAAAATTTGCCTAAATGATATATCTTTATTATTGACTAATCAAAGAATGGATGTAAAATGTGTAATAAACATGAGTTATTTATATATTTTTATTATTGACTAATTGAAAGAATGAATATAATTGTGTAATTAATCTAGTCAGTGAGTGGGTTGTATATTTTCAAATTCAAGTTTGACAAGTGTTGTTGTCATCTTGGGGTTAAGATATGAAGTTCACATATAAATAAGACACCATTCCAATGGTTTTAGAATTAGTATCTAATCGAGGAAAATGAGATATTTCAAACGAAAAAAAATAACAAAACTCGGTCAAAAAATCTATAAAAAAAAAAGTACACAACGTTCTTTTTCAACCCAGATATCATCATGAGTGGGAGAAAAGGTGTTATCGATCGGTTCGGTTTGATTTTAGGTTTTATTTTGGTTTTGAAAATATATAATCAGATATTCGAATCGTTTTACTTCTGTTCGTTTCGGTTTTTTACAAAACGATTTGGTTATTTCGGCTCGGTTTATTCGTTTTGATAATTATTTAAATTAGTAATTAAAACATAATTCAAAATATAATATTATTTTTCAGTTAATCTTTTAGTAAAACTTTAAAACATAAAGTCTAAATGAACTAAATAAATAACACTCAACTAAATATTAAAAAAAATCATTAATTCATTAAATATCATCTAACAAAATATATAATCTAAATAAAATTATCAACTAAATTAAATTTCATTTTTTTTGTCGGCTCGATTTTGACAAATGAAATATGAAATCGACATATAAATTTCGATTTTAACACTTGCGGGCCCTCAAAATCGTAATATCATCGTTATCAATTTATATTTACAGTTGCGAAAGTATGTACAATCATTGACTTTTCAAAAGATAAAAAATACTAATTCAGCAGAAATTTCACGGTATTACTAAGCAACCTTTTCATTTTCTCATTTTTTTTCTCCTATTTAGAGTACTGAAATCAAGTATATGAATTTTACAATAAATAGAAGAAAAATAGAGGTTAAGTCTTTGGAGACTTAGCGAGGGAATAAAATCGGACTTATATATTTATAACAAGCCAAATTAACAGTAATATCTCATTGCATTAATTCAATATGAGATGACATGTATCTGTAGTAACTTACGTTACATAAATATTTCGCCGAATGAAATGAAGTAATTCAATATGAGATGACATGTATCGATAGTAACATATCGTATAGAAATATTTTGTCAAATGAAATACAGTAACTGTCCAGGACTCAGGAGTGAATATAATGGGATAAAGAGGTGTCTCCCAACAACATTCGGTGTAGCATTTTCCCCCATCTATTCAAGTAAGATTCCGTACAATCAATCATTTACGAGCCAAGTTGAACTCATATTTTCGGACCGAAGTCACGTTGTTCAGATGAACCATATAACGTTGTTCATTGGACTTACTTTCTGGGTTGAAGCGACGTTGTCCAGTGGATCCACTGGATAGATCGTTATTCAGGGCTCCAATCATTCAGTCAACAAGTAGTTGATCAATAATCATTTAGAACCAATAACAATCTAGAAAATCAAATATGCAATACAATACGATTAATAAATTGTGAAATGAACAACATAATGCAATATAAGAATAAATAACTAGTTTATGAAATTTTACTGTTGTTTTGTAAGCAAAATGTCAAACTTTATTATTTCAATAAATCGTAAGAAAACCTTATCATAAAACTCGCTGTAGAGAAACCTCGTTTTGTAACTTACAGTCAGAGATCGGTTGATAGTCTGTAAATTAAATGAACTCTTAACACTACAATAAAATTGATATTTCATATATCAGAGTTATAATAAGATGTTTAATAATATTATAGTCATTTTTGTATATATTTTGGTTTATGTAATTTTGGTTCAAATCTTAGAAAATTAATTATAATTAGTGTACATTCCCAAAAAAATGAAAGTTGGCCAAATTATCAGAAATCGATACAAAATTGACGGTGGCTGGAATAGCGTCGTTCCAGACAGTGCATGTAGTACACGCGCATGATGTGTCGACGTGTGGCTTGCCGACAGACCATCACGCGCAGCCAAGGCTTTTCTAAGATATGTATTTTGATGAGATCTACAACTTTTATGTTGACAAGTTTTTCTAATTCTCAACGATTTGTGTCACACTTAAATAGTGTGTTACCGAAATTTCATTATTAGAGTCATAATCATATGTTTAATAATATCAGTCATTTTTGTATATATTTTGGTTTATGTAATTTTTGTTCAAACATTAGAAAATTAATTATAATTAGTGTACATTTCCAAAAAATATGCTTACCATTTAGAAAATACTAATTATGGTAAGAACTGAAGAAATGATATACGCAAGTTGTAGATAATGAAACGGCCGACTTACCGGCCGAAGCCTGATTGCACGTGGCGGCTCGAGGTGCGCCATACGCCCTTATTGTGGATCGTGAGACTCACGCGTCGAATGTCTGGCAGTGTCGTCGTCAGCCCTCCGATTTCCGACATATTTTGGGACTTTTGACCAAGTTTCAGATATTTTTTTGAAATTTATTATATTTATTATGATTTTATTAACTAAATATTAGGGTACCAAGAAAATATATTTGTATACAAACATATTAAAACGAGTTTTCTAGATATCATATAGGACAAAAACTTGTGTGAGACGGTCTCACGGGTCATATTTGTGAGACGGATCTCTTATTTGGGTCATCCATGAAAAAGTATTATTTTTTATGCTAAGAGTATTACTTTTTATTGTGAATATGGGTCATTCTCACAAATTAAAATCCGTGAGACGGTCTCACATGAGACTCACTCATCATATATAACATGTTTTAAGACCTTGGTTAAGAGCCAACAATTTTTTTGGCGGAAAATACTTTTTTTTATTTAATAATTAGTTGATTTAAAAATAAGAGTTGTTTTTGCAAATTATTTTACTCTTAAAAAAATTTATTCCTTATATTTAAAATTGTATTGTTTGGATATATATATATATATATATATGATGACTTTTTAACTTT
The DNA here is from genome assembly GCF_012295235.1 of Primulina huaijiensis. NCBI lineage: Eukaryota > Viridiplantae > Streptophyta > Magnoliopsida > Lamiales > Gesneriaceae > Primulina > Primulina huaijiensis. Next base: position 6,009,623 of record NC_133323.1, on the reverse strand, counting down.
TCTTAGGGATGCTTTTTTTTCCCCTTAGGGATGTATGTTTTACGGATACTCTCAAGGTGGTAATGTTGTTATAAGATATAATGCACTACAATATATTGTGTTGGGGTTAACCGTACATGAGTGAGAATAGTACTGGTATGAGAGACTTCTTGAAAAGTTCTCGCGTGTCAAGCTGTTGACGTTACATCGCTTGATCTGGTTGGCTAGGTGAATTGTAAAAGAGTGACGTCAAATCTTATCGAGTGATATTGTCTTTGCTGGGGACATGGTCGATAGTAGAGAAATGGTAAAACTAATTTCTAAGGGATATGAGACAACACCAGCAGATAAACACACACATATTTGAAATTGTGAACCTAATAAATCAACCCATTAGATCCCAAGTAGGTGCACTATATACTGCCACGATTATAAGAAAATAAAGTTACGTTTTCACCAGTAACTATAGCTCTTGATGTAGGGTAGTAAGAGTTTGATCATAATAACTGGTATCAAAACGAGGTCATGAGTTCAGGTATCCCAAGAAGCATATTTCTATACTTCTTGGAAGGGGAGAGGGATGTTGAGTTAAGTGTGAATGAGAGAGAGCAGTACTGAGATTAGTGACTTCCGGAGAAGTTCTCATGCGTCAAGCTGCTAACGTTGCGTCGCTTGATTTGGTTGGCTAGGTGGACCATAAAAGAGTGACATCAAATATTAACGAGTAATATTGTCTTTGTTGGGGACATGGCCGGCGGTAGGAAAATGGTAAGACTAATCTGTAAGGGATATGAGACAACACCAGCAGATAAACAAGCATGTCTCCGAACTCATGGACCTAACAACTCGACCTATTATCACTCAAGTAAGTGCACCATGTGTTGACACGATTATAATGAAATAAAGTTGCGCTTTCATTAACAACTATAGTTTTTGACGTAGGGCAGTAAGAGTTTGATCATGACAATTGATATCAAAGTGAGGTCTTGAGTTCAGGTATCCCAAGAAGCATATTTCTATACTTCTTGGAGGGGGAATATTGAGTTAAACGTACACGAGCGAGAGTAGTACTAAAATGAGTGATATCCTAATAAGTTCTCATGCGTCAAGCTGCTGACGTTGCATCGGTTGATTTGGTTGGCTAGATGGACCATAAAAGAGTGACACCAAATCTTAACGAGTAATATCGTCTTTGCTGAGGACAGGGCTGGCGGTAGGAAAATGGTAAGACTAATTTTTAAAGGATATGAGACAACACCAGCATATAAACACACACCTTCCCGAACTCATGGACCTAACAACTCGACCCATTAGCACTCAAGTAGGTGCACCATGTGTTGCCATGATTATAAGAAAATAAAGTTGCGTCTTCATTAACAACTATAGCTTTTGATGTAGGGTAGTAATAGTTTGATCATAACAATTGGTATCAAAGTAAGGTCATGAGTTCAGGTATTCCATGAAGCATATTTCTATACTTCTTGGAAGGGGAATGTTGAGTTAAGCATGTATGAGCGAGAGTAATACTGAAATTGGTGATCTTTTGAGAAGTTCTCATGCGTCAGGCTGTTGACGTAACGTCGCTTGATCTGGTTGGCTAGGTAGGTCATAAAAAGTAACGCCAAATCTTAAAGAGTAATAATATTTTTGCTGAGTACATGACCGAAGGTAAAGAAATTATAAGACTAATCTTTAAGAGATATGAGACAACACCAGCAGATAGAAACTCATCTACCCAGATTCATGAGCCTAATAGCTTGATCCATCAGCACCCAAATATGTATTCTCTGTGCTGTAACGAATATAAATAAATAAAATTGTGTCTTTACTACCGACTATAGCCTACGATATCACAATTTATTATTTTATAGACAAAATCGTGACAACTCATACTAACAAATATGCAATTGAAAGTGTTCTCATGCTTACAAATTTCAAATAAGTGAGAATTTTGTCTATAATGGTTATCGATCATTCTGTGGTGTTATTTAAACTTTAAATTACAGAAGTAGCTAATAATACAAGCACTACATCATCGCCAAGCAATTAAAATACGAGCATGCGATGATATCAGCTGACAACTTAATCCCATTTATCATTCAAGCCATAAAGAAGATTGAAACGATTTTGAAAATTCTTCGCATTTAGTATATGCTAGAGTTTGGATGGAAAAAAAGAGAAGAAAACGGAGAATTAACAGACATTTTGTGATGAATTGAGAGATTTTAAAGTTAGATTAAAGTGTAGTCTCGAATACAATTTTATAATTATTTTCTACAAGGGTGAAAAATTGCCAAATTTCATAAAATAAACTAAGTTGCCACTTGCCATCCATTCAATCATCCAAACGTATTAATAAACCACTTACCACTACTTTACTCACAAAAACCATTTGATGTAATAATCAACCGATCACACAATTATCTCTCATTAATCCACAGGAGCAACAAAGAATGACTACATTAAAAAAATCTGGGGCATTCCATACATTCATACAAAAAAAATGGAACATATTGTCAAACCCGATTCCGGTTTTTAACCGGAGTTATGTGTTCCGAAGGACTGGAAAAACTCGAATGACAAAACTTTGCTAAGAAATCCAACAGCTAGATTCAAGGAATAATAAAAAGATTCTATAGGTTGTCAATGTTCACCGCTCAATGATTTTATGATCTCTGAGTCACCTACATTAGGGGGAGAAACAAATGATTATATCAGGCGCCCCTTCAAAAGCAGCATAGTGCATGCAGTGAGAATGTGTGGTACCTTGATCAATGATGCTGAGGCATGACACACGATAGTATTTGCCGCATGCAGTTCCCAAGTCAATGTTGTCTGGATGTTCACAAATGAAAGATTTAGTTAGGGCTTAAGCGTGGTGGGGGAGGAGGGTGGTGGGCTACATGATACTTGATCATAAAAACCTCCAACCCAATTCAGAACACAACCACCACAGGAAACCTAAAACAATTATTTCTCAATGTTTCCCTTCAAGGCCTTGAGCTGCTTCTGGAAATAATTATTACTTTAAAGGTCCCAAAAAATTGCTTCAAATTCAAAATTCATTCTCAAAACCACAAATTACAACTTAAATACAAACTACAAAATGCTTGACTTGATCTAGAAGTTACCCTCAACTCCACGACAAAAAGTTTAAATAGGTAGTTTGATAACACCGATAGCACCTAAGCTATTGGATTTCAACCCACACGCACACGGCAGGACCATTTTGGAGTAATTTGACAAGATGGAGTGTCACAGCATCAGGCATCACAAATACTAATATACAACAGTACATGCCATATTGCCATCCACAAATATATTCAAGGGAAAGTAACACATGATTAGGACCACGATTATGTAGATAGCAGCAAACAAGTGGATTTATCAAGAATTTGAAGTTCATATCCCCCATAAAAAGAACGTTACGGTTATTCAGACGAGTAAAGGTAAAGTGTGATAGCTTACCAGGTCACTTCGGTTTTTGTGAAAATATTATATCATCTTTTTTTACTAATTGCAGTTTCAATAAAGAATTTAGCCACTCCAAAAAACAAAATAGAGTAAAATGTACCGATAGCTTTGTTTTACTTTTGGTTTTCATCAACTGTATTCCATAAAGAAAGTCCAACCGAATTTCCAAGTTTTGCCCATCCAATTTCTCTAACTCGTAAACTTTTCTTATAAAATAAAACTGCCAGGAAATGGGGTTTAACAAGGATACAAAACTGTATACATATGAAATTGAAATTAAGGTATATAATATTACAGGGAGATCAAGCCTCTCTCTAAGATAATACAGATATAATCGACCCACGAAAAGTCATCCATGTGAAAGAAACCAGTGAACATAAAAGGGATATAACGCCTCAAATCCTATATTCACTTATAAATTGGCAATAACCAGGACAATTACAAATGAAATAGTATATCAGTATCGGGTGATTTAAAGTGAAATTAACAAATTGCCTCAGCAGATGAATATGCAATGAGCCAATTAGTGGTTAGATTGGAGTTGCATTAAAATATACAGAAACTGCTGATCTAAGGATTAAAAAATCTTTTACAAAATCGGACAAGACAAAACATCCTAACCCTCAGCAGATGAATAAGAAATGAGCCAATGTGTTTAGATGGGCTTTGGATTAAGACCTATTGATCTAAGGATTCAAATATCATTTACAAAATCGGACAAGGCAAAACATCCTAAGATATTTGGGACCTACTTCATCAAAGTTTAGAATCAAATAAAATTTCACAATTGTCTTTCAGTTGACTTGATCCTATTAACTGCAGCCAGTTTACTCCGACGGTAATATCAGTCATAAGTTATTGAACAGTATAAATTAATTAGCCAGACAAAATTTGATAGCACGCATTAAAAAGAAAGACAAATGAAAATGAATGTTCAGCACTTACTTCCATTATAATGGTGAACGACAACTTTAGAGAGCATCGCATAGTACTCAATCTCTGACTTCCTCAGTGGAGGGCAGTTGTTCGAGATAAGTACCAATTTCCCTAAGTTATTAACCCAAATGATTAAACATCCGTAATCAAAACTACCCCATCACCCGCCAATGTTCGTGAAAGCATCAACCCAAATAATCAAATGTAAGCAGTAAAATAATAAAGAACGGCTCATCGACATTAAAAAACATTAAATCTGAATAACAATAATACATAAACCACAAATTAAAGGAATTGAAACTACCTTTTGAGCTACGTAAAGTTTTGAGCACCGTCTTGTAACCAAGAGTATACTTCCCACTCTTTACCACCAGGGCCAATCTGCTGTTGATGCTTTCGGTGGTCTTCTTCTGCAAGAACAAAAATACAGGGAAAAAAACCAATCAATCAACCCAAAATTCAGGGTATTCATATCAATAGACCAAAGAAAATAGAAGGGCTACGATTAATCGGCTAAGGAGAGACTGAGAGGGACGAAGATTCGTACAGTCTTCTTGGCGGCTACCATTGTTGCGGAGGATGTTAGGGCTTTGCAGATTTCGGATGAATAGAACCCTAACGAAGACTGCTCCAGCAATGTGAGTCGGAAGGGCATTTATAGGGCACAGTATCTGATGAAATTGCACAGTATTTAATGAAATTGCCATTTGGTCCCTTCGCTTCGTGAATTTAAGTTGCTTCCCATATATATATATATATTTTTAAATTTATTTTTTCTAACTTGCAAAATAATGTATGTGATTGAGTGTTAACATTTATCGTTTTACAAAAAGTTATAGTCGATTGTAACTATGTAACTTAAAGATTTTAAACCGCATAACAGTTCAAAAACCACGGTTCGATCGTTCTTCCAGCATGGACAATAATCGAACTCGTTGCCTTGTTTATGATATCAATTATAGGAACGAGCGTTTGCCGCTTTACTAAAACCTAGAGTTGGTGATAACGGTACAATTCAGATCTTTTAAACCGAACAACAGCTCAAGTACTACGGTTCGATCGTTCTTTTAACATAAACAATTATTGTACCCACCAATTATATATCCAGTTATCCACCACACAAACGACTTGGACAATTGAATCATACGCTTTTACGACGATCCAACATCAAATTTATATTATTTTTGAATAAACAAAATCATATCTCACATTTTTTTAAAAATTAATTGATTAAGTAAACAATAATGTGTTCATTACAGTAGCAAAACATAATTTTAGTTTTCATACTTTTTTACTAAAATATATTTTGAAACTGAAATTGCGATAAAGATAAAGAACACAAACAATCACATATTTACTATATATAAATATAAAATATATATCATTATATATAAACAAAAATTTTATAATAATCTGTATATAAGTTATATAACAAAAAAACTAAGATAAAAAGATCAAAGTTGATTAAAAATTTTAGTTAGAAATTTATATAATAAATAAATTTAAAATATATAAATTATAAATAATGAGTTATCTTCTATAAAAAAATATTCCATAAATACAAATTTTTTTAGCTGACAACTAAATTTTATCTATATTTTTTATAAATATAAATTTAATTTTTGTTAAAAAATAATGTAAGAGCACTAAAATTTTAAACTTTTTAAAATTAAGAAACGATGGATGTTAGAATATTATTATTTTTAAATCATGTAACTAAGCTTATTTTTTAATTAAAATATTAGTTATTTTTTATGATTTTTTATTAGAATTAAAATTGAAAGGTTTAGGATTAAATTTTTACGAGCCATTATCTAATTTTATTTTAAATTTATTATCAATATTTTATATTTACACACATAATTATATATTACATATTTATATTTGATATCTTGACAAAAATAAAATTATATCTATTTTGGTATATTACTTTTAAACAAAATTAAATAATTAGATATATTATTCGATATCGAATCCAGTTAACATGAAAGATATTAAAACTATATAAATTTTTTATTTTAGAAATGATTAAAAAAACCCATTAAGAAATGTTCATGTTAAAAAATTTATATATCATTTTAATCTTGAAAATAATTAAGTATTTTTCATGTTTTATAAGAAGATCTTTATAAATTATCATTTCGTACTATTTTAGATTACTAATTGTTATGTTCATATGTTGTCCTCGGATTTTAATAAATATCATAAATTAGTCTTTACAATAATATTTATTTATAAAATTAATGGTGACGACTAATTATTTATTTATTTTAAAATGTTTAAGAACTAAAAATAATTTATTTTATCTATTTTATTTATTAAAGTTGAGGACATTATAGTAACCATTTAGGAAGGATATTGACTTTTTCTTCCAATTTTACTGTTATATGATACTAATATTACACTTTCGTTTTTTGTTTTTAATTTCAACACACATTTTTATTTTTATTTCAATAATTCAAATATCAATTTAGTCTATCCATAATTTGTTAAATTTTACTTTAGTCCATCGATAATGATAAAAAAGACTGTACAAACATATCGCGTGTGTAGATTAACTAGTATTAAGAAAGTACGAGGATTAAATTGTAGTTTTCTCCTTTACAACATACAACGAAGGGATTCTTGTTTTCTTCGGACTATTTTCATTTCAGACCCTCTGTGTTTGCTTTTGCCTCTGCAATAAACAGAACACAAAACCTCCCAATTTCCGCCCTTTTGCTGCCGCACTCCGCCTGATCTACAGAGCTAAGTGAATCCAAAATGTTACGCAAGTGAGCGAATATATCACGTTTTAGATTTTTAGTCCTGAAAATTTATTGTATTCTGGTTAATTTTGTTGAAATTTGGGTTTTACTGTTATCGTAATCATCTCGGCATTAACTTTTGTAGGTCAGTTTTGCAACTGGCGTCACGTATTTCGGTTAAAGGTGTTCCATTGCGAACTAAATCTCAGGCACGTTATTCATTTTTCAAATTCTCCATGTCTTCTGTGAAGTATTGCTGTGGAAATTGGAAGACAACTCTTTCCTTCTAAGTTTTTTTATCACCTTTTTCTTTATCAAGATGAGATCATGATAAATGATTCTTTGGGTTTCTTTATATAATTGGATGCTATGTATCTCGTGTTTGATAACTCTTTGTTTGAAGTCTATATCATGATAGTTTTAGGGAATCGTGTTTGAAACTTTAATCATCAAATGTAGCTACCTAAAAAGAATGTATCTTAACAGTCTTCTATGCCAGTGCCATCATTTTTGCTTGACTGAATTTAATCAAGTTGATTTAATGTTTCAGTCTTTTTAAGCATTTTGTTGTATTTGTTTTGATATATTCTTTCAAAGTTTCAAACATTTCTCCGTGATTATTTTTTTTTTTTTGTAATTTATTTAATGATGCATCAATTTTCAGGTTTATGGCAACAAATTATAAGTTTACTCGAGGCAGCTTTTGAACCCTAAACTACTCTGTTACCTTCTAGGCTGACATAGAAGTAGAATATGTAAAGGCATACATTGAGGCTTGTCATTATATAAAATTGGTGCCAGAAAAAAAGTATCACAATTTTAGGCTTTATTTTGGGAGTTTTGGGGAAATATTTGAAGAACGGAGGAGGAAAATAAAACGTTGTTTGGTTTTTTTAGGGGAATGGCATTGTTAGGGTAGATGTCAAATCATTTAGGAAATGGTTGGGGTGAAAATTTTGAAATCTTAAAACAATATTTGGATTAGAATGTAATAAAATAACGGAATGTTTTTGGGTTTATGAGGAAAAATTTAGTTAAAAGTAGTGATTATGTTGGGGAATCTGAAAAGGGTGAAATATGTTTTGGGGAAATAAAATAAATATGAATGATAGTGTTATGTTCTTATCGGGAGATAAGAAATAAATTTTAGAAAAGAAATACAAATACGGTGAAAATTTTCCTGATGAGTTGGTCGGTGTACATTATCGTTAGCCGTTTAAAGGTCATCGAAAAGCGCTAACTGAAAGTAACAAGATACTGTCAAACCTTAAAAGTATCAAATGTGTGCCAAGAAACAATTGGGAGCTGTCCATCTTGTATTCAGGATTAACTGAAGCATTTTATAGATGCTTGTCGGTGCATTTCAGCTGTCAGGTACTTCGGTTTATTTTGAATCTCTTCCTTGGTTGTGGTCACGAGGTTCAATCAGGAATGAGAGGTAGAAGAAAAGAATTTACTACTCAATGAGTTTACTGCCCTCTGCTGCTAGAGACTTGTAGGTCATACTAGTAGTAGTGCTCGTTGTAATAATGTCAATGCATGAAGCACAAAGAAGGATCATAGTGCCTGACTGTGATAAAATATTAGAACAATACTAATTGTATGGATATGTAAATAGCTCTCTGTAGAATTTAGGTTTGTTATTTGCTGATGTCATTGGCAACTTCTCGAATAGATTATTCAATCCATTTATTTTACAGTATCAATGATGTAATTCATTCAATCAGTTACTGAGAATATAATTTTCCTCCTCACTTTATTATTCTATCTGACTGGTTTTTTAGAATGCATGGGACACTATAAAAGATCACAGTGTGTGGATGATGAATGTGAATGATAACTTTAATATTATGTTAACACGACAGACGGATAAGAAGGAATGCTTGATGTAGCGTGCCACAACTATGGCAATAGATGTCTCACCATTGAGCTGATTGATCGAAAGGTTTGCGTTATAATCTGCTGAAACACTGGTATAATTTGCAGCTTCCTTCATATCTTTATTCCAGAAGGACGTTGTCCACTTCTCAGAAAAATGAATCACACAAGCCTGGTTCAGGCAGCAATGTCCCTGAATCTCAAAGTCATGGACCAAAAATTATTACCGGAGGTCTCGCATTGGGTTCTGCTGTCCTTGCAGCCTATTATTATGGGTATCTTGATACATACATTGGTAAGGAGCAGCAAAGCACTGGTGAGCACGTGAAGGTTCAGATTAATGATAAAAACACCCAGGAAGTGGCAGAAGAAATTGCACATCCTCAAGCTGGTGAATTAAGTGAGCCAATTTCTAAGAACAGCTTGCAGGATACAGATGTAAAAAATTCTAATGCGGACCACACCGAGAAAGATCCTGAAACGCGTTCAGAGTTAAATCTACCAGAAGATTCATTACGTGCTGATGGAGATATAAATATCCAAGTAAAAGATATTGAACCACCATCACAAGAAAATATTGATCTTGTTAAAGATGTTGATTTGCCTAATGTTCCTGGTGGCGACCTTTTCTCAGATGATGCAACTAGTAAACCATCTGAGGAAAGCTTTGACCTGAAGGTGCCAGAGATAGAACCTGATGAAGAGCAGTACAAGGTTATTGACATCATCCCAAAATTCACATCAGCTGATGAAAATCCTGCAGAAATTGGGATCACGCCTATGTTAAAGGAGAAAATCACCACTCAGGATGTGCAAGAGGTAAACTATGGTTTTGATTGGTGATCATAAATGTCCCCAGCACCATTTTCAGTGTATTTTTTTGTGCGCACTGCTCGCAATTTTTGTGAAGTAACTTTTGGTAGGTTGTTCGGGGTGATGGCACTAAAAAATCTGGCTCCCTTCTTGATGATTACTACTTAAGAGATAATATCGAAGAACCTACTACAGCTACCTCCAAAAGAGAAAGTGTAGGTGTTGTGATAAATAAAGTTTTCCCCTTAAAAAGAGCAAGTTTCACACTGTTTCTTGTTTATATTGCATAACAATTTCTTTCTCACTTCATTTTTCCCTTAAAAAATTGGAATGTGTTCATCCCTCATATGTTTTAACATTTATTTTGGAATTAAAGGATGTTATTTCCGCAATAGAGGATGCATATGATGGCTACATATCTAAGGATGGGAAACTGGTTCTTGACTTTTTGCAAGCCATACATGCTGCTGAGAAAAGGCAAGCAGAGATAGATGCTCATGCTTTTGCGCTGGATAAGAAGGCGATGAAGGTTAGGGTAAAAGTTTTCATTATTTTGTTCATCGTATTGGCCAAACATTACTGGTGACTCAGTCGTTCCCAGATGGAAATTCTATGTTTTGATTATGCCGGATGATTTCCCGAAGAATTTCTTACTGAGTAGCTTGAAGTTGAGCTGCGCATCATTCAGCTAATATGTGGTTTGAATCATCCAGGAAAAGTTTGAAAAGGAGCTCAAGGATGCAAGGGCCAGGGAACTCATGTATGCTGAGAAAGAAGCCATCCTTGACAAGGTTTTAGAAAAATTCTTTCTTTTGCTTGGCATCTGGCAGAATGCTAATGCGACGATATAATTGCTCTATATTGCAAAAAATCGTGATGGCAACTGTTGTAGAAGCCTTGCTCATTTACATCATATGCAGGATTTTTGTTTTTTCTCCACCTTTCCTATCTATTTTTGGGCAGATCCATGTGTTTAGTGATAACTATATTTCTTTTTTGTGTTCTCTTATTGTTTTTTTCAATAATATTATATTTATTTTGTCACTACAAAAGTTTCTGTTTGAAAATTTTCAGGAATTAGTCAGGGAAAGAGCAAAAGCAGCTGCTTCTCTAAAATCACTTCAAGAAAAATTCGAAGAAAAACTCAAAACAGTGCTCGAGGAAAAAGTAATGTTGTATTGTTTTTAGACATAGTTTTCTGTATGATAGATATTTTGCCTCGTGGACTTATTACTGCAGCCATTTGCAGGAAGCGGAAGCGGAACTAAAACTGAAGAAAATGCATGATTTAGCGAAAGCTGATCTTGCTGCAGCAATTGCGAGTGAAAAAGCTTCCCAGATTGAAAAAATGGCCGAAGCAAATTTTCATGTATATTACTTGTTGACTTCCCGTATAAGGATATGATTACTTCGATGCAGCTACTTAATGAGAGGAAAACAAGAAAGAAATTTATTTTCGTAACACTTGTTAAAAAATTGTGTTGCTGCTTAAGCTCTTGCTGATGATGAATGATGCAACAATTAAATGGTGTTAAGTAATATTTTAACTACTGAGATGCTGATGTTGTCCTATACTAAGGCAAACTGTGGATCTGATGTTCGGTGAGGATAATGGAAAGTAAATATTTTCTGTAATTGTATTTGGTAGAGGTAGAAGTTTAGAGATTCGAGATATTCTGAGTTATCTTTTAGGAAGAATTATAAGTATTTCTCATATAGTTGAGCATAAAAATGATGATGAGATAATATTGAAAAAGTTGGTATGTTTTTGACATAATTCCATCTTGTTAAACAAATATCAAGTTCTATATTCTGATGGTTGGTGCTGCCCAATAAAAAACATTGTGAAAATTAAATTCGTCTCAGTTTTTTTGCGTGAGATTTTACCCAATGAGTATCCATACAAAAGTAGAAGTTCAAAAACCACATTTTAGTTTGTTTTAAATATTGAAGTTTTCTTGTTGCATAACTAATAGGTTCGTGAAAATTTATCTGCAAACATCAATTTGGGCAACACATCTGTTGTTCAGTGGCTGTGTAATTTATCTGCTCCTTTCCATTCAAAGAATTACATCGAAGGTCTATTTGCTTAATTTGTTTGCAGTCAGGGGACCTCCAATGAAAAATCATGTTGGATTTGTCATGTGTATGATAAAAGTGACTGATTCTTCTGTGTGTGTGTGTGTGTGTGTGTGAGAGAGAGAGAGAGAGAGAGAGAGAGAGAGAGAGAGAGAGAGAGAGAGAGAGAAGGGGGGGAGGGGGTTGGAGACTTCTCATATTCAAGGCATCTGAGTTTCTTCTTGATGTAACATACTGGAAAGTTGGATCAACATCAGTGTCACATTAAACGGAGGGATAAACTTGTGGTTCTTTTGTCATAATATCCGTATTATGGGCGGATGCATTTACCTCCTTATATCTCTTTTGTTCATTCCCGTACATGGATTTGCTCACAAATGAAAAAAAAAAAAAGACAAGGCTTTTGGATATCAAAAGCCCCTTCCACCTCTATGGAAAAATGATCGATGATTTTAGTTTTTCGTTTGTTTATTCTTTTCTTTTTATTGGCAGATAAATGCCTTGTGCATGGCATTTTATGCACAATCAGAAGAAGCTCGCCTGAGTCATTCTGTTCAGAAGCTTGCCCTGGTAATCTCCTCATTTACAGTATATCTACAAGTTCATTCTTCTAGACATGTCCTATAATTGGGCTTCGTTTTGGTTTCGTTCTTCATTTCTTAATTTATTGATTTTAACATTAATGTCATAATTCTGAAAGAATTCAGCTTTTGCATGGCCTAGACATCAATCAATCAAGTTGGGATTGTAATTGATATTTTTTCTTTTACATTTTCCTCATAAATTCGTATGAATTTTGATGAGATTTGTTCGTTAATTTGGTGTTGACAATGTGGCATGATTAAGGAGTTTTTACTTGGTGATATCCATATGGTTAAAAACTGTTATTTGATGATTCCCATTGTTTTTAATCCATTAGAAGCTGCAAAAAACTGGAAAGACAATATAAAAGTTATTCTTTGTCCCGTAAGTAGTCTGTTTCATTTGATTGACATGAGATTTAATAGTCTAATGACTGCAGGGAGCATTAGCTCTTGAAGATGCATTGTCCAAAGGGCTGCCAATTCAAAAGGAAATAGAAGCCCTCCACCCTCATCTTGAAGGCGTTGACAAAGACTCACTGATAGCTTTAGTTCTATCTTCCCTTCCTGAAGAAACGAAAAAATACGGCACAGATACTTTACCCCAATTAAATCACAAGGCAAGTTATTTTAATTCTTTGTGACAGATATAAATGATTATCAGTATTTATGCAACATATTAAATTAAAATGATGTTTATGCAAAAATAAGCTTTATACAATAAGATTTATAAAATGTGCAAATAAATATGTAAATGCAACTAACAATATATTTAATAAAGATTACGCCCAAACCCTATAAAAGAGCTAACCTAGTGGGTTGGTGGCGGCGCCGGGCGATTCGCGGCTGCAGTGGTCGGCGGTTCAAGGCGAAAGAGGAGGGGTTGTGGGTGACTGGGCTGGTGGGGCTATTATGTTTGTGAAGAGGGTGTAATAAGTGTATTAATAATTGGGATTTTTTTAAATTTTGTTGACTTTGTCCGCCTCGCCAGCCCATGCGCCTGCCCCTGCTCATCTTCTACTGCCTAAGGCAAAGGCGGCGTGGTCAACCGCCGCGGCGCTAGGCGGCCGCCTTGTATAACGCTGAATGGCCGTCTAGAACGCTGAATGTTGCCATAGTCAATGTCTTATTAATAATCTCGAAAATGCTTCATCTGAATGTCTAATTTTTAATTTTTTCTTTATCTAGAATTACATCACATTAAATTACATATTGTGGCTTCAACATCAGTTTAATTTGACCGTTTATTCTTCTTCTTATCCAATTGCATAGTTACGTACTGTATTCCCATTATTTGTCCTGCTGACTGGTGCATATGCTTTTTATTCTTTTCTTCTTTTGTGTGTGTGTTATTTTTGATGTCATGTACAACACTTATTTTTTGTTGTCAAGATCCCTACCCGTCCAAAATAATTGAATAGTGTTGCATATTTGCAGTTTGATTCTTTGAAGGGGACATTAAGGCACTTCAGCTTAATCCCACCAGGCGGTGGTGGGATATTGTCACATTCATTGGCTCGTATTGCTTCTTGGTTGAAGGTGCATTTTCTCTCCTTACTGCCCTGTACATTTTGATGAAAGTTTGAGGAGATAATCGAGTCATTTATTCAACTTTAATCTTGTTTGTCACCACTGAGTTCAGGTCAAGGAGGTAGACCAATCAGGCGACGGAATAGAATCGCTCTTTAATAGAGTCGAGAGTCTGTTAGCTCAGGGCAAAGTATGTGAAGCAGCGGATACTCTTGAGAACGGGGTTAAGGACAGCAAAGCAAGTGAGATTGTGGACGACTGGGTCAGACGAGCTAGAAACAGAGCTACGACAGAGCAAGCTTTGACTGTTCTGCAATCCTACGCCACTTCTATCAGCCTAACATGAACATCGTGTCAAGTCATCCGGTTTCATTTCATTACCGCAGATTACCCTCTGTTGCTCTGGTGTATCGTGGGAACATTTCCGTTGCCTAAATAATCTGACAAGCTCTCTAAAATCAAATGGAGCCTGCATCATTGCTGTCATGCTGTATGTTTTCATGCAATGTAATGAAATACCATGGAGTTTCGTGATAGTTCCCTTTTTCCATCGTCCCTTATTTTACTGGTAAAGAGGATATGAGAAATTCCATTGAGATAATAGAGTTTCGTTTGGATAAGTACTTGTAAAATATTTTTTACAAAATTTTTATAAATGTTTTAAAATTGTTTTAAAAACAAATATGACAATTATTTTATAACAACGTTTTTATATTTAAAAAATAATATGTTTTGATTTATTTCATTGCTTTCAATTCGATCTTAAATTATCAATGAATATCTCTCGAGTGTTCTTTAAAAAAAAAAACTTAGAAAATATCTTTTATTTTTTTTAAAAATATTTTACAAAGATCTTAATAAAAAACATATTTATTTTTTTTAATTTATAAAACACTAAAGACGCTTTTAAAATATTTGCCTCCAAATTCAACCAAAAGGTTGCAGAACAAATCTTAAAGCGGATTCAAGGTTGTTATCGAGTTTTAATAACCCCTTTGGTACATATTATTAATTAAAAATATTTAATTTTTAAAAATATATTGAATAATATTAAATAATTTAATTATTTATTTTTGTGTGGAAGTCTTGAGATGGAAAATATATCAATTTGGTGGATTTGCTGGTCGAACTCATATTAGGCTCGTTGAATTTTGGGGTCGGGGGTAGGTCTAAAGAATAGGCGGGGCAAGCCTCCGATTTAGTCACATCCACCTCATTGTCATTCCTAATTTAGATATTGAATCTTACAAGATTATCAATGCAAATGACTTTTTGTTATTTTAAAAGTATCAACACAAAACAAGATCATTAATATAAAATATAGTCGTATTATTTCAGAAACACCAATATAGAATTAAATTATTTGCTACTTCAGAAACGTCAAATTAAAACGAAAAGTTATGAGACCATCAACATAAAGTTAAAAATTTGCATTTCAAGAACATCAACATAAAAAGTTATGTTCTTATAGAGCATCAATGTCAAATTTTAAACATGTGGTTTTATAATAAAAATGGCTAGAGAAATAAGAGAACCGATATGAATTTAAATCCGTAAATTAAAATTTTGTATCGTAGATAACATGAATAAATTAAGGAAAAACTCCAAATAAATCTTAAAGCATATTTTCAATTAGAGTAGGTCTCTTGTGAGACGATCTTACGAATCTTTATCTGTGAGACAGGTCAACTCTACCGATGTTCACATTAAAAAGTAATACTCTTAGCATAAAAAATAATACTTTTTCATGGATGACCCAAATAAGATATCCGTCTCACAAAATACGACCCATGAGACCGTCTCACACAAGTTTTTGTCTTTCAATTAAGCATCATTCCACATGTCAGATAATCTTTGATATGAGTTTTAATTTCAAAAACTTTTTAGTTTTAACTCCACGTTTAAATAAAAAAAAATCGAAATTACATTTATTTTATCACATTCTTTGCACATGAACTCTTTTACCGAAGTTGAGCTGATAAACTGTGTTAAATATTATTTTTCTTACCTTTATTAATTTATTTTTTATATTCATTATTAATATTATTATCCATATTACATGTTTTTGATTATTTTCATTTATTATTCTTATTATTTCTTCTCATTATTAATTTTAATAGTGAAAAAATAAGGAATACATTATTAACAATTAGAATAATTTATGTGATGTCATTTTAATAATCATCAGTATTAATTTATTATTTTTTATGTATTAATCTTATTATTTATAATATATTTTTCTTAAATGTTATCTTCCTCAAATTGAAACCTCTTCTTTTTTATCATTGAATAAAATTGGTAATATATTCAACATTTATTCTTTCCCACCCATTTTTGACAACAAAATATTATTTTGGCTTCTTGTTTCAATGTGTTGACAATCTTTATTCTATGAATTTGACCATACTTTTGGATAATTAAGGCGATTGAGAAATAACTTTGAGTAAATAACTCTCTAAAGTAGTACAATCGACAGTCAGAATATTGTAGTTTTTCAATTTAAGTTTATTTATATCAATGATTCACTTAATAGGATCAATTCAAAGCAATATAAGTCATTCTCATACCAAATTTTATGTTATAATAATTTGATCATTCTGACCATTAATGGGTATTATTATTCATAAATTGAGAACCAATATACTATGATTTTATATTATTAGACAATGATTGAGTAGTCCTAATTCAAGTTTCAATTTGTAATAATTAGATAATAAATGGACATGTTATTATTATGTCAATCTTGTTAAAAATAACTATGAAAACCCCATTTAAACAAATTTTGAGCTATATTAATTATCAAACATCTTAAGGAGATCAATCAAAGAAATCTATTTTGTTCTCGTACCAAATCCACCTCGTTCTCATATTAATTCAATTATTAAATTTGAGCTAATAGTAAGTACTATATTGTATCACAAAAGTACCAAATCTATTTTGTTCTCGTACCAAATCCGACCGTCTTACAAATAAGATATATTCAATGCAAGCAATCTATTAAACATCACATAGATCAATAAATCAAAGAAGACATGAAGATAAAACTCAAAGTAAAGAACACATGGTTATCATGACCTAGAACAAAACTTTTAGTATCACCACAATAACAAGTTAAATGTTTTCCTTGTCTTTTGGAACCCTCAATTCTAAGGGTACCCGCATTGGGTGTTAAAAGGGTGTTATCCAATGACGCCCACTCACATGAGAGATATGAACGCCCCTGTGTCAGTTTTTTTTTCTAAAAAAAGATAATTAGCGACGGTTTGTGATAAACCGTCGCTATTTGCGACGGATTTTCAAAAACCGTCGCTGAACATGGGCCCCACACACGTGATGAATATTGATTTAAATTTCAAATTTGTACTTTTCAGTTATTGTAATTTTCGATTATTGTAATTTTCATTTTCGTTAATGTAACTCTCCGATCAATTAGTATTTTGCATCTTCTCTTAAGTTTAATTTATTTTCTAATATTTTTATGCAATTGTTATTTATTATTTTATGTTGTACCGTTTTATTTTAGGTTTATAAAATTTTTTAATTTTAAATAAATGACACTCATAAAATTAAATGATTTTACGTATTAAATATATAAAAACATATTATTATTATTATTAATATAAAATAATAATAATTCAAATTTCTTAAAAAATTTGAAATTGAATATATTTAATTTAAAGTAAGAGTAAGATGAATGAGTGGACAACGAGACCTACAAATAATGAGTGTGAATGTTAAAATGAATGTGAGAGAATAGATGTGTTAATGTAATGTGTATGTGGCATGTGGACCTTACGATTTTTGATGAGGTGATGAGTGTTATACGGATGCTCTAACAGATACAACATAAATTTGAACGTCTAGAATTGATAAGATAGCACCGGTAGATCTTTGGTGATTAAATATTGACTATAAATGTGTGCAAATGTGAGCATCTTGTTATTTAAAATAATAAGATTGATCGAGATCTTGTAGATAGCAGATTAACTTCAGTAAGTTCGGTCTATGATTGTTTGTGGGTGGTTTCTTTAATATTGAATCTGCCTATTTATATCGGAAGTCTCCACTTGTTAGAAACTTTCTAACGATCATATTTACTGACATCCGACAAGAGAGCTTTGTCAAATTTTACTTAATAGCATATCCCATTTAATGCCCCTAGGGATAGACGTCTTTGGATTCTTAAAAGTTGTTTCGTCTTTGACTTTAGGAGACATTGTTATCAACCGGGTGTTGTTGGATATGTGACAGTGATAATTTAGCTTATAGATTTCAACTAGGATTAATATGCGGCTTAAGTCTTCTGATGCGGGTCGGTCAGAGTGCAGTTTGAAACGAAGCTTGAATTATAAATCAGTGATAATACAGTCCGACTTGACTTCACAGTGTCCTGCTAGAAACTTGTAAATACTCGTAAATAGCAGCTAGACCCTGAAACAATTTGATAATGTTTGTTATCACCAAAATTTATGATATTTTCACACCAAAAATTTCCTCATTTTCTAGTGATGACAAAATTAAGCTGCTAGACTAAGTACATATGATACATTTAGTACAAAATCAAACACAATTAAGAAAATAATGTATTTTATTGAGTGAATGAAAAGACATTGTTATAATAAGGACAAAAATATGTAAATTCTATTACACGTATGGAAAAGAAAAAAATTATCTTCTAAAGTTTGAACCGTTGCTTCCACTACCATTGCCTCTTTTTTTAGTGGCTTCCTCATATAGTCTTCTTCTTTCTTAAGCATTCTTTCCTTCATATTTGGCTTTTTCATGCTTTCTTTGATGCTCTTCCAGTTTTTTGTAATCTTACTTCTTTTTGGTATCACCACACTACATATACTTTATAATTTCTTACAGATGCCTGCCAAGGGTAGTCTGTAGATGATCAAGCCACACATCCATATGAGTCTTGACTTTTGTAATTTGGATCGAAAGCTCGAAATTCATTTATGTGTCTTGATTCTTCATTGTTTTCTAATCAGTGCTTAACATCTGGAAGTGTTTGACAATATAGCTCATGTCTTTGAGCACTTGAGAATTGAAATTATCAAAATGAAGCGTTGTGAGCAAAAGTGCTTAATTTCCAAGTCGTTGACAAACTTCGACACATCTAGAAGTGTTTGTCAATATATCTTGTCTTAGATCATCAACTTTGATGTTTTTTCCCTTCGAAAGCCACATTTTCAATTCCCAATTGAAAATACCATCACAAGTAATGATATTGATTAGAATGATAATTGGTTAGACCTCAAACACTCACCATTGGTACCTAATAATTATTATTTGATACCAAATTTAATCAACTTGATGGTGATTACTGTTATATTTGTACCTTAAGTATCCCGAACTGTGCTTGATTTTGTGGACACAACAACAAGCTCACTCTCTAATTAGTCGAACATCTTCATATGAGTAGGTCTCTTGTTAGACGACACTCACCATTGATACCTAATAATGTTTATTTGATACCAAATTTAATCAACTTGATGGTGATTATTGTTATATTTGTACATTAATTATCTCGAACTGTGCTTGATTTTGTGGAGACAACAACAAGCTCACTCTCTAATTAGTTGAGCATCTTCATATGAGTATGTCTCTTGTGAGACGGTCTCACGAATCTTTATTTGTGAGACGGGTTAAACATATCGATATTACAAAAAAAAGTAATACTCTTAATATAAAAAGTGATATTTTTTCATGGATGAATCAAACAAGAGATCCGTCTCATAAAATACGATCCGTGAGACCGTCTCACACAAATTTTTTCCTCTTCATATTCATACATTATTTCTCTAATATTGTGCCGAAGTACAACTTATTTTTGCCTTGTTATGGTAATGAACGTCCTCAATCTAGTGAATGTAGGTAAGTTTGGGAATTTATGTTACAACTTACAATTGCACCTTATGTAAGGTTTTATAGCCTTTGGTGTTGGGTGGGGATCAAATTAAATTATGGAATATGTTTTGATGTTGTACTTTCCAAAAGTTCACATGAGATTTATTTACTATCATTTATATTCTTTCTCCAAACCCCACTGATTTTGTCGTCCTAGCTAACATATCATTTAACCTTCAAAATATAATAATATGACAAAACATTGTTCAATCTTTAACGTTCTTGACGAGATTTAAGTATTTTTCCACAACCTCTAAATTTCTTTAATGACAAAAATTTATGTGAGGCAGTCTCACGGGTCATATTTTGTGAGACGGATTTCTTATTTGGGTCATCCATGAAAAAATATTACTTTTTATGTTAAGAGTATTATTTTTTATTGTGAATATCGGTAGGGTTACTCGTCTCACAGATAAAGATTCGTGAGACCGTCTCACAAGAGAGTTACTCTTTCTTAATAATAATAATAATAATAATAATAATAATAATAATAATTATTATTATTATTTAAAAAATGTGACAATTGGATCTTAATTTGGACCAGATATTTGAGAAAATAACTTTGGATAAATTTTATTTTTTTAAAAATAATTTTTTTCCAAATGTGTTTGAATGTTTTTAAATAAATATTTTTTTTTTAAAAAATATTTGACTAACTGTCCCTAATTTCGACTTACTAGCCACGTAAACAAGCAGCGTGAGGGCTAGTCACCTTTTTTTTTTTTGTTCTGTATCTTCTTCCTCACTACACTCGTCGCCGGAACTCACCCAACTTTCTAATTCCACCGCCCCCCACCCCGGCGCTACCCACGTCCTTCCGAGCTTAAGTTTGCCATCACCTCCTCCGAGGTAGTGGCGCTCTTCCACTGCACTGTCACAAATACTCTCATACGATACGTACATTCGTGATTTCCTCGGTCTTGTAGAGTTTCGGGCCATTTTACGATCTCCTTTAGGAATGGACATTCGGTTTATTTTGCTCGGTTTATCGCTGATTTGGTGTCTTCATTGTGGGTTGTCGGAGCCGATTATATTTCCAGCGAGGTTGGTGCATAGGTTTTCCGATGAAGCAAGGGAAGTTATGATTTCTAGAAATGGAGCTGATGTGGTCAATGGCGGTGGAGCTGGACGCGCTTGGCCGCGGAAGCCGAGCTCAGAGTATTATCGGCGGTTGTTGAGCAGCGATGTGCAGCGGCAGACGCTTAAGCTTAACCCTCAGTTTCAATATCTTTACCCCACTAAAGGCAGCGCCACCTTGCCCCTCGGAAACGACTTTGGATGGTTCGTGTTTTCTCTGTTTTTACTGCGGATAAGTTGGATGCGTTTCTTTTGGTAATGTTTTATTTGCAACTAGAAACTTAATGTGCCGCAAATTTCTGGTATATTTCATTTACCACTATCGGGTCTGTTTTGTTCTCAGCATTTGGAAATTAAAATTTTTAATCCCACAAACGCGAGACTGTTGCTTTAAACAAACCAGAGGTTAGCACGTTAATAAGGACCTGTGTGATAAGCTGCTATAATTGGTGCCAACCATCGATTCTAATATGAATTTTTAGGGGCACCGAAATAACTTATCAGTGGCTGGTCGAGGGGTGGAGGACAGGTCCTAGTTTACCCGAAGAGACTTGGATGTATTTTTGGGATGTTTCCTGAATCAAGATGTGTATAGAGTTATATAGCTAAAGGTGTTAAGGAAGAAATGTGATGACAACATTTTTTTCTGTCAACTGAAGCACACGGCAAAGAGAGATGTGAGAAGAAGAAAACGTGCCTCATTTCTTTAGCTTTTGGCCAAATGGAGTATTAGGAAGAGTGAATACTCTCTTTCTTCTTTCTCATGTTTTTCTTGAGAATATTTTATTTTCCTATCTCATAGTCTGCCAGGAGAGAGCTAAGGAATTTTCTCCTTCAAAAGTGTGTGTGTGAGAAGAATTTAATAATTATTTGTGGCATTCCAATGTTAGCTGGGTAGTATGGTAGTTTAGATAATATAGGTATCATCTTGACTAATGTTCCAGACTAAGTCCAATAGTAGATCGTATTTTAGCTAATTGCCTTAAAAGCATCTTGCACGCTTTAGGCAAAAAAACTCTCACGCATATCTTGTAAACTATCAAATTTAATCTAATTAAATTTAGGTGGTAGTTCGATGCTACCACATAGTACCCGGAGTGCTAATCCAATAACTGCAAGAGTTTACTTATGTTTTTTTACATGGGTCCACACTTTGCATTACAAGAAAAAAACGTGTCCCCTTTTAGCCATTGGATTAAAACATGAACTACGCTTATGATAGCATGAACAAATCCTAAATTTAGGTTCCCTGTGAATCGATCAAACTCATTTAACTAATTATCATTGGAATCATAATCTTTTAAAACTTACCAAAGCAATTATTCCTGTAATTTATGAAACCATATAACTTCCCTAAAGTGTGCATTTAAATATGGCTGAATGCTGCTTCTTTGACAAAAAAAGAAAATCTGATTGTGCATTGGACATATATTAAATCAGCGAGGCTTTCTGTGAGTAGCATCCATTATCCCCTGGGTCCCACTGTCCCACGTGTGCACTTGGGGAATAACTTAGATTGACATAATGAATGGGAATTTTGTTAATGATTTGAATGGTGTGAGATTTGTTGCCTTTAAATTTTTTTTTGTTCGACCTTTGGAGAAAGTTATATGGTGCTTGGTCTTTTAAATCAGACAAATACGTGATTTCGGTTTTAAATTCGCTCTGTCTTTACACACTGAGATAAATCATGTAGCAGTAATACACGATTTAATGTTTTTATATGTCCACATTCTCCTAGCCCATCAACGGTGGCAAAAAACCATGCAATAATTATTTTATCCAACCACACAAAAGCTATGCATAGTATCACACTATCTCTGCATATTTTTTTTTATTGGAATACGATCAAGAGTTAGCAATTAAATAGCACCAATTATTTTGGAATTTTAATTTTTTAACCCCATATATTTCGTTTCACCTTATTTTCTTGAACAGGTTACACTACATGTGGATTGACATAGGCACACCAAGTGTTTCTTTTCTTGTGGCGTTGGATGCTGGAAGTGATCTATTTTGGGTTCCTTGTGATTGTGTTGAATGCGCGCCTTTAGCTGCCAGTTACTACAGCAGTCTGGTAGGAAACCTGTTCTTATCTTCTGGTCATTGTTGTTGTCATTTAGATGATATTTTTCCATTAACGAATATCTACAAACCGTCTTTATGTCACTGTTGTGATGATTTGGAAGATGTGTTTTTCTCATGAATGAACATCTGCATTCCTTGTTTATGGTTCTGTTTTAGCACGTAAAGAAATATACAAGCATTTACCAAATGCTCGAATGTTCAGTTCTGTGGCTCTTGAACATTGTATTTTCCATGTATAATCTGGACAAACATATCATGCTAATGAGGATGACTTTATAAACTCTCCCTGAGGTTTGGTTTGATTACATGTCCCTTCTTCAAAATCACGATAAAGACCACCTCTTCTGATATTTGTAGATTATGAAAGCTTACATTAAGCCAATTTCTGTTAAATACCCAATCAATAGGATATTATTTGTACCCTGATTATTTATTATTATTTAAAAGATTTAATATAAATATATTCAATTCTCCTAATACCCATAGGCCATAGCATATTGAAAGTTAAATACTGTGACCATAAAAAATTGCAAGTGAATAACACTGAAAGAAGAACTTGATTTTTCTTTCCAATTATGTTAGTCATTAATTTATTCTCATTTTTTAGATTGAATTTAATCTTTTTGTCCTTTTATTTCCCACTTTATTTGCTCGTCGTGATATTGTATTTTGGAGGTAGGGTTGGTGAGTGAGTTTTTTTCAAAATTAGATTTGGTCCAATCAACATTTGGTAGGGAGGAGTTTCCCCTTTATTTGTTTGAAACAGTTAACAGTCATATGGAACAAGATATATGGCTAAACAGGTGCGATATAATCCCATTTATGACACTGGCTGTTTTGCATACTATTGAGGCCCGTTTCTTATGATTTTTTTTAAATGGGTTCTTATGATTTGAAATTCTAAAAAGAACTCTCACGTCTCACACAGAAAAACCAGTTGGATTTAGTTTTTATGCCCTACGAAATGGTGGTACAATTTTTAGAATTGTCCTTTTATGTTAGACTTCATTAATTTGTATCTCAGAAGAGTACAAGGATAGAATTTGAATTGTTCTTCTTTTTGTTCATCACCTGAATCATTTTGGCAGCTGGGTGCAAATATAAAACTTGGTAATCCTCTGCACTGAGATTTACCTTTTTTCTGTTTATCACCCGAATTATTTTGGCAGCTGGGTGCAAATATTAAAGCTTGTCAGCTGTGTTCACCGAGATTTTCCTTTCTCTTTGGTTTTGCATACTGAAGTTCATTCTGATGATGATTCTGTGAACTCTGGAATATTGATTCTTATCGACACCTTTTTCTTGTAGAAAGACTTACCAGACTTTCTATTTGGTGGAACCCGTTTTATTTGGTCCCAAGTTGTCAATGAACCTATAGAAAGTTTACATTACCTCTTGGAATGGATACAAGCTTAATACTGCAGGCATTTCTTAAATAGCTCGTTGCTGTTGAATTAGTAGCATGTTTATTACTTATTTCCAAATGATTGATTGGCAGGTGCTCCCTGGTTTTTGGGGCATCTATTATGCAGGATAAGGATCTTAATGAGTACAATCCATCTGATTCTAGCACAAGCAAGCCCCTCTCTTGCAGTCATCAGTTATGTGAACTGGGACCAAATTGTCCAAATCTCAAGCAGCAATGTCCTTATACTATCAACTACTATTCAGATGATACCTCAACTTCCGGATTTCTGGTGGAAGATGTATTACATCTCGTGCCAGACCATAACAATGCATCCAGCAAATCTGTAAAAGCAACGGTCATTATAGGGTGCGTTTTCTCTGTGGCTGCTTTTGAGAAATATCCTCATGGAAGTGTTCTGTGTTCTTGGTGCTTATGTTATTATTTTTATTTTAGATGTGGTAGTAAACAAACTGGTGGTTACCTGAATGGAGTTGCTCCTGATGGTCTTCTGGGTTTGGGACTTGGAGAAATTTCTGTTCCAAGTTTTCTCGCAAAAGCTGGATATGTTTCAGACTCCTTTTCTCTATGTTTTAATGAAGATGATTCTGGGAGGCTATTCTTTGGGGACAGGGGAATTGCTGGCCAACAAACTACTCCTTTTCTATCTTTGGATGGAAAAAAGTAAACATTGTAATATAATTATATTTTCAAGATTTCTTATGTGGTGCCTATACATTGGACTTATGTCTGGTTATTTCATGGTTCAGCTTAACGTATGTTGTTGGAGTGGATGCTTGCTGCATTGGGAATTCATGTCTGGAGCATACAGACTTTGAAATGCTTGTTGATAGTGGAACCTCATTCTCATTTTTTCCCATGCAAGTCTATAAAAGAGTTGTTGACGAGGTATATTCTCTTCTGTTACTTATTTTCAAGGTTCTTTACACTATACTACATTTTGTGAACGTAGATCAGTTTGATCTGGAATATTGTTATTTGTTGCGATCATAGTTCGACAGGCAAATAAATGCTTCAAGGTCTAGCTTTGAAGGATATCCATGGCAATACTGCTATAAATCCAGGTACGTATTTGCTTGCACAGGAGCCTCTCTATCATCTCCTTCTTATTTGTAACTAATTTGAGTATTTCATTTTTAACAGTTCTCATGGGGTGCCCAAGATTCCGTCCCTGGTTCTGAAGTTCTCGTCAAACAACAGTTTTGTGGTCAGCAGTCCTGTTTTTGTGATCTATGGTACCCAGGTTGTTGCTTGTAATCTGAATTGTTTTGCATAGCAGAATTCTTTTTGATACATAGTTGTGGTAAACTTGGACAGTCTCAAAATAATTTTTGGATTATATGAGCTTGTCTGGCTTAAAAAATGGGGAAGCTATAATTTGTATCTGGATTGTTTATCTCATAGTTCAGAGTTATGAATAAGTTCTTGAACTGCAAATAAGAGAGAGATTTTTGTTAAAATTTCTTTTATTGATGTCGAACAACACACTAATTTTATGGTTACGAACCTAATTGTACAAGGCAAGACACAACAATGAGATAAACTTGGATAACAAAGGACAATTATGGAAAGTGTGGTTACAAATTCCTCACTCAATGTGGTGACTGATGATGACAAATTGGACTGAGCCAATAGTGTGTCTGTTTGCTCTGATGGATGTTTTTGCTTGTGTATACCTCAATGATGATACTTATGATGGATGCAAATCTGACTATTTTCTTCACTCTGCAGGGTGCAGTTGGGTTTTGTTTAGCGGTACAGCCCACAGATGGAAATTTTGGAATATTTGGGCGTAAGCACAGACTCGCATTCCAATGACATATTGTAGTCAACACTGAAATTTCTGCTCTCTTCCAAGAATATGGGAATATATTTGTACACTGATAATTGATCAGTGCTTTGGCTTCATTATCTTTCTCAAGTGATTTTCATCTTGGCTCTTGCAGAGAACTTCATGACAGGATATCAGATTGTATTTGATAGGGAAAAGGACATGTTGGGTTGGTCACATTCAAAGTGTGAGTATTTTAGTTCTTTATATCCCATTTTGGTTTGAATTTTTTTCCTTATATGCATGACATTATGCAGTTTAATGGGGTCTTTTGGTGCATTTTACTGATATCCCACTGCTGCTGTAGGTCTTTTTATCTGTGTAGTGCATGAAGCTGTTTGTATGTGCATATCTGACCTCATTTATTGTAATATAGAGTTGAAAGAACGTGAAAGAAATCTTTGCTGTAAGAGTTGATGATCCAGTTGTCAACTTTAATAGATTTGAAAGAATTTGAAAGAAAATAACGGCTCTAAGAGTTGGTGCTCTAGCTGTTAAACCGAGATGATGTACCATGTAAGTGGGACCACCAAGGCAACTTTTACATTAAGAACTATCATAACCTGTGACATAAACAAACAAGTCGACCACTGAGATTCACCCAAAATCTTAATCAAGCTTTGCTTTATCTCATTTTATGCTAGTAAGATGCATCTTAAGGTTCAAGTTTGAGCGTCCTCTTAAAACATGTATCATTTCTCCTTTATTCTGTGTATTCCTTGACTCGTGAATTATAGAAATATGAATTAGCATTTTTAAAGAAGATATTGAAATTATTTCATGAACACACATCACAAGCAACTCTTGCCTTACTTGATTAAATATATGTGTTTTCATGAAATAATTTCAATATTCATCAAAACTGTTATAAATTTAGAAGTTTGTATGTAATATTGTTTTTTCATTTTTTGTTGGACAATATGGCATGGACATCCTCTAAGAAGTATCTATGCTGATCTTCCTATACTTCGTGAAGTCTCCGTTAAACATCGTTAATTGAAACTATGGAATCAAAGGCGCACAACCCTCTATTAGATTTAGATTCTATTTTTTATTTGCTGAAGGAAACTGAAAAGTGAAACAACTGAACTGATGTAGTATAATCACTTTACTATTTCTCCGTGCTCAAGTGCTTATATTTTGTGTCATGCAAAGATTTAGAAATGGCTTTATGATTCAATGGAGTGTCCTCAATTTTGTCTCCGATCAAGATTGTTTTACGACTATCCATAAATCGTTGTATATTCATATTTCCCCCTTTCAAGTCAACAGCATTGATCTCTCCTGTGAACGATCAATCTAAACGTATTCCAGGTCTGGATCATAAAAATGGTGGAGGGCCAGTTGGCAACTCTCCTAATACCTTACCAACAACGGAGCAGCAGAGCGTGCCAAAGGGTCAAGCTGTTGCTCCTGCATTTGCTGGAAGGACACCTAAATCCTCAGCCTCGTGCTCACATATGGCAAAGTTGTTCATGATGTTACTGCTAATGATGCATGTCTCATAAGCATGTTCTCCCCTTACTCGAGCCTGGTAAAGCCTTACATATGCTGGTTCTCTGTCCACTACACTCGGCGATATTATGAAGTGAAGTAAATTGCATTGGATCGTGAACACTCCTTCTGATTCTATGTTAATATATGTGGAACTAATGCTCCCACCACATCACCAATGCAGCATAGAAGTAACCATAAATGATAAAAACCCTTTTGTTGGTTTCACATGTAAATTCTGCTCGCTGTATTTCTTTTAGTCCTCCTTACTATATATCTACTTTCCTATTTTTTGGCCTTTTCAATATGGTGATGTTTTATGCACCCTTATCATTGACCACCTTTTTCTTCCAGGCCTATTTGGTGCTAGGTGTTGGATTGGGATGTATTATCAACATTATTGTTTATAGTTTAAATTTCTTGAATTTTTAAAGGTCTTGCATTTGATATTCATCATTTCTTCAAATGCGTCGTGTTTTGACCTCTTGTTGTTGAGTAAGATCGTCGTTTTTCCTAAATCTACTATTTTTTTGTAACCGAAAAAAAGCAAGGTAAAATTTTGGAACATCAGATTGTAGCTAGAAGTAGATGTATTTGTTTGGTACCCATGAAACCTTGATGTGGCACAGTGGAACGTGTTTAATAAAGAAGAAACTCTACAAAAACTCACTTTCAAGAGCATGTTGGAAAGTTGGTTTACTAAAACAGCTTTTGATATTTTAAATAAACTGGATACAAGGTTGGTTTGCTGTTGGTATATCGTTACTCGGAAATGTGGTTTTTTCACTAAGTCGTGTTTTTGTTTTGATCTTGTAGTTTGTTTGCTTGATGGTGTATTTGTTATGATCTACGATGAATGGTATAGCTATCTTCTCTTGTTGGGTTTTGATCAATACTGGCAAATAACTAAACTCCCTCTATTATTTGTGATGAAGATAATTAATTACTTATGCAGTGGACATCCATTTTCTTTCCATTAGATTCTGGATAATGATTTTTATTTCTAGATTAATAAAAAAAATTATTATTGGGGTATTTAGATCGATTTTGAAATTTTTTTAAAAAATATTATTAAAGGTGTTTTGGTTCAAAAGGTATTAGGTGTGACGCTTTAAAATCTCACTTTATTTACTTTTTCTTCAACTTTCTGTCATTTCTCCCACATTAAGTTATAAAAAAACACGCATCTGTCAACATGCATAAGATTCAAAATCCACATTTCCAACTAACTGTGTGTAAAAGACCCTTTTTCTTTTACCACAAGGGATGGG
This sequence comes from Primulina huaijiensis, assembly GCF_012295235.1. Classification (NCBI taxonomy): domain Eukaryota; kingdom Viridiplantae; phylum Streptophyta; class Magnoliopsida; order Lamiales; family Gesneriaceae; genus Primulina; species Primulina huaijiensis. The sequence goes on along the minus strand of NC_133323.1, from coordinate 5,980,506 downwards.
GGGTTGTCATAGGGTTCGAACCATGGTCTATCACCGTAAACGAAAAAGATTTGATTCATATTCGAACTCAAACCAAAATTATTTTGTCCAATAGTTCGTAAAAGCTTAAATATATATATATATATTTTTCGAGCTTTCCGGACTTATCGAGCTTCCGAACCTTTCTTCTTGAACCTAAATATCCGAACAATAGTTCGAATATCTCACGAATAGGTTTGAACATTTCGAACCGAAACCAAACTTAAACTTCATTTAAAATTTTCGAGCTTTTAATCGAGTTCGAACTCGAATAATTCAACCAAATTCGAGCCTTAAATTTATACTAATATTCGATTCGATTCGTTTACGCTTGTCACTCTATCAGATAGACGGGGAGAGGATTATGCTAAAAGAACCCTTCTAAGTTCTAAGCAGCGAGTTGTGTGAAACAAATAACTCAAAACCCATTTAAAGGAAACTTACGAGGATAGCTTTGGAAGCTTGTCTTGTTCTTTTGAGGGACTTTCTTACAAAATTATTATTACATAACCCTTCTCCCATCTTCAAAAGAAGCTTCTAAGTTTGAAAAACTAGTCGAAGCCATTTTGCAAAGGAAAGGAGGAGGAAATGGGTGTTGCAGAGGCTCTGGAGTACATCTGTGAGCTGATGAGCAATGGAAGCAAACACAAGAAAAGTAAGAAGAAACAGTTCCAAACAGTTGATCTCAAAATCAGAATGGACTGTGATGGCTGTGAGCTTAAAGTCCACAAAGCTTTAGTTTCCTTAAGTGGTAATGCACTTTTTCCATATCATATATATTCCCTCCGCCATCAAAAGGACCTTCAAATTTCACGTTTCTTTTAATTACTATTCATCATCTCAATGTTCAGATTGTGGACACCTCAACTGAAAACAGTTTTTACATAACATTATCTGTCAGAAATTTATGTTGCCTTAATTACTCTCTATAAACCCATCTCGAGTCCCGTTTACACTTAATCGCGTTTGCGCATGTAGGAGTGAAATCGGTGGAGATTGACAGGAAACAACAAAAGGTGACAGTAACAGGATATGTAGAGCAAAACAAAGTGTTGAAGAAGGCAAAATCAACAGGAAAGAAGGCTGAAATATGGCCATATGTGCCTTATAATCTGGTGGCTCATCCCTATTCTCTCCAGGCTTATGACAAGAAGGCACCCCCTGGATTTGTCAGGAAACAAGACACCACCACAAGTACTGCCACCGCGGCACTTGAGGATCCTTACATCGCTATTTTTAGCGACGACAATCCAAATGCCTGCTCTATCATGTAATCAGGATTTTGAAACTATGTATAGGTTGCCGTTGTTCTTATAATTATGATTCAATGGTTATCAAGTGTTTCATGCACAGTATGTAGAATAATTCAGTTAACCATTATACGATTTCTAGTTTAGATTTTAGAAAAGGATATCTCAGTTTAAAACTTCGATCCACATAAACTAAAGTGATGGAGCCAACTAACAAATTATAAAGTAAATAGTTATGCCAATGTATTGAAGTTGAATCCTCAGTGCTCGAAAAAGCTAAAAAAGCAAATGCAAGTAAAGCATACCCCTTTTGCTGAACATCAAAATAAGTATACAATGTAAAACAAATTAAAGAACAATCTGTAGTCTCCCACAAGGGAGTTCAAAAGTCTGCAAATCATAAACCTCGTAGGAAACCTGAAATTCACGGATTTCGATTATAGTTTTATTTTTAACAATGAAACAATTCATGAAATCTTAAATTCAAACTTTACTTATTTACACATTAGTTACAATAAAATAGAATGAATTTCGAATTTCTCTATTATTAGGTGAACTTGATCATCTTAATTAACATAAAACATTATATAAACATACAAGAGTGGATCTGAAGTTTATGCTCTTACTTATCTGAAACTGCAAAATAAATTTATATATATTTGAAATTTATCGATCCAAACACAACCATCTCCAAAATATAATTGATGACAGATGAATTTAGAATCCTCCTGGTGCCCCAATCAAACAAGGAATGATGCTTGCAAGATCCATGTTAATAGTGTGATATTATACTATCATAACTTCCAAATTTTCTCTAACATTTTACTAATCTTTATCCTTGTTTGATGGATTTATAATATTAAAAGTAGTTGGTGATTATAATTAACTATATATAATTAACTATGAATTTTTCATTACTTATATTTAATTTTGGAGTTGCTCAAAATTAATAATTTGAGTACATCTTTTAAATTTCTCACGTTAGTTCAAATATATGATTACAAATTATCTGAGCGACTAAAATATAAGCATAACTAAACTTTAGTTTTAGTTGCTATAGCTAATGAGAGTTTAGCAAGTAATTAAAACCCAATCGGTATTATATCTTTAATTTGTAATTTTAGTAAAATAATCTTTTATTAGTTTAAATTGTTTACTGTGTGTATTATGCTCATAAAATAGAAGATGAAGTAAATTGACGTTATTTATGATGCATGACGTCATTTTTTTGTATAACATTTAATTATATCATCATATTTCACTTAAAAGATATTAGCCAAAATATTTTCTGTGACCCATTAGTATGGAACTCACTCTATTGTATGCTTAGGTTCCTTTACAGTGTTTACATTAAATTTTCAGCTCTTCATTTCCGGTTTCCCTTGTAAATTTCGACAAAATTGACGTCATATACAAGTGTAGCATTTCCAGGTATGTTGCAGTCCCCTGCATCATGAACAAAAGACCCTCAGAAATTAGATAACCGCAACGAAAAAACAACGGACCAGTGCCTTTTTATGTCTGAGTTACCATGCATGAAAGAGCATATGTAAACCTCAAAGTGTGCAATCCCAAGGCAAGGGTTATTTTAGCAAGATGCTCATGTTCAATTAATATGTCCAGGACCATTGAAACTGATAGTAGGATTCTGATATCGATCTAATGAAAACATGTTTCCCTAACAGGCACCACCGTTTTGAATCATGGGATGAGATTATAAGGATCTATGATATGGGGATAAATAAACCGAAAATATAGATGATATAATTATTATGAACTCCATATTATTGTAAAAATTTGAGTCGACGAGGGATGAGACAAAGACGCTAAGTCTTATCCTTCTCACTAAATGGTGCCGAGAGGATTTTGAAATATTCACATGCCAACGTTATTTCGGAGAAGTCCTTCAGTCATGTCTTTAAGGTGATTTGAAAAGGAAACAGTTATGACTAATGGTCAAGGAGAGCTAATTACTATTCATCCAAACATTTGGAACAAGTAGTTATCCTAATGTCCAACTTCAAATGCATTTCAGTATCACAAATAATGCTTCCAGTAGACAAACAACTATTTATTCGCACCTGAAAAGCAGCCCGCGGGTTCAGGTCCATATGCTAAATGAGGAGGGATGTAAAGTTTCCGTTTTCCACCTGAGTGAAAAATTCAAAAAAGGAAAATCCAATAGAACACCCTGTTGAAGAAGTTGGTAGGAAGGCTTATAATCTATCTGCATCTTACCAACATGCATTGGCGGCACACCTCCACCTCCCAAGATGCCCTGATCCAATCCTTTAATGACCTGGATGGAGAAAACAATGACACACTGATGAAGACATGCATCAGATCAATATGCAGTAGTACTTTGCATTTGCAGGCATATTACAATCTCAGTCAGAGCTAGTCAATCATGGACTCAATCATTATTTTTTCTCTCTTTGAGCTGCAATTGTACCATTATGAATCTGATAAAAACTGACAAATCTCTGTTGAGGAGCAACATCCATTTTGAGAAAGATAATAGCTCTGCACATTTTATCACATCCTTAAGCATCCAACATAGCTCAATTTGTGAATGACACATCTTAATCTTAATCAGCAAATAATTTTTTTTTTCATTCAAACTTTGAGATCTGAATTAAAATACCTAGCCCGTCGTATCATTCAATATTTCACCCCTATACGCAAACTTGAATCACCTCTAAAGTTCTGAAAAACTTGGTCACACGAGTTAACCTAGCCTCTAATTACTTTTTACTGTACCCAAGAAGACTTTACGTTAAACTACCCTCATTGTGTCAACAGGGTCTCTCCAAAATTCCCGAAACATTACGTATCTTGATTTCGTGACCACCAACACCTATAGCTTGGGGGTTGTTTATCAAACATACGGACTCATACCGTCCTCTATCCTGATTTGAAATTGGATTTGACATGGTGAAATTATTTCATGAAAGGGGTATCATATCAGTAATGATAAGCACATTTAATCAATCAGAAAAAGTAGACCCAAGCTCAGTTCAACACTTGTTATGCACCAAAACAACTGTCGAAGACTTGGAAACATGACATAGTCCGTAGGCTTGTCAATATAACTCGACCTAAAATAGAACTTATATATTGTCCTCCAACTTGTGCTCTAGATCAACTTCCTTTCTTGTACTCGTGAATCACTCAAATAATTTAAAATGTATGAAGATAAATAGTGGATCAAATCTCTTGAACTAACATTTCTACATCTGATCTGCTCTTCTCACCTACTCCATATTGTTCTTCGCATAACGATTCATACAAGTCGGTACATGAATTGCAAATAAAACAATAGTGAGAAAGCAAAAATAACCTTGCCCATGCCAAGACGCATAGTAAGGGGTCTGGCACGTTTATAAGTACTGTCAAATACTATATCATCTGCAAATCTTGCAGTGTAGTGGATCTGCATAAGCAAAAAATAAGAAAGAATGATAAAAACAAGTTAGCAACTTAATGGCAAAATTTTCAAATAACATTCTAACCAGGTAAGGTACATATAACATAATAAGCATTTTTCCATTCATCTGTCCACCACATCCAGTTTTGCCTTCCTTGTTAATCCAGTCCAGTCTCTGACTGGTTTTTTTATCTGGGGAAGATATGTTGAAACCAACGACACTCGAAAGAGGCATATAAAAATTACTCATCAAACAATCACCATTAACTAAAATGCTCTGCTTTGTTCATTATAATACAATCATGTAACTCATTAGGACTTTCCTCTGTGTCAGTATGTACAATCCAGAGAATGAGATGATGAAAACTAACTCACATTGATAAGCTCCGCAAAAGGAACCTCCTCTCCGGACCCAACAGCCACATCGCAGTAACCGAGCCCGGAACGCACGAAATTAAACTCACAAGAAGGCTCAGAAACAGTGGCGAAGTACTGAATCCTGGTGGCATCAGCCTCCAAAGGGGTGGTAGCAGCCAACAGCCCGGCGGCGAATCCCATTACTTGCTTCTTCAAGTTAGTTACGGTAGAGGCTGAAGCAGTGGGTTTTAAAGCTCGGAAGGGCCGAAGTTTTGGAGCCAAGATTGTTAACTGGGAGGCGGCTACCGCCATGCCTACACTACTGTGGAGCAGGAACTGGAAATTGGGAGAATTTTCCTTGTTATCTGGAACTTGTGGGCTGTATGGAATTCAATGGATAATGCATCTTTATCGAAAGCTTTACGTTCTTGCCAACGATCGTTTCTTATGGCGACTCAAATAAGTAGAGGGATAAGGTAAATATCGCACATGTTAATTGTGTTCACCAAGCTTAAATATTAAAATAAATTCCGATGAGATATCTTGTTAGTCAATTCTATGCAATAATTTCTCGCGTCGAAAAAATAATTAAAAATATTATTTTTATTATATGTATAAATCAAATTGATTTGTATCATATTTTAAAAAAATTTATCAGACCGTTTCGCTGATCAATTTTATGAGATATATTTTATGATCCGAACTATGAAAAATATTATTTTTTATATCAAAAACATTTGTTTCACTATAAATATAAATAAAATGAACCCGTCTCAATGAAGACCTACAACTAATTAAATATTTTACAATTGTTAAAAACTCACCACTAAGATATAAATACATAAAAACTTAGATTCTAATTTATATTATTAATTGCATTATTGATGATGTCTAATACACACCATCATAACTTCTCAATTTATTGAGGTTGAGAATAAGGTTACTAATCTAGTTTTTATCCAATCCTATCATACATTTATTTGAAAATCATTCAAATAAAAAAAAGAAGAAGACAATATTACACTTAATATATTTACTTTATCCATTTAAAAAATAATGTTTAATCAATCAAACAAAACAATTTTTATTTATTCACCATCTACTCAATAAAACCAAATAATTCTTATTTATTCATTATCTACTACGATAATTCCAATTTTTTTTTTCTCACATTCACCTGCTAATCTTTATTTGGTGGATTTATAATTTTAATTAAATAGTAACAGTGGGCCATTGTAATGATTAACGTTTATTAGAACTTTAAAATTTTATACAATTTTGAGCTTTCAATTTTTTTGGTAAAGTAAAATATTAATTCAAATAATTATAAATATATTAAATATCAAGGAAAAATAATTATATATCACGAAATTGAAGTATAAGTTTAATAATAATTAATACTTTAACATATACTAATAAATTATCCCTACAATTTATAATGATTGTGGTGATTTATGTCATACGTTGATTTTAAAAATAGTCTTTTGTCAATTAATATCCTTTGTAATACTATTAAATCTTTTTTTTCTTCTCTATGTACTTTTGTAGAGTAGGTCTTTTGTGAGACGGACTTACGAATCTTTATCTGTGATACAGGTCAACCCTATCAATATTAACAATAAAAAGTAATACTTTTCATAGATGACCAAATAAGAGATCTGTCTCACAAAATACAACCCGTGAGACCATCTCACACAAGTTTTTGCTATTTTGTAAGTGTACTTTAAGAATTTGCAAACTTGTCCAAAAGGTCGAGGATTTGTTTACAGCAAATTCTCATAAAATCGAGGAGATACCAACAAGAAAGAGGTAAAAATGGAAACCACAAACAATGCCCTAATTTTTTAAAAAATGACTATGAACTTTTCTTCTTATAAATTTACAAGGAATTTTTTAAAAAAATTCAATAATTGTTTTTTTAAACTATGCAAACATTACAAAAAGTTTTTAAAAGAACCGTCACCGTTGGTAATAAATTAGTGCTTCCTCTGCATTGCAAGAACTCATACTTTGGAACACCCTTTGTTTAAAATTTTTTTAAAAAAAAACACACCAAACCTAAATTACATATTGCTACCTATCAAGATTCAGGCCACAGTTCATTTAAGAAAATTCGATGATGCTACCCACTAACCATTCGATTTTCTATGAAACTTCAAATCCACATCTTATATATGGTTACGATCATCATTATTGAAAGCCAACAAGGCGCATAGTTAGCACAAGTCGCAACGAGACTCAGCCTACATATCCCAATATAAGCCAAGGCTAACCCCCTTAGATGAACATCGCAATTGAAGCCCTCACTTTGGTGCTCTTTAAAGGCTCAAAACTCTTTTTAAACACGTCTTAAATCTAGGGACAGTGAATTCAAGCATAATTACAAGACGAGAGTCATTATTTTCACCTAATATACTAATAAGTTTTTATCTCATGGTTGTTCAATAGTTTGTTCCATATATGGTTGGTTATATACCAACGTTTTTTTTCATAATTTAAATTCTACAACACTACCCCTTCAATGGCCTCACTTTAAATGTTTGATTTATTTCTTTTATAAAATGGAATAACATCAAAGGCTTCCTTCCAAACATTTACAAACATGATTTTAACACATCAAAATTCTAAAACTCTCCTTTACTGATTGTGATCATACCAAAATTTGAGGCATAGATTTGTAGCTGTTACGCTAGCAAACTTTGGCAAGTGTGCATAAAAATGGTTAAAACTCCTTGTCCTACAGACTGTCCAAGAGGGAAGGGGATTGCAGTCGTAACATTTTATCCCTGTTAGTGCGCTCGAGAAAAGCAGTATAGTTTCAGTGTTTTCATCTGCCCTTAAGCCAAGCACGATATATGCATAGATAGCATACACTATTAATCAATAAGCACAATGTATTTCAACAACTCAGTTGTAAGTTGTAACCTTCAGTTTCCACCAGAAGAGTCCCATTCCACTACAATTTCCACGATTTTTCCCAGCACTTTCATCCAGATGACTTTTTGAAACTTCAATCTCAAGTGAACACCATATGTTCTCGAATCTAAATCAAAGTTCAATAATATACATTGAATATTTTCAATGTGTCATAACCCCACAAACATGCCAACAAGACTAATGATAATGAAAAACAAATATTATCAAAACCCACGGATATCACATCATCTCATCAACAAATGAAACATGGATAGCCGAAAATGTGTTTACCTTGTAACTTATGAAGATTTAATAGAATCAACAAACCCGCTACTGAGTAGCCTCTCAACATATTTCCCCAATATATCCACCTCCAAATTCACCTTCTGACCAACTTCCTTCAAAGGGATCACAACTTTCTGTTGAGTGTATGCCACAAGCATGAAATTGAAGCAACCTTCATCATCGAACACATCAACCACAGTCAAGCTAGTCCCATCTACAGCAATGAATCCCTTAGGCACAATGTACTTCAACAACTCATTTGTAACCTTCACTTTCACCCACAGAGAGTCCCCTTCCGCCACCTTTTCCACGATTTCCCCGGTACCATCTACGTGTCCCTGCACAAAATGACCCCCCATTCTGCTACTAGGACTCAGAGCCCTCTCAAGATTTACCAGAGACCCACTTCCCAATTCACCCAATGAAGTCTTTCTTAACGTCTCCGGGGACAATCCGACCGAGAATTCAGATGACACAGTGTCGAATTCTGTAACAGTCAAGCAAGTGCCATTGACTGAGATGCTGTCTCCCAAGTGGACATCCTCAAGAATGGTTTTTGCCAGGATCTTCATCGTAAAGCTGTTGTTGTGGTCAAAACCCAGTTGCTCAACTTTTCCAATTTCTTCAACTATTCCTGTGAAAAGGGATTGAATCTGGTTGGAGCGAAAATTAGGCTGCTGGGGTTTTAAGGGTTTCATAAATATGGATGAAAGTGGGGGAGGGGAAAGCCTCAGAGAAGAATGAAAGGAGAGCTTGCGTTGGAGCTGCAGAGGCAAAAGGATTAGTCATAAGCATACACGGAAATTTATATTTTTTTGATAAAAAAGTTACATAATACTTAATAATTTGTCAATATCATCACAATTTGTTTTCTACCGACGAGTCACACAATAAATTAGATAAAGTTTTACGTTTTCTACTCCCATTTAAGAAATAACACTTCTGTGAGAAGCAACCAGAGTCTCCATGAATCACAATTCTCCACCCCCATCAAATCTGGGCGTCCGCCCAGCGTTACTGAATTCTAGTTACTTTTCATTTTTTTGGAAACGATCCTAAGGATTAATAGAAGTTATCAAGTCCATTTAAATCCAAATCTCAGTATAGCTCGAAACTACTTGGCAATTAACAAGACATTAACTAAGATCGACGAAACCAATTAGATAATAAACAAAAAAAAAAAACACTTCGAAAACCAATTTATTCCTCCAATGTAAATGAACTGCGGGTTACCGGACAGAACCCATGTTTTCTTTCGAAATAAATATGTGCATCCTGAAAATTTGTGCGAAAATACAACTAAAAAACCAGCTACCTCACGAGGAAAGTGAATTTTGCAGGAAGAAGTGGAGATGGCGGTTGCAGAAGCAGCAACGACAGAGGCTGCGTAAATGCCTGATTTCATCATAACTTCGTTTGCTTCCCTGCTGAAATTGATCGATAAAAGCGAAAATCAAAAGTGAAAAATAAAAATGAGGAATATTTTGTTTGGGCGAAGATTGATGACGGGGGCAGAATTTAGGGAAGTTTGGTGAGAGTGAGCTGAAAATGAATCAGGAAGAGTGTGTGGGTCAAATATACAACTAATGAACTAATTACCGGTCCATTGCCTTTTCTCAGACATTTCAAAAACTGATGGAACATGTCGAGTCAATTTTTGAAAAATTTATGATCTGATTTCACTCAAAAAAAATATTTTATTTATTTTTATGATCAAATATTTTTTTTATTATTGTAAATCACGAATATAAATTTGTGACGTCTATTCCTCGAGCTTTGCTTATTATACATAAAAAGATGACAGTTTCAGATTCTCAAATAATTTTTTTTATACTTTTTTATAATTATCACTCGAATCAGTAACGAAGATATCACTACTGAGGGAAATTTAGACCCACTTGATATTGATTCTGATAAAACTTTTGCCCCAATGGCAAATGCGACTTTTGTACGGGCTCTGATTCTTTCCTTTCGTGCTTGGACCATATCGAGAACCCCCATTTTTGTTCCATTTATCAGTGTCCTGCTTCAAGCCTTCATTCTTACTGCCTCTTTCGATGAGAAGTTCCATTCCTTTTTCTAAAATGACTGATTGGTCTGCTTATCAAACGTACAAAGTGGACTGCAGTTTGGCTGACCTCCAGTAACCATTTTAACTTCTTTGTATTCGAACATAAAACTCATATGAAACGATATTAAAAATCAATTTTTTGAGACAAGTCTTCTAGCCGGCATACGTCTCACCGTTATATACCTGTGACACCATCTCTACTCGAAACTTGCGTTAAAAGGGAGACAGAGGAGGGATGAGTCCCAAAAGAACTCAATATGATTTTCTATATTCAAGCGGCTAACCGATCCATAGCCTCGACTCCCCAGAGGAGGGACGAATTCCAAAAGAACTCAATATGATTTTCTATATTCAAATGGAAAAATACATAAACAGGCCAAGATCATTCATACGAAAGGCTCATGCTTAAGAATCGGGGACACTGAGGGACTTCAGAAGCAATGCCTAGCTAATACTCCCGCGCAGATGATGCAAGGCCTAGCAAATACGCGATCAAGGGAATACGATGCCCAGCAAACATACACCCCTTCACAATCATATCATAAATCTAGGTTGATCCCTATACTCGCAAAATCTGTCTATCGTGATCACGCATACAATGCAACGAAACTGATGCAAGAGCACCATAAAGATTGATGATTTATTCATTCGGAGGAGAGTCACACTCGCGGGAGTTGGTGATGCTTTTATGTGGTTATTGACAGTTGTAGTTTTAGCTGTAGGGCCATTATAAAAGGAAATATCAACTTGTATAATGTATTTTTCTTTTTTACTGAGACAGAAATTTGCTCACCAATAAAGAATCTGGAAGTCATTGTTTCTGTCAAGAGATTTGAATTCTCATTGACTGATTATAAAATCAAAATATACAACAAGTGGTATCAAGAAACAGGTTGATTCAAGAATGGCGTCAACGAAATTCGACTTCCATAAATTCTCAGGAGCCGACTTTATCCTTTGGCGAATCAAGATGAAGGTTCTATAGGTACATCAGGGATTGACAGATGCAATAAACAAAGAAGCCATAGCCATCAACAGTGATTCAAAGAAACTGGCTGGGTTGATTTGAAGGCTCACACTGCAATTTCAGTGAGTTTAGGGGATGGATTTCTTCGTGAGGTTGGTGAAGAGGGAACAACAATGGAAGAGTACTGGAACAAACACGAGAGTTTGTATCTTAAGAAGTCTCTAGCAAACAGACTTGATCTCAAAAAATGATCATATTCAATCAATATGGAAGAAGGAAATGAGTTAAAAAAGCATATAGATGATTTCAGCAAGATCAACCATCTCAAGAATATTGACATTAAAATTGAGGAAGAGGATCATAGGATTGTTTGCTGGGTCTTTGTTAGCCTGATAAGTATATAAATCTTTCCATGCACAATTCGACTTTTGTGCCTCAAACTGCCAACAAAGCCATTGGAAAGTTCGTAGCAGCGTCTTTTTGTGGGTTTATTATTATATTTAATAAATAAATTCTTGACTGGTGATCTAGGAAGACATATAACACGCAAAATCAAAAGGAATTGCCCAGTGGAGATGCATATGTTGAAACTGATGGATAAGAATTTGTTGATTTTATACTAGCTAGCTGCATACACTGAATCTAATGAAAATTGGATTATGGTGTTCTTTCCATGTGTGCCCAAATCGAGACTGGTTCTATGATTTCTGAGAAGTTGAAGAAGTCACTGTATACTTTGGAAATAATAAGGCATGCAAAGTCATGGGAATAAGTAACATCAAATCGAAGATGAAAGATGGATGCCTTAGTATGATTACGTCTGTAAGATATATTCCAGTCTAAAAAAGGAACCTCGTATCAGTTGGTATGTTGGATACAAATGATTTAAGTGTTAAGATTGAAGAAGGAACCATGAAGGTGTTAAAGGGATCCTTAGTCATCAAGGAAAGATCAAACAACATGGTCTCTATGACTCTATATGCTTCAAAGAGAAACTTTCGTTGGCTCAATGGACTCCACAGTTGAAGCCAAGGACAGAACCCGATCGTGGCACAATAAGTTAGGTCATGTCAGTGAGAGAGGCCTTCAAGAACTGAACTAACAAAATCTTCTGTGCATTAGGATTATGTGAAGAGTGTGTATTTGGTAAGAGTTGTAGGGTGAAGTTTAAACCATCAACTGTAATGAGCAACAATATCCTGGACCAAATACTCAGATCTGTGGGGACCCTACAGGGTACAATCCAGAGGTGGTTCAAGATGCTTCAATTCATGTTAATGATTGATGATCAGTCCAGAAACTTTTGGATCATGCCACTGAAGAGCAAGGATCAAGTTTTTCAAGCTTTTAAGGACTGAAAAGTATTGGTTGAAACCCAAATAGGAAAGAAAGTAAAGAAACTTCGCACTGATAATGTGCTCGGATTTTGTTCAAAGCATTTCAATAAATATTTTCAAAGATAGGGCATTGCAAGACACTTAACGGTGGCTGGAACACCCATCCTCTAAAGAATGAGATGCATGTTGTCAAAGGCATCTCTACCTTAAGTTTTCTGGGCAGAGGCAACCAAAACAGCATGTTGCGTCCTTATCAATAGGTGCCCATCCTCAGCCATAAATTTCAAAACCGCACAAAAAATGAGTGGGAGTTATAGACTACTCAAGGTTGAAAATCTTTTAAACTGTTTCGATTTTTCTGCCCATTAGAGACAACTATATTATTAGATCCAACATGATGTGAAGAGATAATTGAAGTGTAAGCCCGAGATCCTGAAGTACCGACACGAGCTGGGGGCCGAGCTATGGACCATATTGTCATAATAACTAGGTCGTTTATAACTATCATGAAAACTATGAAAACGACATTAACATAAAATTCAATATATATAATAATAATTCCCTTCAAAAACATGAATATAAAATAAAGGCCTTTGTAAATGTGAGTCTCATGGATAAAAGAAAAGAGTATGTAGCAATATTCTCGACGACTATGATGATTCGATGTAATAATTATATAAAATGTTATTAGATATTAGTACTAATTTAATTTGTAATTTATCAAGCTAGAAGAAGCAAGAATAATATCCGATCAATTGCGGCCTCGTTATGTAGTAAAATCTCAGAAGTTAATGTTGTCGTCCAGCAGGAAGTCCTCCCACTCCCATTGTCCACTCTTCAAGTTTTTCGATGTCCCCAATGAACCCTCCCCTAAATTATCCTGTAAAAACGACATACAATGCAATGAAACTTTAGTTGTAGTGAAAGTAGCCACTTTGGGAAAGAGGCTACTATTAAGAATGTCTCTATTAAAGATCATGAGATTAATGAGTCCCATTCAACAAATGCTGATCGGATTGAACATCATCTAAAATGGCTGGCTATTGTGAACGTTCTTGCGACGAAACAAAAGAGAACACTACAAGAATATATCATCAGATTTAATTATGAGCATTGTTTTACCTCAGTTGGATGAACTTGGAATGGGGCCATGGATTGATGAGTGCCTTTGGCTATGCCATAACAGTTAAAAGTACTGTTGGAGTAGTTTGCATCACCACCACTACTCACACTACTGATATTGTTGTTCGAGAAATGGCTTGTGTTGTCTTCTCCTTGCATGTTAGCCAATTCGGTCCACTTGAGATTTTCATATTGTAGGTCATGATTTTGATCCATTCCATCACATAGAATTTGTGGGGTTTCCACAATGCTACCATTGGTGGGCACAGTTGTGATAGACGTAAATCTATTGAGAAGAAGATTGAATTCAAGTTTAAAAAACAAGAATTGGTTATTTCATTAGGAAATATTATCAGAATATGATTTGTCCCCTCTAAAATTTAAAATTTTAGGGCTATATATTCTCCCCCGCATGCGGCATCTCAACGCAAAAAATCTTGACTCTAGGAGGATGTGTATTTAGTGTATCAAAATTATATTTTATGCAATCCATACATCACGTTTCAAAATTGAAATTTTCTTGATCTGCACCATCTCCATGAATCTCAGATATATTAATCAATTTAGTGATCGAAAATATTAGCTTATAGGTAGATGATTATCCAAGTCAATATGTGCAACTCTTGGAAAGAAACTATATTCAACTGATGTGGGATATGTTAACACATTCACACTCAGGAATGAATCCTACTATGGACAGTCCAATACATAAAGGTGAACATTTGCTTTTATACTGTGTTAAGATTGAGACTATGACCTAAATCAACCCCAAAAACTAACTCAAAGGGGGAGGATTGTCCTAGTCTATATATACAACTCCTAGAAATTCCATCCAACCGACGTGAAACATCTTAACAATAATGATACCCAAATAGTAAACAATTTACCTTGGAGCTGGTTGCTGTGTGTTTCCCAATTCATCTGAATTAACATTGTTTATTTGATTATGAAAGTTGAGTAGCGTTTGATCCATCGCCAGTGATTGCTGCAATATGATTTCATTCAATCTTTAATACATGTAAATGTTTTTTAGAATCTATAAATAAATTCATACATATGCATTATATATATAATATACATATAGGTGTCTAAACTAAGGATTATCTTTTTGGTATATATATATACATACATACATACACACCTGATGTGGAATCACAGATGATGGGATTGGAGCATGGAAGGAGGTCGAAAAAATCCCGGAATTCGATTCAAAGATGGACAGAGAATCCTGGATTGGAAGCGTCGATACAATATTATTCGATGACCCTTGTTGATCATTGAAAATATGATTTGGTGTGGGGTTTGGTTGATCAAGTAATAGGTCTTTAAATATGTTCTCCCGAACTCTTGCACTGTGGAAAATTAATTAACATGAAGAAATTGATTATTGCCAACCATGAAAATTAATAGCTACTAATAGCAAACTAGCTAATGAGAAATTAATAAATCATTACTATAATACATATATATACAATTTTGATATCTTGTCCACCAACTGTGCACACCTCTATATTTAATTTTCATATATAAAACTTCAAATATATATAATCTTCATGTAAAAATTAGAATGTATCGAGGGAGAAATTAGTTTAATTTTCATATATAAAACTTCAAATATATATAATCTTCATGTAAAAATTAGAACGAAACGAGGGAGAAATTAGTTATACTAACCTATACGGACTTATCCAAGGATCAAGATGCATCAGAATCTGTCCGGCAGAATTAGGGTTTTCTTTGGTTGAACCCAATTCATTTTCACTGAAATTATATGAATACGGGACTCCAAATTGGCTCCCCATCTCCTCCTGTTGTCCTATCTAATTAATCACACATACCCCAAGTATGTCAATTAATTAACTTAGGCATAATCTTTAACAAAAATAAAGTAGAAAATATTTTTTTTATTATGAAGTATATATATGACTTTCTAGATTTTTTTCCATTAAAACAATGAGCAATTTGTATGTAAGAAGCCCAAAAACTTTTTTTTTTTTTTT
>NC_133323.1:5851843-5960917 GCF_012295235.1 Primulina huaijiensis | reverse complement strand
GTATGAACCACTTTGATGTCTTTTTTTTTTTTTTTCTTTTTTACTATGCACACTGTTTGAGCTTGAGAGCAAAAGAAGTTTGTTTGATTTGGAGACATGGGTGTAATGCCAGGGGTGGCATTGCGAAATGTGGGATGATTTTTAGCCATACCCTTACGGCAGGCAGAAGAGGGGCCTAGGAAATTCGTGCGGGCGGCAGGAGGATTCCGAGGACAGGGTACTCGGGCTGCCTATGATGGTCCGAGCTTTGTTCGACAGATTCCACTTGGCTAAGGTCGCGGACATTTGCACCAGAGGCAGAATAGGTAGAGTTATAAGCCATTAAAAAGTCAGGTCGGGAACTTGAGAGGAAGAGAGGTTGAGCAGGGAATGAGTAAAAGTGCCGAGGTCGGAAGAACTTGAGAAATTTTGAGGAATGTGGAGCGTAAAGTGTAGGTGAGGGGAGGACGATTGTTAGATATAGATGGGAAGATCAGTCTAAATTGTTGACGAGGATAAGAATGAAATGCTAGGATGCTCTGGCAAGACAGTCGAAAACCTATCGAGCTCCTTTAGCCCATCAGTCGGCCAATCAATTGTGTGCAAAGATGATATCACAATAAACACTATTGTGAGGACCGAATATTTTTGGTTAATCAACATTCTTAATTAATCATGTATAAGGAAATTTAAGAGCTGTTTTTGTATAGGATTTACCTAGTGGAGAATATTTTATATGAGAATAAATTGAAAATACAAGATCAAGTCATTAAGTCATGCATATCATGCATAAATTCGAAATTTGGGGAATATATTGCAAAGATGGGAAGGTAATATACTAGACCTAGAAGACTAAGGCATAAATAATACATATTTTCGAAAATCCCTACTAAGATTTATGCCTAAATATTTTGATGCATGAATATATAGGAACCTACAAGAAAAATTGGAAGCAAATCCCCTCAATTAGCCACCATATTTTCGAAAATATTAGGGTGGAAATCAAGGATTAAAATCCCACGAAATTGGAAGATAAATCAGCAACAATGGCAAGGAAATTAGAGTCAAATAATGAGAGATTTAGGCCAATTTTAGGCATGATTTGAGTGCCATAATTAACCCCCTTCTCCTCTCCTATAAATACCACATCAAAGCCTAGCATTCCTACACTAATTGTCGAAAATCCCTTGCTGCATATTTTCGAAATTCAGCAACTTCTACATAGCCGAAACTCTGTCCAAAAATCGTCCCAAAGTTAGCCTAAAAATCGAAGCCGAAGTGCCGCCGAGTGTAGAGCAAGAAACGATCCATTCCCGAAGCCGAGCCACCACGGTTTTTTTAGCATCAATTATACTGTAAGTGGGCTTGTTTTAAAAATTTAAATTTCGGTTTTATGCATATGAAATTTCGGTTTTGTTTTAAAAATTCGGTCGACCTCCGTCTCCCGTCTATACGTTTTTTATGAAATTTTGGTACGTTTTTTTTATGAGTTGACACTGTGAGGATTCCCTGAAAATGGGTGGAATTCTAACATATGGCCCTTCACGGTGGGATAGAATCGTTTTATGGCCTCGCCCCCTTAGATGATTAAAACTTAGGGACTGACGTCAGTAAACCGTTAAAGGTGAAAAATCGCAGTGTTATTATGTTATGATATGATGTTACGATTATGAAAAGCATGTGGTATGTATATGTTATTTTCGAAAATGTTGTAAAATTTTCATGTTGTATTCGATATCCTCCCACTTGCTGAGTATTTCCCAAAATATTCATCCCCCTTACTCTCCCCTCCCAGATAAGTCCGAAGAACAGGTTGAGGATGAGGAGTCTGAACAATTTTGGGGCTGGTGATTCGCAAGATTAGTAATAGATTTTATTTCGAATTTTACGATTTAATGAATTGTAAGACGCTTCCGCATTAATTACTATTTCGTTTGGATTTCGTTAATGTAAAGACAGTTTTTGTTACGTTTATATTATGAATTATAAACTGGTTTGGTGTATACTGTGCTACAAAGGCTTGTTGTTATCGGTCGTGTGATTGTTAAACAACGCCGGTGTCAATCTCGAGTTTCGGGGCGTGACAACTATAATGTCAAATGATGTAGAAATCTATGATTAGTCCATATCTGAAACTAATCTAGTTTGCATTTTGAATGATGATGTCTATATATGTTTAAGTTAGAACTGATATATGTTTAATATGTTTTGGTTGAATTATGATTTTTTGACAATGATGTTAATTTTAATATGTTTTTTTTTTAATGATATTAGTGGATAAAACAAAGAAAATTATCAGTATAGATTTGATGTTATTTTTGTAGGATAATGAAGTTGTGATAACTTTTTTTTTAATATTTTATCATTTTTCTATTATTTTTAATTAGATACTTTTTATATTTTAATCTTTTTTTTATTGTTCCCTAGACAATTTAGTAAATATGCATGAATGACTTGAAATAATTCAAATTTGAGAAAATACAATTATATGTGGTAGTATGATATTTGGGTAGGGTATGAATATCAAATCCTCCAATGGGTATATGGACGAAGATAAATATGAAATTAAATACCCGATGAGGATAAGATGCAGATGAGGATGTATATAATAAATGAGAATATGGACGGAAGATATGAAATTATATGCAAACCCGACCTATCGTGAGCCCTACCCATGAGCCATAAACAAGTATACTTAATGACCCTTTTAAGCTAACATAGAAAATAACACAAACAAACACACGAGTTATAAACAAATAAAATGTAAAAATAATAATCTCACAAATCAAACTCATATATTTGTAGATAGATAGAAAAATATAAATAGTATAAACATAGATTAATTATACTATAAATGACCATTCTAAGCTAACATTGAAAATCACATAAACAACCCCATGAGTCATAAATAAGAATACTTAATGACCTTTCTAACATAACATAGAAAATGACATAAACAACACACGGGCCATAAAAAAAATAAGAGGACAAAATAGTAGCTCACAAATCAAACTCGTATATTTATAGATAAAATAAATAGATTATCTTTCTAAGCTAACATAGAAAATGTCATAAACATGAGTCATAAACAAATGTACTTAATGACTCTCCTAAGCTAACATAGAAAATGGCATAAACAACCCCATGAGCCATAAACAAATAAGATGATAAAATAGTAAGATAATATAAAAATATAGATATAGAACAGAACATATATGCTAAAAACTTATACTCAAACTCATCAATTTTAGAAGATTTGCTAAAAACAAGTCATTTACTTATTTTAATTAATTTTTTTTAAAAATAAATAATAAAATAGGATTAATTGCATAAATTATTCCAATGAAATTATGATATTGTTAAAAACTTCAATAAAAAAATTATCTATGAATTTCAAATGTTTTCAAATCTTGAGCACATTGTCATAGATTTAGCCATTCTAAGTACACGTGTTTCCTTTGCCTCTCGACTTCGCCCTTGCGAGTACTACCAAAGTAGCTTGAAGAATGAATGAATGATATTTGGTGGTTAAGTATATAAACAAACACAAGTAAGTTGGAAAATTATAGAGAGAAAACTTACAAACTTGGTTGAGTGAAGAAATAATTGGTTGAGTTCATGAATTGGTTATTACAAATGAGTTTCTACGCTATATATATACAAGTTCTTTAGTCTTTCCATATCATTCTCAAATCTATAACAATCTACGCTACTCTACAATTGAGTATACTAGAAATTATCACACATTTGCTTGTTACACAATACAAGAGTATTCTAGAATAGTCTAGACCTTTTTCCAAGTCTCAACATCTTCTAGATTGTCCTGGAGGTTTCTAGACTCAAATTTTTTCACAACATTCTAGATCCTTTCACATGAACCTAGAATATTCAATAATTGTCCACATTGCTCTAGATTCTTCCGCATGAACTTGGAACTTTCACGACTTGTCTAGATCCTTCAAGGTCCTTTCGCATGGACTTAGATCCTTAAAGTTCCTTCTCAACTTCTCTAGAATATTCTCTTGCTTTCAAGGGAATGCTAGAGTACTCTAGAAGGTTCTGCATGCCACTAAGCCTCTGTGACAACTTTATTTGCCAAATTCCTTGCGTTTTGCGTGTAAAAACTGTCAGGCCGTGACATTCTCCCAGACCTAATATGGTGACGCCCTTGTCGCATTGGAATAGTACTGGGTCATAGGAACGCTGCAAGTCTTCCACTTCCCACGTGGCCTTTGATTTGCGTGGTTTGCTTCCCATGGTTCCACCAACTTGCCCATCCCTTGTCTTGGCACATGAACTCTTCATCCCAAAGAGTAATCCACTTGTTTGTTCTCGACTAAGATATTTTGTTTTCACTTTTTTACTTCATCATCGTCGAAATTTTTCTGCTATTTGTGCCAAGTCCATCGGTTCATCCCGTTACTTAGTTTCTCATGTCACTTGCCCAAGCGATCCCCTTGATAGCTTGGTTTATCACTTGTGCACATGATCATGCCTCTTGCCATGATTAATATGTCCCTTATATCCTTCTTTGGCATGCTTCCTATGCCACCATAGCATAACAGTGTCTGAAAGATAGAGACTGATAGTGCATACCTTAGTTGTCTCATACTCCAAGTTGAGACCTTTGAAATATAGCTTCATTTGCGACTATAAATTTTCTACCTCTTTAGCATCTTTTTTGCCATTGACTCCCTTGGGTTTGGGATATCGACCCTTGAGACTCCCCTACTAATGCTAGCCCTGCTAGCCAATGCCTGCTTGAACACCTCTATATCTCTTTGCATCACCTCGATTCTAGCCCTCATCGCTTGTATGGCCTCATCCAATCGGGCAATGTGTTCATCCTTCACAACAGTAGTGTTTTGAAAGGTGGGTCACTCAACTCCTCCTTCTTTGATTCAAGCCCTCCAAGAATGCGACCCTCCATCATCTCCATGGTATGTTCGGCTCGCACAATTCATTTCCTAAATTCCGCAACAACCATCTCCCAAGAACTCGCCTCTCGATTCTTGCTTTGTTCCCTCTTCCGCCTGCCTGGACAGGATCATTCTCCGTACCTTTCTCCCCCCTCTCCACTTAAGCATCATCTTGCCCGGCCATGATCAACTTTGATGATAACCCAGCCTCAAATGAGGCTCTAATATCACTTGTCATAAAATCAACCCTTCTAAGTACACGAGCAACATTTGTCCCTTGACTCCGCCCTTGCGAGTATTAGAAAATAAGTGTTAAGAATGATCTTGGGTAATTAAATATATAAAAAAAAAAAAAAAAAAAAAAAAAAGCACAAGTGAGTTGAGAATTTGTAGAGAGAGAAAATACATACTTGTTGAGTGAATGAACAATTATTTGAGTTTTTGAATTGATGACTTGTACAATTAAGCTCCTACACTTCTATATGTACAAGTTCCCTAGCCTTTCTAGATCTTCTAACATCTAGAACACTCTACATTACTCTACAATTGAGTGAACTAGAAATTCATACACATTTATACATTACACAATACAAGAGTATTGTAGAATAGTTTAGATCTTTCTCTAAGTTTTCGCATCTTTCTAGATTATCCTCGAGACTTCAAGACCCTACTTTTTCCACGATATTCTAGATCCTTTCACATGGACCTAGAATTTTCAAGTAATGTCTACAATGTTCTAGGCATTTCCTCATGAATATGCAACCTTCATGACTTGCTTAGATCTTTCAAGGTCCTTTTGCATAGATGTGTATCCTTCAAAGTCTTTCTCAACTTCTTTAGAACAATATCTTGCCTTCAAGCGAGTGTTAGAATACTCAATAATAATGTTTTGGATGACGATGAACCTGCGCGACAGCTTCTTTTGCCAAATTCCTTGTGTATTGGGCTTCGAAACTGTCGAGTCATGACAACATGCACCTTAGTCAATTCATGTGTTCAAGATTTAGAAAGACGAATAGTTGATAGACATTTGCTTTTTTATGAAAAATTTTCTAACTATATCGAAATTTATAAAATTAATTGGACAATCTCGAATTTCACGAACTCAATTATTAAATAATAATAGCACCAACTCCTTTTTCACCATTCTCCTTCGCAGTTCGCAGCCTCCAGTTTCAACTACCACACCCACCAACCCCCGCTCGTTTTCTGTATATATTTATTCCCATATTTAACCATCGAGAGATCAAGATTCAAACAAACACACCGGTTTAATGGCCGTTGTGTCTTCTTACTGCAGGCAGTCCTCTTCAATCGCTGTTTTCACGAATAAACTTCATTTGGATTCTCAGAGCTCCAAATCTCTCTCCTTTTCTTCTCAATTTCAGAGTTTATCTTTCAAGTAAGCTCCTTTTTTTTTGTTTTCTCCATTTTTTTGTTTTATTTCCTTTCTGGGCTATTTCTGTTCTTTTTTCCAGAGGTATTAATTGATTTTGTCATTTTTTGGAATAAATTTTGTATTTTTGTTGTTAGTTTATGAATTTTTCTAGGATTTTGAATTGGGAATTGATGATAATTGGTTAGTTAATGTGTTCGTTGAATGTTAGTTACTGTTAACACATGTTCTAGAATGTATGATGATCGAATTTTGGAGTTCCCCTCCTCAGTGTACACGTCTCATTTGCTTTTTCGTGATGTGATTTGGTGGATAGATGCTTGGTAAGTTGCTTGGGCTCATAACGAATTTCCAGATGAATCCAATTCCGCGTTAATGCGTAGACTAATTAGAAAGCAGAAGCATTATTCAAGTGTCTGGCTTGAAAGTAATTTTTTTTTCTCCAGCTTTGTTTTTATCAACTTTCCTGTGCCATCGCATGAACCCGGTGGTAATTGTCAAAATCTTGAAATACTACCAACTCATGAAATACTTGATTTGTTGTCATCCGTTTACTGGTTTTTACCCTGGTTATCAATAAACTTAATCTGTATTTTTGGGTAGATCACTCCGAACTACAGAAGATTTACGATTGCATAAGATTAGTGCAGTTGTGAGAACAGATATCGATTCAGACACGATGGAACTTGACATCTCTTTAAGCCCTAGAGTAAATTCTGTAAAGCCTTCTAAGACAGTGGCTATCACAGATCAGGCAACTGCACTGGCACAAGCAGGTGTGCCTGTTATTCGATTAGCAGCAGGTGAACCTGACTTTGATACTCCAGCGATTATAGCTGAGGTGATTTCCTTGAATGCTCGAAAGAAAATCTTTTCTTTTGGCTTGAAATTATGGCTATTCTAGTTTTTGTTATAACAAGCATTGCCACATGTTTTACTGTCCGTGATCTTCCTACAAATTTAGGTTGGAATTAAAGCAATTCGTGAAGGGTACACTAGGTATACCCCCAATGCGGGAACCGTGGAGCTCAGGACAGCCATTTGTCACAAGTTAAAAGGTATTTATTTGATACTTACTACGTTAATTTATTTTTTCTGGATAAAATAATTTCTTCCACGGCAGAGGAGAATGGGATATCTTACACACCTGATCAGATTTTGGTGAGTAATGGAGCAAAACAGAGCATTCTTCAGGCAGTTCTTGCAGTTTGTTCCCCTGGAGATGAGGTATATCTCAACTCTCTAAGCAGCTGGTTATTTTTCCCTATACTTCTAGCAATTGTATCTGGCGCAGTAATGGCTATCTGGTTAATATATTTCTTACTTTGGAATAAGAATCTGCCAGCTTAGAGATTGTGGTTGAATTTTTTTTCTAGTATTTATTGTATCATATCAAAGACCGGTTATTAGTTTCTTTCTTCCCTGAATTATGATCGATTGAAAAAAATTCCATTAAAATTTCTTTGATATGAACTGCTTTAACTTAAAAAAAAATTTGTTTTTTCTTTCTTTTTCGCATCAAGAATGGTGTCTAAATTTGGTTTGCGCTGCACTAATTCTTTCAAGAGTTTATTTTCTTTATTTTTCGTGTGCACTCAAGAAACAAAAGATAGATGTAACAAGTCCTTTCTGTGTGGGTAAATAATGTTGACCTTGGTAATAGATCTTAATGGGATAGGTATGGCACCAAATCTGTGGATCTACGTTTATGTTGAATTTTAGCCATGTAAACTTGGACACACAAAAAAAACTCTAAGTTGTTCTGATACACCTATCGACAACAACCGCAAGCACTCGAGAATCACAAATATTTAGTCAATTCTTTAATGTGAACAAAAACTCATGAAAGCACGGTTTGGGATCGCTATGAGTTAAACTACGAAATATGAGAGCAAAATTAGTAAATAGAGAATCAAATAACTATTTGTTATTTCTTGAAATACATTGTCATGAAGGCTGACTTTCTTAATAAATTATCTTATTTTGAGATACACCACAAACTCCTTATATGTAGGATGCATATGGTAGCGAATCTTTCCTATAACAAAGTCACAATTGAATTATAATTAAGATATGTTGTGATCTTAACAATACCAAACTCTAATTTTAAAATATGTCATTTGGTTTCTAAGAAAACTTTTTGTCCATAGTTTGGCTTCCTTGTTTCAGTTCAAGCAAGCGTGGAATCAGGAACCGGATGGCATCCTTGTGATTTTTTTTGTTTTGTTATTTGGGGTATCTGGTTTGGTTGTTTGGTAATGGGAGAAGGACACATAGCATTGGAGTTTGCGTTTGAGCAAATAAGAGAATTGAATACAGGAAATACAAGTACGCAAAGATAGGTCTCATTCATTTGGATGCCGGATGAAACCATATTTCATGGATATAACCTTTGATGTTTTTCAATTAACATGGAAAATCCTGCCTTGAAGTCTTAAATGCTCATGGTTTTTAAACTAGGTCACTTCCCTAACAAGCATTACCTATGCAGGTATTGGTTCCAGCTCCATTTTGGGTAAGCTACCCAGAAATGGCAAGGTTGGCTGACGCGACCCCTGTGATTCTTCCTACATCCTTATCCTCCAATTTTCTTTTAGATCCAAAACTTCTCGAATCTAAACTAAGTGAGAAGTCAAGGTTGTTGATTCTTTGCTCTCCTTCGAATCCAACGGGCTCTGTTTACCCCCGTCAATTACTTGAAGAGATTGCAAAGATTGTAGCCAAGCACCCAAGACTACTGGTGGGTTTTCTTATCTACCATTTTAATAAGCAGTTACTGGCATTCAAGTTATATTAAACCAGCTTTGTTAGCCAGTTTTGACTTGTTATTTATTGTTTCTATTTTGCCCCAGGTGCTGTCTGATGAAATTTACGAACATATTATCTATGCCCCAGCAACTCACACGAGCTTTGCATCTTTGCCATGCATGTGGGACAGAACTTTGACTGTAAATGGTTTTTCAAAGGTAACTAGTTTTCTGAAAGGCCCTGCCCTGGATGATGTTGATATTTCTTCTTCTTGGCATTGTTATGTTCTATTTAGTCATCAATAATGTTGCAATCACAATCAATACATCTTTAAAAGTCTCTGATTAAATTGTTATGTTAATTGCAGGCTTTTGCCATGACAGGTTGGAGACTCGGGTATCTTGCTGGTCCCAAACACTTTGTTGCTGCATGTGGCAAGATTCAAAGCCAGGTACTTTTTATTTTAGGTCCGAAGTTTGGTGTGCACACATCTGTTAACATGCGCTATGACACGTCTTTGTCTCGTCCATTTTATGATGCATGCTCTGCCAGCTATCAGACATCAAGTTTATATTTGTTTGTTCTTCCTAAGCAATTAAGTTTAATTTAGTTTCATTCTACAGTCAACTTCAGGTGCCAGCAGTATATCTCAAAAAGCAGCCGTTGCTGCTTTAAGAATGGGCTTTGCAGGTGGAGAAGCAGTCGCAACTATGGTTATAGCATTCCGAGAGAGGAGAGACTTTCTAGTCCAGAGCTTTGGAGCAATGGAGGGTGTGAAAATTTCGGAACCTCAGGTAAAAGCTCAACTTGTACGACTGAAGTATATTGCTTTGCATACTCCTTGTGGTCATTTGCTGACAAATCTTTGTCCTATGCGGCTGACGTTGATTTTGATTATTTTGAAAGATGATTTTGATATTTTTGGTGTCTTCTTGTAGGGTGCGTTCTATCTTTTCCTTGATTTCAGTTTTTACTATGGCTCGACGATTGATAACTTTGGCACAGTCACTGGTTCGGAGTCCCTATGTCGATACTTACTCGACAAGGCTCGAGTAAGATTCCATGTATTTTAAGTTGAAAGTGGACTTCAAAATACGCACCTGGAAGCCCTGAGAAAATGCTACTTAATCTGACTTTTTTTATTTATTTCGTTGTTTATAGGTCGCTCTTGTGCCGGGTGATGCTTTTGGAGATGACAGCTGCATACGCATCTCCTATGCAGAATCCCTTCCGACTTTGCAGGCAGCCGTTGAGAGAATCAGGGGTGCTCTCATCTCCCTTAAGCCTGTTGCTGTCTCTGCTTAATCCGGTTTGCAAAATTTACAGTATACAGATTATGTGAGACACAGAAAGTTTCGAGATTGCTTTAATAATTTAGTTGGCAAATGCCTTCGGACTTTGGTTTTGTGGTGCCGGGATTAAATTTCCGCATGTAATTTCATTGAATTATTACATTGGAAAATACTTATCTCGATGCTTAGATATCATCCCTTCTGAGGATTTATGTAACATCAAATGATGTATTTACACGATGGAAAACGAAATATGAAGACCTCCATTCGATTGTTTCGCAATCCGAAATATATGTTGAAAACAAGTCCTATATATGATTGATGGAATAAAAAATATGCATGATTTAATTTCTTGAATTCACATTTCATTGGGATGTAAAGTGAGTAGAATGGATCAATAACTTGTAGGCATTTTATTATTAGCGAGATATAGTTCTAGTTATCATGAGCCGAATGGACTTGGAAGTTTGATTTTTATGGAACCAATCTCACTATTTTTTTTAAAAAAAAAAATCTTAAAAATATTTTGTAGCTATAATGAAATAATATTTAAAATGACAAATTTTTTGTCACTTTCATGAGCTCCAAGTGCTTAAGATTCGTCCTACTTCCAGAAAGAAACTCAAGATCAAGTGTCAATAATTGAACTAGACATGGCATACATGAATCCAAGTTCGAGTTCAAATTCATGAAATTGCACGAGCTAATTGGTATAGAGAACAAAAGCAGATTTCATTGCGATGACCAAACAAGACACGATACATTCAAACTAGAAGAGACCATAAATAGAAAATATAACCAAAAAAAAAAAGAAAAAAAAATGGGATTAAGATATAAGATTGGAGGGAGTGTATGGAGGTAAAGCATGGTCATCTTCTTTTGAAACTTCGTCCCTTTTCTTGTTCCATTTCTCAATTTCCCTTACCAATAACCCTATTTCTTCCTTTTCTTCATCATCCCCTTTTCTTATTACCACAAATTTCCCCTTCTTGAGAGTGTATGGCAAATTAAAGCACATCTTCTTTTTCTTCTTTTTTCCTATCAAAATTTGTGGCAAAAACCAGTTGAAAATCTAGTGCCCGTAGGAGCTACTTAAACTACAATTGTGACTATTTATCTAATTCAAAATAATGGCCAGGGTAGCGTAGAATTTTAGTTACCAGTGAGTAAAGTTGGACCATAATTTTGGAATGGATTTTAGTTTTCAAGATTTGTCTAGTTTTGGCGTGGACGATACGGTGGAGTTTTATGATATATATTTGGGGTGCCAATTGTTTTGTTTATAGGGAAATACATACTACTAAAATACTTGCTACAATTAATCCTAGCTAGAAATGAACATTTTGAAGAAAAAAATTGTAGTATTGTTTATGTTGTATTTGGATCGATGGATTTGAAACTGATGTTTTGAAATCTATAATAACAAATTCATTGTTGTGTTTGAGAAAATTTAAAAAAATAAACAATTTAGTCATTTATATACTATATTTTAGGAAGATCGTATAATAACGTACTATAAGAGCATGGTGGTTATTACATTGTAGTATTGAAAATAAACTAAATCACTTGAATTATAAAAAAAAATATAATTATAATATTTAATGACATTATTAATGTTAATAATTAAATTTATTTTGTTTAATAATTTGATTGCATCCCTAATATTGTAATTTAATAAAATAAACTTCAATCAAAATCTTCATTTTATTGATTTTTGTCTTTTGCAAGTATGATTTTGTTGAAATTATCAATATAATATATTAAAAAAAACATTTATCAATAAACGTAACCCATGTGGCACGCCATTGTTTAAGGAAATCGTACAGTTTGTAACCCTCAAATTGTTTGCAATTTTTACTAAAATTGTCATTGTAGGATGCGACTTCTACACTTTAAATGTCGCGTTTGAATCCAGTACGCCAGCTTCATAAGATTGGCGGGAACCCCACCTCGTTGCTTCGAAATAAAAAAATTTGCAGCAGCAACTTTCTCACAGACGAACATTTCCTTCTCTCCGAAATCTCGAATGGCTCCTAAATCGGATAGCGCCGAAGGTAAGTAACCATATTCTAGAATCCAATTCTTCAATTTGCACGAAAATGTTATTGAATTAATTTCCCTTGTTTGTTTTCAGGAATCGTGCTCAACTTCGTCACTGAGGTGAATCTCGCGTAATTCCTTTCTATTTTTGTTAATCTCTCAATTCTCTCAATCTATCCGCTCTGTTATTCGATTCAAGTTAAGTTTTAGCTAGTTCTTCTTTTCTTTTTTTTTCGTTTTTGGAAATGTATTTGTATTCTGAAGTTACTGGCTTGTTAATAGTTAGAAAAATGACCTTCGAGTGTTACTGCCAAAATGAATCCAACCATTACGAAATTTTATGCCTCATCCCTTTAGCAACAAAATAGGCCTTTGAATTCCCAAAACGTGGCTGATTCTTTGCAAAAGTTTAATCTCAAAAAAGCTGCGGTACAAAAGGAGTTGGATGGGCCTGCGTGGTGGGAAAATATCATTCAAATGTTAGTTCTGTGGCCCACTTATTATTAGATATTTAATTAATATTTTAATATATAATTTATGGTTTAATAGATAATGCTTATTATTAAATGAATAATAAAGATATTCTAGGACCTTCCTTTCAACTCGGAAGTTGAATTAGTCAAAGTGGTTTTATACTACTAATACACGTTGATAGAACGTGCCATTTTTTATCCGATTTATGTGAAACGGTCCTCTCTCTTCCTATAAGAGAGGAGCACATATATCATAATCTATCACTCAAGAGAAAGCTCGGTGACTTGAAAATTAGGAAAGAGAGAGAAATCGTTTTCTTCAATTGTGCAGCAGAAGGAATCTATGGCAAACAAAGGTTAGTAATTAATTATTTTTGTAACTAATGGAATGCGATTATTATGAAGTTCTAAGATCTATATATATATGTCAAATTGTATGTGTTTGAATTATAATTTGTCATGAATCATGTTAGATTTTACATGTGGTATCAGACCAAGGTTTAAGAACTCATGATTTTCCATTCGTTTATATTATAATTCATGAACTCAGAATTCAAATGAGATTATATTCCGCTGCAAAGATAATCACCTTTGTGTTAATGATTATATATATTTGTTAAATATATTTGCTGCCAATTGTTTATGTTGTCTATATTACTGAAAATATGATGGCAAATCAAGACCTTTTCATGCATACTTGGACGTTGCTCAAGTTATATAATTTGAATTTATTTCATGTTGGTTTGTTAATCACTAAAGTGATCTTACCATAAAGTTAATAAGTTCTAAATTATATAATCAAACTTTAATTACCTGTAAGTATGTGATGCTTGGAAATAAAACTAGAGTTGCAGGTAATTAAAAATTCATAACTATAAGGCATTTACGGATCACCCAAAGGTTGATAATTTGTTCTTATAATTTATGAATATAAAATGTGGTAATTAACATATTATGCTAGATATTTTGTATATCCAAAGATAACAAAATAATTTTCTTTAAATATCTTGATTACCAAATTACAGTAAACTATTAAGCATCATAATGTTTATATATTGTTGTATTACCCAAAGGTGAACATTAATATAAAATTATAAATTAATATTTATCGGTACTGAATCTGTAATTACGTTGTATTCAAAGCATTTAACACATGATCATTATATTATTCTTGCAGTATCTGTTCATGTTTCACTTCAATCGCATGCTTCATCTATTTCCATGTTTAATGGTCTCAACTTCTCTGATTGGTGCGAACAAATCCAATTTCACCTTGGTGTTTTGGGTCTTGATTTGTCACTTCAAGTTGAGAAACCTGCTGCTATTACTGATGTTAGTAGTGATGATGAAAAGATCATTCTTGAAGCTTGGGAAAGATCAAATAGACTGAGCTTAATGCTTATGCGAATGAGTGTGACAAACAACATCAAGTCTGCTCTTCCTCATACTGACATTGCTAAGGAATTTATGAAATTTGTCGTAGAACGTTCCCAAACTGCTGATAAGTCTCTTGCTGGGATGTTAATGGCTACTTTAACCACTATGAAGTTTGATGGTTCTCGTACCATGCATGAGCATGTTATTGAAATGAGGAACATTGCAGCAAGACTTAAGTCCTTGGGGATGAATGTGGATGAGAATTTCCTGGTTCAGTTTATCATAAACTCATTACCATCTAAGTATGGTCCATTCCAAATGAACTATAACACCATGAAAGACAAATGGAATGTGAATGAACTTCACATTATGCTAGTTCAGGAGGAAACAAGACGTATGAATCAAGGAACTCATTCTATTCACTTCGTAACCAATCAAGGAGCTAGAAAGAAAGCTGGAAAAAAATCATGAAAAGGGCAAACAAAGACTACATAAGGTGAATGAGTCATCTGCCCAAATCCAGGAAAAGGAACACAACAATTTTAAGTGTCG
This sequence comes from Primulina huaijiensis, assembly GCF_012295235.1. Classification (NCBI taxonomy): domain Eukaryota; kingdom Viridiplantae; phylum Streptophyta; class Magnoliopsida; order Lamiales; family Gesneriaceae; genus Primulina; species Primulina huaijiensis. Next base: position 5,946,141 of record NC_133323.1, on the reverse strand, counting down.
CTTTTGTGGAAAACAAGGACACTTTCAGAAATATTGCCTGAAACGTAAGGCGTGGTTCGAAAAGAAAGGTATGTTTCATGCTTTCGTATGTTTTGAATCAAATTTAGTTGAAGTTCCTAATAACACATGGTGGCTTGATTATGGCGTACCGCTCATGTTTCAAATTCGATGCAGGGATTCCTTACGACCCGAATCACAAATCCAAATGAAAAGTATGTTTATATGGGAAATCGAGTCAAAGCTCCCGTTGAAGCCATTGGAACCTATCGTTTAATTCTAGATACTGGGCATCATTTAGATTTGTTTGAAACTCTTTATGTACCTACTGTTTCTCGCAATTTAGTTTCCTTGTAAAGACTTGATTATGTTGGTTATTGTTCTAAATTTGGAAATGGATGTTTCAGTTTGTTCAAACAAAATCTTTTCATTGGTTCTGGTATTATCAGTGATGGCTTATATAAATTTAGGCTTGATAATCTCTTTGCTGAGACTCTTTTAACCTTGCATCATAATATTGGAACTAAACGTGGTTTAGTAAATGAAAGGTCTGCTAACTTGTGGCATAAATGTTTGGGGCATATCTCCAAAGAAAGATTAGAGAGATTGATAAAGAATGAAATCCTACCAGATTTGGATTTTACCGATCTTGGCATTTGTGTGGATTGTATTAAAGGAAAACAAACAAAACACACAAAGAAAGGAGCCACAAGAAGCACACAACTCCTTGAAATAATACACACCGATATTTGTGGGCCTTTTGATATTTCATCTAGAGGAAAGGAAAAATATTTTATCACCTTTATTGACGAATTTTCACGTTATGGTTATGTCTATCTATTACATGAAAAATCTCAGTCAGTAAATGCCTTAGAGGTATTTATAAATGAGGTTGAAAGACAATTAGATAGAAAAGTGAAAATTGTTCGATCTGATAGAGGTGGTGAGTATTATGGAAAATATGATGAATCAGGACAATGTCTAGGTCCGTTTGCTAAATTCCTTGAGAAACATGGCATTTGTGCTCAATACACTATGCTGTGTACACCACAACAAAACGGTGTAGCAGAAAGGCGTAACCGTACTTTATTAGAAATGGTTAGGAGTATGATGAGTAAATCATCATTGTCCATGTCCTTGTGGATGCATGCGTTAAAAACTACTGCGTATTTATTGAATAGGGTTCCTAGTAAGGCAGTTCCTAAAACTCCTTTTGAGTTATGGACTAGTAGGAAACCTAGTTTAAGGCACCTGCATGTTTGGGTTTGCCCAGCAGAAATAAGAATTTATAATCCACATGAAAAGAAACTGGATGCAAGAACAATCAGTGGTTTTTTCATTGGTTATCCAGAAAAATCGAAAGGATATAAATTTTATTGTCCTAACCATAGTACAAGAATTGTTGAATCTAGAAATGCTTGGTTTATTGAAAATGATGACATTAGTGGGAGTAAAGAGCCACGTAAAGTGGACATTGAAGAAGTAAGGGTAGATATTCATTTACCTAAGACTTTTTCTCATGTTATTGTTCCTACAGTTGTTGAACCCGTAAACAACTTGCAAGGACATGTAAATGATCAAACTCCTATAAATGAAATCATTATCAATGAACCTGTCGTGGATGAAACACATGAAATGGCATTAAGAAGGTCTGAAAGACAAAAAAGGCCTGCTATTTCTGATGATTATGTGGTTTATCTTCAAGAACATGAATTCGATATAGGAATCGATGATGATCCAGTTTCTTTTTCACAAGCCATAAAGGGCACTAATTCTAATAAATGGTTAGATGCCATGAAAGAAGAGTTGGAATCAATGGCTCGTAGTGAAGTCTGGGATCTTGTTGAATTACCAGAAGGTCGTAAGAAAGTCGGATGTAAATGGGTTTTTAAGACCAAATACGACTCTAATGGAAATATTGAAAGATACAAGGCCAGACTTGTCGCCAAAGGATTCACTCAGAAAATTGGTATTGACTACAAAGAGACCTTTTCACCTGTCTCTAAGAAAGATTCATTTAGAATTATAATGGCTTTGGTGGCTCATTATGACTTAGAGCTTCACCAAATGGATGTGAAAACTGCCTTTTTAAATGAGAATTTGGAGGAAGAAGTTTATATGGATCAACCTGAAGGTTTTTCCAAAGATGGAAAGGAACACATGGTGTGTAAACTTAAGAAATCAATATACGGACTTAAACAAGCTTCTCGCCAATGGTATTTTAAGTTCAATGATACCATCACTTCTTTTGGATTTAAGGAAAACGCTGTTGATCGGTGTATATATCTGAAAATCAGTGGGAACAAGTTTATTTTTCTTATTTTATATGTTGATGATATCTTGCTTGCAACGAATGATCTTGGTTTATTACATGAAACCAAGAAATTTCTCTCTAAGAAATTTGAAATGAAAAATATGGGTGAAGCAACCTATGTGACTGGAATTGAAATATTTCGAGATAGATCACAAGAAATGCTAGGGTTGTCTCAAAAAGCATACATTAACAAAGTTCTGGAGAGATTTAAGATGGAGAAATGCTCATCAAGTATAGTTCCAATTCAGAAAGGAGATAAATTTGGTCTTATGCAATTTCCAAAGAATGAATTGGAACGCAAACAAATGAATGACATTCCTTATGCATCCATTGTTGGGAGCTTGATGTATGCACAAACTTGTACGAGGCCAGACATCAGTTTTGCTGGTGGAATGCTTGGTCGTTTTCAGAGTAATCCAGGTTTAGAACACTGGAAAGCAATAAAGAAAGTGTTGAGCTACTTGCGAGGAACAAAAGATCATATGCTTACTTATCGAAGATCCGATCATCTAGAAGTGATTGGATATTCAGATTCAGATTTTGCCGGATGTGTTGATACAAGAAAGTCTACATCTGGCTATTTTTTTCTTTTAGCTGGAGGAGCAATCTCATGGAAAAGTGTGAAACAGTCTGTAATTGCAACATCCACTATGGAAGCTGAATTTGTGGCATGTTTTGAAGCCACAATTCAAGGGAATTGGCTGCGAAACTTTATTTCAGGACTTGGAATAGTCGACAGTATTGCCAGGCCGCTGAAAATTTATTGTGATAATTCTGCAGCAGTCTTCTTTTCAAGAAACGACAAGTATTCTAAAGGTGCAAAGCACATGGAATTAAAATATCTTGCCGTTAAAGAAGAAGTTCAAAAACAAAAGGTGTCAATTGAGCATATTAGTACAAATCTCATGATTGCGGATCCGTTGACAAAAGGGTTACCTCCCAAGACATTTATTGAACATGTCGAACGAATGAACATTATAAAAAATTCTAATGAATTTCATTTATTTGACATCTCAATGTGAGCTCTTTAATATATTGTAGTATGTGTATGAAGTTGACTGATTTAGTCTTAACAAAGACATTAATGTGGACCGTTGTTAATTTTTCGTTTATGAGTCATATTAAGGAAACATTAATATTGTGGTACATGGAAGGAACTATGTCGAATTAATGATGTAGAACCGCCATGACTCATATTAATGTATACTTATTTTATGATGTTACGATGTGATCAATAAATAAATATCTTTATGTTTATGCTTTAATCATTAAGTTGTTATTTATTTAAACCATAATAATTAGTTCTATCACATGGGCCAAGTGGGAGAATGTTAGTTTTGTTGTCCACGTGCCACATTATTATTAGATATTTAATTAATATTTTAATATCTAATTTATGATTTAATAGATAATGCTTATTATTAAATGAATAATAAAGACATTCTAGAATCTTCTTTTCAACTCACTGGAAGTTGAATTGGTCAAAGTGGTTTTATACTACTAACACACGTTGATAGAACGTGTCATTTGTTATCCGATTTATGTGAAACGGTCCTCTCTCTCCCTATAAGAGAGGAGCACAGATATCATAATCTATCACTCAAGAGAAAGCTGTGTGACTTGAAAATTAGGAAAGAGAGAGAAATCGTTTTCTTCAATTGTGCAGGAATATATGGCAAACAAAGTTTAGTAATTAATTATTTAAGTCCACTGATTAAATTAACTTTTCGTTATAAAAGTTTAGAAAGGTGAAATGATGATTTTGCAAAATAACCCAATTAAATGGCATTTTCCATTACACTTATAATATGTAAGAATCTTGTATCGGATTATCTAATTTTCGTTAGTTTGTGACGTGATTTGAAATCTTAAAAAAAATTGTATTATATTAGGATGTTGTAAAGTAATTGTGAGTTAGGTTTTGAGATAGTGATAATTTTAATATAGAGTAAAATCCATTTTGATCCAATACTTTTTATTAGGTTATTGAAATGGTAACATATTCTCTTGATAAAAATTTACGATGGGTGGCTCTAGGAAAATAAACTAGAAGAAAAGGACGAAAAATTGTAACGAACTAGTTTTTGATGGACTCATGTGTACATCAATAAAAAAAAAAAAAAAATTAGTCATGTTTGATATATATTTAGATTGAGATACAGTGTTCTAAAAACGTCAAATTAAGTACTGAGTGGTTACTCATCGTCTTAATTTTTATAAAGATGATGTCTTTTGACATTAAAAAAATCACCCGCATAGAATGATAGTTGATGTATAATGTAATTTATAATTTATTTATTGATTTTTAATGTGTTCGGAATATTTTTTAAATCAATTTGTTTCGGATAAAGAGAATACATATGTCATTGATTTTGAGTTTGAATCTGATATAGAGGAAATATTGAAGAATTATGAAGATGAACAAAAAAAAAATTAGATATTTAAGTTAAAAAAACATCTAGACACCGTCCAAACGCTAGGTGGTGGGTGAGTGTGTGTCTAGCACATTTTAGAATATTGTTTACATACATGATATTTTTTTTTTCCAGATGGTGATAGAAAATAAAAATATATATAAAAAATCTAATTGAGGTTAATAATATTTTTGTAATTTATCATGCTAATATAAACGTAACTTTAAGAGAGAAAAAATAAAGTGATAGACAGAGAAATGAATTTTCATGGCTTAAATAATCAGTTTTTCATTCAGATATATAATTATAATAGCTTAGTTTAGTTGTATGCATCAAGAATTTCAATTTTAACGATGATAACATTTTATAAACTAATCCATCTAAGTAATTTAACACTGCCGTTTTTAAATAATTGTAAAAATTTAGACAAAAATTTGTGTGAGACGGTCTCACGGGTCGTATTTTGTGAGACAGATCTCTTATTTGAGTCATCCATGAAAAAATATTATTTTTTATACTAAGAGTATTAATTTTTATTGTGAATATCGATAGTGTTGAATCGTCTCACAGATAAAGATGTGTGAGACCGTCTCACAAGAGACCTACTCAAAAATTTATTAGAAAGCAGTTAGAGTACAAGGACAATAATTAAATTTTTTTCCTCATGAATCATAATAATTTTACCAAATAAAAAATATATCGTCGTTAAATATTAACTTAAATAAAAAAATCTTATATGGTAATAAAAAAATATATATAAATATGAAGAATATGCAGTAACAAAGTTAAAAAGGAGGGATTATATATTCGGGAAATTGGGGATCAGTCCCCAGCCGTCGTTTTTTTTAGTGTTCAATCACTTGGTACTTTTTTAGTACCACATTTCCACATGAAGGGTACCACATTTCCACATGAAGTGTACCACAATTTGTATGACATAGTACCACAATTTTGTGGGTAGGGAGTGAACCCAAAGAAATATTTTCATTGGGGATTTTTCATCGACTTCCCGTTATATATTTATTATGTATCGTAGAAATAATAACGGGAAAGAAAGTGGGGAGCTTTGCATATTCGCACGAATTCCGATGCATAATTACCCATTGTATTTCAAAACTCTACCGCCTTCTCCTTTTCTGCATTGCCCTCGATGCTCTCAAGTGTGAAATGGATGTGTCAGAGTTAATTCCTGCCCAGAAAAAATCCTCCGTTGATTTGCCTCTCTATTCGTGTTTCTGTTTCTGGGCCTCAAGATTTTATGAATCCTCCAACTACTGATCTGTTTTGGTTTTTTTTGAAGCCACCCTTTTGATTATTTCATGAACTAGTGAGTGAGAGAGGAATGGGTCCTCTGGTTTCACTTAAAGAGATAGCTTTTGTTTTTGTTCTGTAAATATATTTTTTCCATGTTCTTTCTCGAGAAAGTGGAAATAATACACATACGGGTTTTTGGCGTGAAAGGGGGTATGTACGGAAATAAAGAGGTTTGGTTCAGTAATATGACTAGTCTTTAATTTCGCGTGATTTTTTCATTCGAAGTTTGCTTTTATTCTGGGAGGGATTTGAAGCAAGATTCCTTCTGTTAATTAGTTTGTTGTTGACCTTCTGTGTGGGTAAGTGAAACTCGATTAAGTCCCAAGATCTTGTTTGTTCGAGTTCATTGGAACAAATGGGAAATGTTGCGGGTAAATTTTTTAGGTAATGAGAAGTTGGTCGGTGAAGTCTATTATGAACTCTTAGGTTCTATATTTCTGGAGTTAGGTTAGGTTATTTTATTTCTGGAAAGAAAAAATGGGTGTAGCAAGTTCAAAGGATCAGAGAAGTAATGCTCTGAAGTTGTGCAAAGAAAGGAAAAGACTCATCAAACAAGCCATTGATTCTAGATTTGCGTTGGCTGCTGCGCACGTTTCGTATACTCAATCTCTTAGAAACATTGGCATTGCTCTTAGGAGGTATGCTGAGGCTGAAGGTTTTGTAGAGTCCTCTCTTTCAGCTAACCTTCCATCTCCCTCGCCGTCCCATCTTGGTGGGATTTCTGATTCTCCAGTGCTCAATGGAAGCCCTCTTTCACCTCCTACGACTAGAATCAGCTATATGAGGTCTGTTGGAGCTAGTGCCTTGACAGTTAGGGTGAATCCACCTCCTAGGAATTTGCAGGTTGAGGAAGGTGAATTCTCAATGCCACCACCACCGCCTCCACCACCTGATTTGGGGTCTTCCTGGGACTACTTTGAGCCTGCAGAAGAGAGCTTTAGGTTTGTGGGACAGAATTATTTGAATCAGAACTCTTATGAGGTTGGAACTTATGGAAATTTTGGTCTTAAAGATGATGATTCTGAAAGAAACAGTGGAAATCCTGCTAATTCTGATAGGGCTTCTAGCAGTGCTCATCAAAGAGTAGAAGTTGAAGTTAAAGATATGAATGACAAAGACATTGTAAATGATTTTACAAAGAATGTGGTGGAAAAGGCTTCTATGGAGCCACCAAATTTGAGAAAAAATAAATCTGCAGTAGAGAAGGATATATGTTCTGAAAGGGAAGATCCTTGTGACTTCATAACACATAGGGCGAAAGATTTTCTCTCTAGCATAAAGGACATTGATAATCGCTTTTTCAGAGCGTCTGAATCAGGGAAGGAAATCTCAAGGATGCTGGAATCGAGCAAAATCCGTGTAGGTTATGCTGAAGCCAAAGGTAATTATTTCTCGATGGCAAAACAGAAATGCCATAAGAACTTTAGAATTTATGAATTTGACTCTTTTTCTTTTCATATGCAGAACGTTTTTTTGGGCTCTTAAATTTTAAGTCCATTTACTTTAATTCTTGTTTGATGTTTCCCCGCCTTTTTCATATTCGAGTGATGTTTTATTGTTTTATGCGTGTAGGTACACCGTCAGCCTTGGTTTCTTTTGGAGCAGCTTGTTGCCAAGGTGGAGCTACAAACGTGTCTGACGGTATGTAACATTTTATACACGAGAAGCAAGGATTATTATTGCCTGAAATAGAACTTTCTTGTTATTGACTAAATTCTAGTGTTGATCGATGTTGAAGATTCTTCAAGTTTTCATACAAGTGTTAAGAAACCAAGTTGTTAATTAAATAATCAAACTGGTGTTTATTTTATATTTTATGACAAGAAACATTAATTTAAGGTGGCAAGTACTATGCTTGAAACCCAATATAAATAACATCTTCATTTCACAAAGTACCAGATCAACATGCTACAAAGGTAATCACTTGGAAACGGACAACATCATCTCGGTCATCCTCATCAAGGAATCCACTTGCGACAATGAAGGATGATAGTGATGATAGTGGTAGTGATTTTATCGAAGAATTCTGCATGATTTCGGGGAGCCACTCTTCCACACTCGATAGACTCTATGCATGGGAGAGAAAGCTGTATGATGAAGTGAAGGTACTTTTAAGTTATTTTGTTACTATGGTAAAATTTATATTCTATTTACGCCATTCACGTCACGTGTTATTAATTTCAAACGTTAAAAATTGAATTTAATTGGCCAGGAATATTAATTTTGGCCATTGCTCCATGTAAATAATTTTATTCACTTTTGTTTTGTGCTGACTAGATAATGTCAATAGTAAGATAGAAGCATTAGTAAGGATACATGTGGGAAGGGGGAAGAAAAGGTGGAGGTGGGGAGGTTGTTATCCATTCTGGGAAATGTTTGTTGAATGTTATAGCAGCTTAGGCTAGGGATAGTGTGAGAATACATTTGTACAGAGGAAACTTTGGGCTTATATCACTTTATATTGCATCAAATACAAAGTATATTTTGCTATTTATCTTCTCTGTACTGTTTCTGGTCTATATTTAATGGAATCTCATCTAAGGCGCTAACTGAATGATTTACTTTAGTTTTCTTTGGGGTATAATTGCTAGATCCATGTCTGTTGAGGAGAATTACAGCGTATGAAATTTTTGTTTCTCCAGATCCAACGTTTATGTTAGTTTGTTGCACTGGCTTCTACAGAGTGCCAATTCACATTATATAGTATTTGATCTTGTAATTTATCCTGTGAAAGTGGAAATTTTGATACTACATCTTTCTTGGGGAGTTAATAATGCAAGTGACACCGGTTATGCCTCAAAGCGGTACACTAGTGTTATTTTTTATACTGCAGACAGTCAGGTTCACGATATTTCTTGGTTATTGTTAGGAACTTAAGTTCATGTGGCTTAAGTGGTAAAGAGAGTGATATTATCATGGGCTATAATACATTGGACCAAAGTTATTATGTTGTTGGGGGGAGAATTCTAGGAGTCACTTGGAAAAGGGGCATGGGAAATAATAATCATGCTTAGCTCTATCCAACTTCCACCTATTATATTTCCCATGCCCCTTTTCCAAGTCACTCGTTCTAGAATTATCTTCCTAACGGCATAATGACTTTGGCCCAATGTGCATTTAGGCCCACGATAATATCACCCTCTTAACCACCCACATGAACTTAAGTTACTAACAGTTCACTATTAAAGCACTCGTGAGAACGATTTTGCTTTAAAAATCATTCTTTGCTTTGAGATCAGACATAAAATGTTGAGCTATAGGGGGTGAGTTAGGCTCATTTGACTACTTGGGATTTTATTATGATTTTGAAGGTTAACACAATGGAAGTAAACAGTTTAAAATGATAAAGCAAGTAAAATGCGTTGATAATGAATTGATGATTATTAAAACATATCAAGTACTTATTGGTGAAGCAGTTATGCATTCATAAATGGACAATTTTCACCTCAAACCGATGTGTAGTTGGTCAACTGATACTGCGGTTTCCAAATCCGTTCCAAAATAACTTCGGCAGCAACTTAATTTTCAAATTCAAATCAACTGGCTGTCCAGTCTCTCAATTGGTTAAACAACTATTTCCTTGTCTGTCGTGAAAGATTCGATTTTTCATTGCTCCCTTGCCTACTTGTTTCATTTTATGTAAGGTTATATTCATTTGCTTGTATATACTGGAATTCCTGAGCATCAAGTACCTAAGATAAAGGGAGGGAGGGAGAGGGGGGTGAGAACAAACAAAAACCGTCAGTTATTTTTACCTCCGTAGAGATTTCTTTTTTCTGTGTGGTTCATTTTTAAATTTTGTTTACTGACCTTCGAAATATTAATCTCTGTGCTCTTGACTAAGAAGAGTTTACGAACATCAGATTTTAACAGATGCTTAAAACACAGACATGTTTTGAATGCAAAATAGCGGTAACTATTATAAAGAGTTCCTGGTCTTTAACCATGGAATTGATATGATTTTTAACTCAGTCTGTCGGCAATTAAATTTTCCGATCTTCAGGTGCTCTATGATGAACACTAGCAAAGACTTTTGGTAATCGTTGCAGAAGTACAGTATGGTGACTCAAAAGTGATTATATATTGTCTCCTTGTTTGCAGTGTTCTGATTTCAGTATCACGTGTGACTTTGTAGGCCAGTGAATCTATACAGAATGAATATGATCGGAAGTGTGACCAGCTTTGCCACCAATTTGCAAAGGATCATAGCACTCAAGCAATTGACAAAACTCGTGCTGTTGTGAAAGACCTGCACTCAAGAAGAAGAGTGGCACTTCATTCTGTTGATTCGATATCAAAACGGATTGAGAGAATGCGGGACGAAGAGTTGCTTCCTCAGCTTCAAGAACTTATTCAAGGGTGAAAAATTTTTCCCATCCATTTGGCACTCGAATCTACTCGATTGTCTAATTACTATATAACTCCCATGTCACACTGAGTTTACCCTGCCAATCATGACGTTGAATTATTTGCAGACTGACAAAACTGTGGAAAGCCATGCTTGAATGCCACCATTCCCAGTACATAACCATTTCTTTAGCGTACCATGCAAAAAGCTCTGCCGCTGTTCCTCTTGGGGAGACGCAACGACAGATTATCAGTCAGCTCCAGGACGAAGTGGAGTATTTTGGTCTAAGTTTTACCAATTGGATCAACAGCTATACGTCATATGTAGAATCTCTCAACAGCTGGCTGCAAAACTGCATCTTGCAACCACGGGAACGACAGAAGGGCAGAAGGGCGTTCTCACCCCGCCGTTATCTAGCCCCACCTATATTCGTCCTCTGCCGTGACTGGTCAGCTGGGATCAAAGCTTTACCGTCTCAAGAAGTCAGCGATGCAGTCAAAGCCTTTCTGTCCGATCTGCGGCATTCAGTGAGAATCCAAGCAGAAGAATTTCAAAAGAAAGAAGCGACAACTGATATCCAGAATGATTTATCAGAGAGTAAAGATGAAGGGGCGACTGAAGATGATGGCCAGTCCAATACAAGCTGCATACAAGCAAGTTTGACAAAGGTTCTTGACAGGCTGACAAAATTCTCCGAGGCTTCGGTGAAAATGTGCGAAGAAATTCGACAGAAATGTGAAGTGGCTCGTGACGCATTTGACAATTATAGAGCACCTCCAAGATCATTTAGCATTTGAAAGTTGTTTGAAGCCTCAGTCTTAATCTTCGAGTTTAAGTTTGGCATTAATGCTGTGTGTAACTTCAGAAGTTTGAATATAATCAACAAATGCTCGACGATAGAACCAATGTGTAGTGAGGGCTTCGCCTGGAATCTTTGAATCTTTTTTTTTTTGCAGGCCAGAATTTTGGTTAACCTGAAACAATTCGTCGTTTTAGGATTCAGGTTTTTTTTTTCCCGAGGGGTTACAATGTAATCAATCACTGATTACTAATATATTAAAAATATTTGATTGGTTCTCTTATTTTTTTTTATCACAAGCAAAACCGACTAAACTGAATGTTCTTTGCACTTTTTTAACCAACTGGAACTGAATATCAATTAAATTACTAGGAAAATTGCTACGGCTGCACAATTGGTTTAGTTTATTTCAACCTCAACTTACCAACCAATTGATGAAAATTTCCATTATTACGAGTAATTTATATTACAGAACACGATAAAAATATATCAATCCCAGGTTTATAAGACAAATAGAAATATTTGGAACCAAGTTTATGTAATTACATTTACATGGAGTCGACAACAATTTCCCAAAGTAACATCATTCTTGGTTTGTTCATGGTTTGTCTTGCAGGGAAATCCAGAATCCGAGCATTGGCTGTTTGAATTTTGTTCAAAACAATTTGATTGAAATGCAGAGGGGGTATACTAAGAAATCTTTTTGTGTATGTATTCTATCTCTACTAATGAAATATATATGTTCAAAACACAAACACACGCAAATTGTGTGTGAGTGTGTGTGTGAAGCACATTGAATAGTGTTGGATTATGTTAGACCCGCATAGAAGTCAAGTAAAAGCCATGTAAAACAAGTAAAAATTAATGCAACTGGAGCATAATACCATACCAAGTATTCTCCATTCTCCGAGAAGAATGTATTTTGTGGTTGAGAATGAACATAAAAAGTCAGAACTAACTCTATCCCAATAACTCGATGATGGAATAAAGTGCAAAAGAATTATCCTTGCATGAGTAAACACTGAAGATCAGCGTTCGAAGAGTATCCTTTCCTCACATCAAATATGTTAAATGACACTTTCCAGTTTCCAGTTTCCACCATCAGATCAATCTTTGAAAATAGAAAAGATATGTTAGGTAACAGGAATGATCTAATCTATATGTCCTACAAAGAATAACCATCAGCATTCAAACCCCGTGTGGTCGTGCAAGCAATGCAATGCAGAGTTATTGCTTTGAAGATCATTCAATACAGATTAACATCAACCAAAGAGTTCAATGGCTCGTAGAAGTCAATATAGTTCTCCAACAAAATAGCCTTAAATTCCCTTGCGAGTAATTCTCGCCACTATCATGATCTCACTATGGCTTACTAAAAACACATGGCAAAACCTTAGACCTTAATAAATGCACATCATAATCACATACAATGCAACTAATCAGCACATTATGAACTCTTTCAACAGTTTAAAAGAACTTTAGTCATGGAATGTCATTTGAAGTTGACAATAGCAGTAATTAAGAGAGAATACTTGAAAGCATCAACATCGGTCACCAAATTAAGCAGAATTTACACTGGCCCAGTCAAATGATTACTGCAACTAATTTTTTCAAGATATGATACAGTGACAAACCCAGCAGGGACGAGGAGTGGACTCCTGCTCAACTGGGAAAAAAACAAACTTACAAGTAATATTTTCTAAAAAAAATCTAAGTTTCATCCCACTCGTGTGAGACCATGGATCCGCCCCCCATGTGAATGTGTAAGATATATATAATTGAAGACATGTTTTGTGGGTTATGGGGTAATCACCGTGTATGTAGCATGACATATAACTCAAGATAAATCCTGTAGGTTTTAGAAACAAAAGAATTACATCAAAGAAATAAAAAATGGTTACTCTAATGTGCTTGTAAAAAATCAGCACACTTGCCCATCACACAATTACATGGTCCACAAAAGCAATCGAATGTACAAACTATGCTTGAATTCAAGATAACACTTCATTTTTATTATAAGCCAAAATCTTTTCATAACTCCCTCGATGAGAATTTTCATATATCCCGAGTTTTTTTATCATATACATTTCAAATACCATAAATATAGTATTTCCTCAAACTGAAATTGTTTGAGCATCTCTTGTTCACAGAAAAATACGTTTTAATAGATTTTGCCCACCTTTTAATCTGCCTTACAACTTTTGCCAACACTTTCAACCCGAGGAAGAGCCGGGACACTCAAGAATGACTTTATGTGACTGTACAGTTCCTTAGGCTTCTCCATATTAATAGCATGTCCCGCATTCTTCAAAACCACTAGTTGTGCATTGGGTTCCAAATGTCTGCAATACCCGAAAGAAAAATTTTCTGTCAAACTATTTGTGATCGAAGCTATCAGATCAATCAGATCAAGTAAGAAATGAACAAACAACATCGCAAAAAAAACTACCTTTTCAGTCTATGAGCCAATTCTATAGGAAATATCTGGTCATGTTCTCCCCAAATAATCAATGTGGGCTACATCACGAGACAGTATTTTATAAAACAAGGATACAAATAAGGAGAGAATAACAGAGGCGGGAAACTGCAACGGTTAAAAGATACACCTGAGTAATTTTAGGAAGGTCGGAAAGCTTTCTATCCTTGTGTAATGCATAGATCAACCCTTTTCTTTCTTGTAAATTTTCCGTACACATCACCTATGGATGATTAAAGGAAATCCAAGAAAGTGTTGGCTCAGGCAATTGAACACACAAAGAATTGTTCATAAAATTAACAGAGAGAAATGCACTTTATAAGCACTACTGGATCTGGAACTTATATGCAATAAGACAGCTGAAACCCAAAAACTAATCTATTAAGTGGAATATGCTCTCAATTTAGAATAATCACTCCAAAATTCTTGTCAACCAATTGCATTCACTTTGGACAATTTTCAAGCAACAACCAATTCACACATTATCTAGCCTATAAAGTGATCCCGGTTGTCCTTTACTCTGAACGAGGGAATTGGTAATCAAGGGTGGTACGAGAATCCGACCAAAAGAGTAGTCTCTCCTCGAACTTTATGCTTCACTCAATGGCTTCTTTTAAAATGAATGATTGCAACACAACATAAAAAGGAAGTCACAACTCACAGCAGCTAGCATTAATAACTGGAAGGATCTGCAGTCATCACATTTAGGCACAGTTTCACTGCAAACAAGTTTCAAGAAATAATAGCTGGCATTCATTCACTATTTACTAACTAATCAACAAATCCAGTCCCAGAGAATCATATTGGATGCTTACCTCAATAAAATCCGAAAGAAAGCAAGAAGGCACATTCTTGATTGGCTTGTAAAAAGAGAGCTTCATTAACTCCCTCAACTTCTCCGGAGTCTGAGCTAGCAAAATACTTGTAGCCTCATCAACACTCTTAACTTTGAACAAACCTTCCTCCATGTCCTTCTCCTCCAAGCAAACCCCAGCACAGCCAATCACCACACTCTCCACCGCATCCGGGAACTGAGCCGCCATGCTGTAGGCCACAAATCCACCGTAGCTCAGCCCCACCACCCGCATCTTGCCCACACCGAGCGTCTCCATAACCCTCATCACGCACTGAGCTTGGAAGGAATCACTCCTCTCCGGCCTGGAAGTGTAAGATTCTCCAAAAAACAGCAAGTCCGGCACGTAAACATTGAACTTGGAGGAAAGCGGCGAGACGAAGTCGTTCCACTGCCACATGGCGTTGGCGCCAATCCCATGGATGAGGACTAGAGTAGGCTTGTTGGGCTTGTGGGATTTCGGCCCCCAGCAATGCATGACGGTGCCGTCTCCGAGGTCGGTGGTGGTGGACTTAAGTCCGGCACTGGAGAAGGAGTATCTAAAACACATGTCCCTTGAGGCTGTGAAGCTGAAACACACCGCCATGATCACAGGAGGAGTTGGGTTTATCCACGAAGTTTGTCGGGGTATCTAGGATCGCTTCAGAGATTTCTCGATTGAAAAAGTACAGATTTTTTTTTCCTCGAGAAGTGAGAGAAAAATTTGCCGGACGAGTGACTGGTGTCTATGTCCATTAATTTATTATGATATATGTATACATGTATCTATCTATATACGCATCTATCATGTGTATATATAAATGTGTGCATTGAAATTCACTATAATAAATTAGAATAGGTCTGTTGTCCCTGTGAGACTGGTCAACTATATCGATATTCACGATAAAAAATAATACTCTTAACATAAAAAGTAATATTTTTTTATGGATGACTCAAATAAGAGATCTGTCTTATAAAATAGGCGAAGTTGGTGAAAAATCCTCAATCAAAACATTTCTTTGGGTTCACTCCATATCCACAAAATTGTGGTACTATGTCATACAAATTGTGGTACACTTCATGTGAAAATGTGGTACTAAAAAATTAACAAGGGACTGAACACAAAAAAAAACGACGGCTGGGGACTGAAGGCCAATTTCTCATATAAAATACGACTCGTGAGACCCTCTCACACAAGTTTTTGTCAATAAATTATTTAAAAAATAATAATTTACGAATTTAGATTAAAAAATTGCCTTTTATGAGTAAGAAATAATTTGGTTAAAATTTTGATNTAAAAAGTAAAAACATTGTAAAAATCTAAATTTTAACCAAATTATTTACTTGTAAAATATAATATACATATATGCCTAATTTCGTTATAAAAAAAAATCGAAAATTTTCTGATAAAAGACAAAATAGATACAATTTCATCCAACATGAGCTGGAATCCAATCAATATGTACCAATTTTTGGAATATCTATTTATCATTTAATCAATAGTACTTTATATGCCTAATTAAGTTTTACTCGTAAAAAATATGGTAAATATGAGTCCAACAAAATAAAATAAGAAAAATAATATTTTTTCCTATTTTTAAGATTAAACAAAAGTATTCCTAAAGGGCTATAAGAGTTAAGGAAAGGGAGGTAAATCATTATTAATTTAAATATTTGTTCGAATCTCATTAACAAATGATCAAATTCTTAAACGGTTTCAATTTCAACCAATTAGTAGTTGATAGTCAAAGTCGTGTAATTAACACACAAGCTGATATTATTAACTGTTTTTGCGCATCGAAAAGTAACATATAACATTTTAATCATTATAATCCAATTAATAATATAAAAATTAGATAAACATTATATATATATATTGACAATTTATTAATTTATTGATCATGTTTAACCATTGATTTAAAGTTTATATCGTGTATTTACCAGTTTAATTTTTGTTTATTATTTTTCTTTTTTTGAAATATTATAGAAGGATAAATTTTATTGAATAATCCGGGGATTGTGAGTAAGGCTGGGAAAATATACCGAAATATCGAAATACCGAAATACTATACCGAAAAAATATCGAATTACCGAAATATTATACCGAAAAAATATCGAAAATATCGGTATCGGTATCGGTACGTAATTATTGTTTTTTCGGTACCGAAATACCGAAAATAATTTTTTTATTATTTTTTTTTAAAATTTAAGTTCGATATACCTAAAAAATGTCGGTATACCGACAAAATTTTCGGTGTCGGTACGGTATCTGGTATGAACTTTTTCATATTGAAAATTCGATATACCGAATATGCGGTATACCGAATTTTCGATATCGATATCGGTATGAAAAAATTCCATACTGATATTTACGGTACGATATACGGTACCGTAGTTCGGTACGGGGTATATCGTACCCACCCCTAATTGTGAGTGTGTAGGTAGGATCGTACATAAAATGGTTAGGCTAATTTCGGGTGAGAGGGATGGGTGGATGTAATATTTAACAAATTTGGGGAGTGGTTGGGGTTTGCAACCACCGTCCACTGACTTGTCTATACCGAATAGTTTATATTTTATAGGCTTAAAAAGATTGGAAAAATAGTTAAAATAGTTTTATAAATTTATATATTTTGTATTTTGGTGTTGTAAGTATAAATTAGGTTATATTTTGGTTTTTATCTTCTTTTTACCATCGGAATACTGACGTAGTATTAAAAAATTATGAAGTGACACCAGAAAATATCTATGTATCCGAGAAAAGAAAATGACTGAAAGTTAAAACATGAACTTACTTGTAAGATCGAAAGTCAAAATTGAATAGTTATATTATCAAAACACAAAATAAACAAACTTAGAAGGCAAATTTTGGCCAGTATATTTAAAATTAGAGTTTGATTAATGATAATAAATTCGATTTTATCTACTAACATTTTCTTGAGAAATTTCGATGCACGAGGCTTGGCCAATACGATTTACTTGTATTTGCATGAAATTTGTGGATGCGGACGTGTCATGTGGAAATGCTCCAACTTGAATGAAAAATGTAAAATCATCTAACTTCTAACTACTTAAGTATCGTGAATTCCAAATTCAATTGTTAGTTCCAAAATCTTAAGATAATAAACTAACCAAAAACAAAGATTTAAAGGAAAAAAAATGTTGAAATTGAGAAATAAATTCCTAAACATAATTATTATATTTATACAATCAAAAACATGAAAAATATAATAAAAGTTGTTGAAATCTGAAATAAAAATAATGTAAAATATTTAGAGATATATTAAAAAAATTACAGCTTCGTTTGGACAAATACTTATAAATTGTTTTATATAAAAGTGTGTCTATAAAAAATTTATAAAATATTTTAAAGCTTGTCTGAAAAATAAACATGAGTTTAGACAATTACTCTATAAAAATGTTTTAGAGTTGATGACATGTTTGGTTATTCCAAAAAAAAAAAGAAAAAAACTCTCAATTGTTCTTCAAAATTATACTTTGAGAACACTTTTAAAAATATTTTTCAAAAACGTTTTACAAAAATCTTATTGAAACATATACTTTAAACTTTTTTCACTCATAAAATACTAAAAACATTTTTAAAGTAGTTTTCTAACCTGTCGATTTTTTTTGTTCAATATCTAGAGAAGATTTTTCTCTCACTCCTCGCTTTGATTCTCCACGATCTCATCATTATAACTGATTGCCGCTATCCGATTAATTAAAAAATGGGCCTTTGTTATTCAATTGTGGACAATCTTTCTTAATTTTAAGTCAAACAAATCTCCCAACAGACATTGAAACATTGAGCCAAAATTCATGTTTATTAGCTTCTCAACCAATTAATTTCTCAATTTCACCATCACGAAGCCCGAGTCCCTTTCAAGGAGCTGGATTTGTCAACTTCCCGACCAGGAAATTAGGTGGTCATCTTCAACTCCCACCTTTCTAAATTCAAAAAATCTTCAATTCGGCGTCATTCATCTTTCTTGCTTAGAAAAAATTGTGGTATTTCCAAACACCATTAAGTCTAATTGTAAAGCCCAAGTTTTAGAAATCTCTCCAAAGTCATTACTGTTCTTCCAAATATCCCACCGACTCATTCCTTCGTGCGACATCACCGTCACTTCCCATTGTCGTCGTTGGTTCACCGACTGTCCATCATTCTGTTGGAATTAGTTTGTATGTTGACATAATTTAATTAATTATATATGGACAAACTATCTAATAAAGGATTCAAGAAGACGATCTAATTGATTATAGGTTTTTAAAGTATTAAATAAATTGGTACGGTCCATTTTATGTGTAGAAATTCAGTCCAATTAAGTCTTCTATGATGGGTCGAATACTGCTAATGTTATATAAAGTTATGTCCTCGACGCACAGGAAATAATACAGAATATTATATATGACACACATATTATAGATCTATATCATTCTCTTATCTAAGTTAAGAATAAGGTGGTCGATTCTCTGTTGTCTTGGAAGATCCATAACTCCAACGCTAGATCAATCAATAGATTCTGAAACGCGTTTACTGTTATTTATATTTTTTGATAATTCGACATGAATTACTGGTGTGTTGTGATATATGGATTTAATCACATGATTTATAGATTTATTTTATCAAATCTCCAAGACATTCATACCACACGAACATCGCGAGTATCTTCCTTTACATGTTCTACCAGTGTGAGGGCCATATTTCTAAACATGAATTATTAATATGCAATCATTATTGATTAATAAACAACGGAAAAGTGAATTAAAATTTTGCTTTAAGTCTTATAAAAATTTTGACATGATTTACTCATATATAAGACATACCAAAAAATCAAATACAAAAAATATCTAACATATACCCTCAAAAAAACACAAATAACATAAACAAGTGTCGGTAAGACACGATCACAACATAAAAAACCAAAAATATCATAGAGAGTCTGTAATGCTCGATAATAACATAATGCAATCATAAAATACTCTAAACACATCATACAACTACTCAGGGCATATCTAGGTAAAATTAGAACTCCATAATATATACATATACTATCTGGAATACGTCGATACAGTACCTAAATACAACTGAGTCCACTCTGGAGGAGCTATGGTACTTCCGATGCTTCTTCTAGAGTACCTGAATTCGAATCACATGTGTCACTTGTCATGTTCACATACAAAGACACGACAACCCCTTCTCGGGAATCAGAACCTCAGTACGAGCAGAGTCATACGGTCATACCTGTGGTTCACAGGGCCTGAAGCGATCTGTTAAAAAAAAGTTTTTTGTTGTGATAATTAATCGTAAAGCTCAGCTTGTAAATTAAAAATAACTAAAGTATATATATAATTAAAATATAATTTATGACTTATATATTTATTTCTTTACAATTTTTTCTTCGTGTGTTACAACATCGACATGGCTCTGACGTGATGCAGTGTCATATGAACAATTATATTGGAAAAAGATTGAAATTGCCAAAAACCGTAAGATATGTTACTAAAATTGAAATTTATCAATATAAAATATCAAAATAACAAAATGATAAATATATTGAACCAATATTGTAAAAATATGTGATTTGTTTTAAATAATATATATAATATTTCATTCAAGAAAATTGAAAATAAAGATATATAAATTGGGTAAGTATCACTTTTTTTTTTAAATGGGATCAACCACATAAATTCAAGAAAAAAGGCAAAATAATCAACAAATGAAGTATAAAAGTTCAACCCACGAGTTGGTCTAATATAAAATGATAAATATATTGGACGAGCATTACCATTTAATTCATACAAAATTTTTAAAAATATAATTAATGAGCCGTGTAGTTTAATTGCTTGAGCTCTACACGATTAAATTAAATCCTCAATGAACACAATCATTTTATTTAATCATGACATCGTTAGGCCAATGTCCATATTTTTTTTAATGTCCAATGTCCATGCTATTTATTTGCATGCCTCAACAACATGAGACCAATGAATTTTTTTTTTTTTTTGCCTTTGTGAGGGACGGGCCCTGAGATGGGTAGCCTATCTGGCCTCGCAGGAGGTTCGGCACTAAACTCGAGACATCAAGATATCACGAAATATGACATAGAAATGCAATGATGATATGCACGAATGCAATGGATGAACATGTGCAAATACCAGGATATCAGAAGTCAAATTATCAATAATCAACAATCATACATAATATGCTCGAACAAGTCCATACCTCAGTGGACCATTTATGAGTATATTGCTTAACTCTCGATGCCAACAAATATCTAAGCCAGACTTAATCGAGGTGTCCAAAATCTCCCCGACACAATATACAATCATATAACATTTCTCAACCTAAATATAAATGGACATCAATGTCAAAGGCTCAACACAATATATTCAGTTGTATCGATATGTATAACTAAAATAAAATTGTGTATGAAAAAAAATATTTTATTTTATTTTATTTTTAACATTAATTACCAACTGATAATATAAGATTAAATATATAATATCACATAAATCAACAAATATAAGATAAATCATACATATGATATTCACGTATCTTTGTCAGACATCATGAAAATAACCGATATCTATGCACCTCAATCATGATAGAGTTCATATGTTAGAGTTCCGAGGAATAGCAAAAATGGATAAGTCCTCCATTGAATTGAATAGGGTGTGTGAGAAATGTTAGAAAATTACAGGATCAGAAAGAAGAAGGGGTAAAAATCTTCTCTGTTTTTTATTTTGAGGGACCCTCGTAATGAAGAGGCTCTTCCCGGACTCGTTAGGTCGCTTCTTCCTATAGGCTACAGAGTCATTGGACCCGAGCCTCAAATTTTTCTTAAAGGCCCATTTTTTAGGTTGTGAAGAGGTCCACTTATTTTTAGGTTGTGAAGAGGTCCACTTATTTTTAAAGATTAAACAATATTCTTTTATTTTTTAAACTTTGCTTCTGGTTTCCAACTAGGGGTTTAAACAAACGAAATTAAGATGAATATGATGAAAATTTGAAACCTCAAATTCGACTCAAATTAATTTATTTGAGTTCGACCTCGATTGATATTCGAAAATTTTAAAAATTTTGATTTGAATTCGGTTCGAATTAAAGCTCGAGTTCAGTTCGAAAGATTCGAACATGTTCACGAACTATTGCTCGAAAATAATTACTCAAAAGTATCAAATTTTATTTATTCAATATATAATTATATTATTTTAATAAATAATTAAAGCTCGTGAGCGGTACGCGAACTATCAAACAAAATAATTTGAGCTCTAGTTCGACTCGAAAAAAGTTCGAACATGTTCCAGTTCAGCTCAAATTAGATAAACTCACTCACATGCGAATCAAATATTTTTCAAATTGACTCAAAAAACTCGCGAACCAGCTCGATTCATTTACACTTTTACTTCCAATCGGCCCATTCTCTGATTTTTTTTTCTCTCTCCACTCATTTGCTCTGTACGTTTCTCTTTGTGTTTTTTTTTTAAAATAAAAATTGTTCTCTACTTTGGAGGCTTGGAGCTTGGAGCTTTTCATCATGATTTGTCAAAATTAGTGGAGAGAATTTCATCAATACCGTAAAATATACCGTCCACATGTTAGTATATATGTAATCTTTCTACGTGCTTTGGATTTGGGTAGCTTCAACTTGTTATTATTGTTTTTTTTTAGTTTAATATTTTGAAATTATTATTTGATGTGTTTCAAAATTTGTATTAAACTATTAAACCTCTTTCTTAAATTAAGATGTTGAAATTAATTTTTAAGTTTTAAAATTGGAGAAATTTGTGGTGAATTAGTAGGATGAAATTAATTTTTAGATTTTTGAATTGGAGAACCCCCAACTTAGTATTGTGTATGATATGTGAATTTCAATTTGTTGTGTTTAAAGAAATTTGTGTATTGTATCTCAATATCATTATATGTCAAGGAAATTATATTTTGTTTGTTTGTTAGGCAAATTATATACAAGGCCTCCCAAATACATGTCGGGATATCAAAAAAAAGTTGATGATGGAATCGTTAATTCGAAGTAAAGTTGGATATATATGTTAGTTGTCACATATCGGTTGGAAAAATATCTCTGCGAGTTACATATATGAGACTTAGACAATCATTTTCTTTGAGCTAGTTTTTGGATTGAGTTAGTAAGTATAATTGAATAAAGAAAAAGTACAAGGAAAAATGTGTTACACAGGATAATTTCTATTGTGCAAAGATTAGCAAAAAAATAAGTTGGCTTTTCGGGAAAGTTTGAGAAATTTTATGTTAAAAATAACTGTCTCTTTGTGAAAATGGTTGAATTAATTGCTGAGTTTGATCCAGTAAAGAAAGAGTATCTTTGACGTATTAAAGACCGAAAAACCTATACTACTTATCTTGATAGCAGAATTCAAAATGAACTGATACAAATGTTGACTGGTGAGGAAAGAAAGAAATTATTTTCAAAATTCAAAAAGACAAATTATTTTTCAATCATCTAATATTTTATTCCAGATATTAGTCATAAAAAGCAAATGTCTCTTGTCATACTATGTTTGTATGAGTCGGAAAATTCAACAAAAATTGAAGAATATTTGATAGAATTTTTAGGGGTGGATGGCACTTGTGTGCTTGGAATTTTTATGCATCTTAAGGATTCTTTAACAAGTCTTTGGCTTGATATTGATGATATACAAGGTCAACGCTATGACAACGGCTCTAATATGAAAGTGAAGCACAAAGGTGTATAAAGTATAGAACCGAGTGCATCCCTTTACCAAAAATTATATTTGGTGGTAATAGTGCAACTCAAATCTTTTAAACTGCATAACAACTCAAACATCATGGTTCAATCGTTTTTCCAGCAGAGACAATTATTGCACCCAACAATCTCATTTCCAATAATTGCACTCCTTGCAATCAATGAGAATTGAACCAGTGGCCTTGGCCTTAATATCAATTGTAGGACCTAGTTCTTATCGTTTTACCAAAAGCTATAGATGATGGTAATGATGCAACTCAAATCTCTTAAACCGCACAGCAGCTCAAGTATCACGGTTCAATCGCTCTTCCAACAATGACAATTATTGCATCCAACGCAAAAGATGTTTCTTGAAATAAATCCTAGTATTTTATACTCCTAATGGTCGTCATAGCCTTAATTGGAATTATGTGATATGACGAATTTACCCTCAAGCTACGTCATTTTTGGAGTAATACAACATATTTATACATTATTCTCCTCTTCTACAAAGCGATGGATAATTTTTAAAGAACGTGTAAAAGGTTAGACAGTTAAGTCATTTTCACGAACACGCTAGCAAAGTCATGTTGAGAGCGTGAAACCTATAAAAAAAAAAAAAAAAAAAAAAAAANCAAATTAGAGAGACACTTTATTTGATTTGACACTGAAGATCCCAAAATAAAGAGTGAACCAGAGTCCTTGGCATGATATGAACTTACAAGTTTGAACTCTTACATAGTTTGGTAATTTGGTATAAGTTGTTATTCGCAATCAACTATGTGAATACATTTCTTCAGTACGAAAATATGGATATTGATGTTGCTATCAAACTATTACAAGGAATTATTGTATTTCTCGAAAGATATAAATAATTTGGTTTTGATCAGGCCGTTGTTGAAGCTAAAGAAATGGCAAGTGAAATGGACTTTGGATGTGTATTTCGAGAAAAATGAGACGCTCGTAGAAAAAAAAAATTTGACGAAAGTAATAGTGCAGAAGTAACATTGTCAGCAAAAGAGTCATTTAGAGTTAACTACTTTATCTTTATAGTTGATAAGTTCGTACATCTATAGAGTCTTGATTTGCATCATTTTAAAAATATGAAGAAATATTTGGTTTTTTATTCAAGGTGGAGAGATTACAATGTTCTGATGATGAAAGCTTGTTGAGGTCTTGCAAGAGTCTTGAAAGTTTTCTCGTCTATGTTCTGATATTAATGGAGAATATTTGTTTTCAGAGTGAAAAATTTTGTAGTGGTCTTCATTGGAGGAATAAAAATCAGTTATTGATGAACTAGAGTATTTGAAAAAAATAGATGATTGTTTTCTAAATGCTCATTTTATTTACAAAATCTTGCTGACAATACCTGATGTTGTTTAAAATTTTTCTCCGATCGACAATGTCACAAGAAAGATTGAACGGATTGGTTATGTTATAAATTGAAAAAAAAAAAAAAGTTATTGAACAACTTGATTATAATTAATATTTTTTCCACAAAAACTATAAGACAAGTTGTATTTAAATGACCTTTTTCAATATGTTCGGGATTAATATTTAGCTATAATAGAAATATTTTGACTAATAACACATTGTATTGTAGTGTGTTGTCTTTAGATTTGTTTATATAATTCTCAAAATTTTTATGCAGAATTATGACTTATACAAGGGTCTTTTTTTATTTTGTCCCACAAGCCGTACTACTTTAACTGTATGTTTGGTTGGAATGATATGATTATTGAATAATTAATAAATAATTGATAAGAAAAATAATAGATAAAGATTTGTAATACGTGTTAATAAAGTATGTTATGTTTGAATTGATTTTTATGAATAGGATTAAGTGAGCAGGATTTGGTGTTATTCCCAAAATATCCTTGTATATTATTTTTTTTAAAAAAAAAAAAAAGTTATAAAATACTCTTCAAGCCCTAATGTAAAATATAACATGGCCATTGTTGTCTACGATTAATGGTTTGTTAAATCCTGCAAAATCAAAATTTACCGATCTGTTTAAAAAATTCTCATTTAAAGCCTATTTATATTAATAAAAATCGATTGAGAATAATATTTTATTTTTAAATTCAGTTTTATGCAATAATGAAGAGGACATATAGTAAGAAATTTTTTTTGTTTCGATTTTTGAATTTGGAATTTGGATATATATTTTGTAAACATATTTTCATTATTATATTAAAAAATGTAACATACTACTGCTGTAGCCAAAACTCAAAAGTGAATTTCTTAGATATTTTTATTATTATTATTATTATTATTATTATCAAGCAAAAGAAATGGGTAATAAATATATAAAAATATTTTTATTATTGTCCAGCCAAGCAAAGGGCATTTTAGGAATAATATGAATGTTTAAAATAAGAATTCTTAGTCCTTCGGTTGTAGGTAGGTTTAATTGTCCACCTTTAGTACAACTTAGTCCTTCATGTGCATGATAAAATGAGTTTAGTAAAAATTGATCCAAACATGGTCTTAGGCTCAAAACCATCTCTTTATCCTATCTTAACCCTCCTAAACAAGAATTAAAGGTCTCAATTTGTTTGGTGAGGTGGGATCCACACGTTTTTCTATAATATCGATGTTGTGAGCGTATAATATATTAATCCGATCATTTGTTTTTGAAATGATATAGAGAGAAATCATAAAAAAATGATTGAAGTAGAAATATAATATATAATGATAAAATTATATTATGTTTAGTATGATGGATAAGAATGAGATGATTAATAATTTTTTGATGAATTGATAAAATTGCCTTTCCATTTTTGTGTCGGCGGCGGCGGTCGGCCGGTCAGTCGGAAGCGTCGGCGGTCGGCGGTTGTCGACCGGAAGCTGCGGGCGGTGGTCGGCGGTAGGCCGGAAGAGGCGGCCAGCGGCGGTCAGCCTTTGGCAGGAGTTGCCGGTAGGCGGTCGGTGGAAGGAAGTGGTGGTGAGTTTGGATTTAGGAGAAGGGTAAAATTGGAAAAATAGAATGGATTAAGAGTGAGATAAATAATCATAGGGGATGAAGAGGTATTATTTTAACATACCTATTATAACCTAATCATTCATAGGATGAATTGACTTGGTTAAATAAAAAACGTACCAAACGAGTGATTAGGTGGGTTAAAAAAAAATAAGCCCACCTAATCAAGGCAACCAAACACTGAGAGTACATTTCTTGTGATACGATCTCACGGATCTTTATTCATGAAACGAGTCAACTATACTCATATTTACAATAAAAATAATATTTTTGACATACAATTTAATATTTTTTCATAATGACCTAAATAAAATATTTGTCTCACAAAATTAATCCGTAAGATCGTCTCACATTAATTTTTGTTTTTTTTTGTTTTTAATTAACTCCATGTCCAAGAGATATTGTGACTCATGAGTATCTGGATAATATGTTCATTGGAATATTTGTTTTGGAATACATGATGTCTAGTTCGGTAGGTTTGATTAAACCTTAATTTATTTATTATCTATATATTTTGGTCAAAATTTTAGTAATAATTAATTTACCTCATTTCTAAAAATCAAACTACACATTATATTATTTATCGCAAATAACACACATCTGTCTTCATCGACCACATATCGATTAAATAATTATTATCGCATCCTAGATACATACAAGGGCCTACAAATGTCTTGTCCACGAAATCGGCAACGACTTTGAACTTGTGTTGTATTGCAAACTTATTTTTTTTCTATAATTGTACTTGTTTGGTGTCGGAAATCGAGTAACTGTCAGTTTTGATACAATCGAGTTTTGAGATATATATATATATATATAAAAGCAGAATTTTTGTCAAATATAATAATTTTTACCAAAATGTCATTTCTAAAAAAAAGAAAGATATATCATGAATATCGAAATACGTGTAATGCAATAAATGATCACTTCAATTATTGATTGCATTGATTATATCAATTCATTTAATTCAGTTTTGAATTTAATTAATTTTTATATTAATTCAAATGTAATTTATGTATTATATGTTTTTTTATTTTTTTACTCAAATTGAAACTAAACTCTATTGAAAACGTAAATTATATTAAATTTTTTGCATTAATTAAATCAATCAATTTAATTAAAAGTTGTATAAATAAATTTAAAATACAAATGATTGCAATGTTCAGTATGACTCATGAGGTAAATCATTCAAAAATGCATTTTACCATTTTAAGTAATTTCCTGCCCAAATTACTTACTAAAAAATAAATATAATATTTAATTAGTTTATTTAATTTTTCTAAAAATAAAATTGATTGAGTGTTAAAAGTTATCACTACAACAAGGTTTTCCAATAGACATTAAATTACTATTTAATAATCATAAATTTTTTATCCCAAATGCATATCATTTCGAAATTACCTTAATTTGAAAGAATTAATGCATTTTAGTTTTCTTCCAAAACCATATGTATATTGTATGTCTTGAATTGTCTTTTTAAAAATTCAAATAAGAGAGCACAAGAAAATTAAAAAAGATAGATTCAAAAGAGTTTCAAATGGACATTAAATTACTCTCAATAAACATGTATATTACCCTCAATAATCAGAATTGTTTGACACCCCATGTATGCAATTCGAGATTTTCATAATTTGAAAGAGTTAATGTATAGTATAATTCTGTCAAAAGCATCCAATGTTTAATTTTTGTCCCTTGGGATGTCTTATTTGAATTTTAAATTATAAATAATGCAATATTGCANTAGTTAATGTATAGTATAATTCTGTCAAAAGCATCCAATGTATAATTTTTGTCCCTTGGGATGTCTTATTTGAATTTTAAATTATAAATAATTCAATATTGCATATTATATTAGAAACCATTTTTATTCTATTTATCTTACTAAATTTATCTACTCCAAAATTGAATTCTGAAATTACTCATCTTTTCAGCACTATATATGAGTTGAATCCTTCCAAGATGTAATGTTCGTTTAAATTTAGATTTATTCGTTGTTATGAACTACTTACATATGGAAACAACGAGAACAACGAGACATTAAGTTTGAAATCTGTCTTTCATGATCGATAAGTAAAAATTATTATTATTCTATTTGTACAAAATTTTAATTATTACGTATTACTAATGTAATAAGTTTCTTCTATATTACAAAATTCACGGATACATGATAGTATAAAATGTCCCGTAATGGAAATGATTAAACCAATTCTAAAGAAAGTACGCATCTTATTAGAAGACACCTTATAAAATTAATTGACATTATTTTGGAATACACATAGTAAATGTTAATAAAATAACTTTTCTGATTCATACATAATTTACTTATGATCACATGTTTCATTTTTCTTTCAGAATAATAGGCTGTTGTGTATATTATGAAGAGATTTTGTAGACAAAATCACAACCTATTTGGATGAATATATTGATGAAACAATTATCGTTATCATTCAAATGTGTAAAACACGTGTCATGTCACAAAATTGTTTGTGAATGTAGATTTAGACGAGATTACCGAATTTTTAAAAAAATATTTCTCATTAATTTTATCGAATGTGATTTAAAAATATTTTTTTATCACATGTTAAAAAATAATAATATATAGCTTCTCAAAAATTAAAGAATTAAATATGTATTAAGGTTGGTGGTCGACATCAATATACTAAACACGATAAGCATCATGTCATTGTCTTAGGCTAACACAATATAAATTTTTTTATATATGATAGTGATTATTAGCCAAAAAAATTAATCGAAATGCGTTGTATTTAAGAAAGTTTTTAAAATTAGCGAAAAAATATTTTTATTTTTATTTTTTATAATTATATTATTTTTTTCAATTTAAATATCTATTCATTTTTCACTAATTTTTAATAATATCATCTCATGCATCGCATGGGTTAAATACTAGTTAATAATAAAACTTCACTTGACACTATACTCAACAAAATAATATATCACTCACCATGAAAAAATAAATTTTAATTATATTTATGGGTAAAATCATTAGTGTTTTGTTTTGTCCTATTTTTCTAAATATATATAATGAATAACGAAGACTTTATAACTACCAAATCTAAATTTTGAGTAAATAATGTTTTGATGTAACCTTATCAAGCAATTCAAAATATTCCTTCACCGAGCAAACAGTAAAATCTGAAGTCGCATCTTCAAATAATGTAAGCTTTGTTAATGTGTAATTGTTGACTGATACATATAGAAATTCAATTGAAGTATATGTATATATTTGAATATGATTACAACAAATGAGAATATGATTTTACATTTGCATCATTTGAACTTGTTGTTTTGTGCAATTTGCACAACTGATTTCACTTTTTGTTTTAATGATTACTTTGAGACCATTGGTACATGCTTCATACCATGGTTTTAATTTATTTTCAATCTTACATGTAGTTGCTTTAAAGTAGTAATACATGTCCTGCAAAAAAAGAATAAGACTTTTAATGTTTATGTGGATGACATGAATTTGTTTACGCGAACATATGTAATTCATTTATATATTTACGAGCATTATCTTATTTAAATTGAATTTTCGAAACCAAATACCGGATTTTAATATTGTTTGTACTTGCTCGAAGAATTATTCTTATCCAAAAATTGCTCTAGTTTGATTTCCTCGCATTCTTTTTTCACTTCCACAGTGTATTCAAACGTTGTTTCCCCCACATTATTTTCCAACCTATGCCAAAAAATATTTTGTTTAGTAGCATAAACAATTTTTTAGCGCCAAATAGAACGATGATTTTGTATGTACAATAAGTTTATTTTTTCTGTTTCATTGCATTTCGGGTCTTGTAGCATCCTTTGTAAATATTGATTGCAACTGAGGAAATTATGGATTATTGAGTAGAGATGCCCATATTTTTCACTGACGTAACGAACAAATATATATAAAAATCACGACAATATCATGATATATACTTATTTTAATATTGCAAAAGACCACGATTGAGTTTTTATTATGATTTTCTTACATAAGTTGTCCTTCATTCAATGTTTGATCATCTCACAAGTTGATTGTGATAGTTTGTAACCTAAAAAAACAAGATTTTGAAATAATTGTCGAATTATGTGGTAATATTTTACCAACTTACATTACGTTCTTTAGAATTATTTTATTTTGTAAACAATATTGATCTTATATTTTCTTTGAAAACGAGTATATCTTGTGTGATTTTTCTCATCAAAATGGCAATGACATATGTACAATACTGGATTGACTTGAAAAAAATTCATCATTTTTCTCATAAATATTTGATCATCTCACATTACAATACAATATTATTATTTCTATTAATTAAATTTTTTGTCTATTGGATTCGATCACAACGTTTCATATTTTTTTCAAATGGATTCAATTCAAGCATGTATTTTGAAAATTGTTTCTTTTTCCATTTCCTACCGTTTCAAGCAATAAAGCTCATGTTTTGATTAAATATATTATTAACCCTGCAATTATTAAGGCATAAATGATAAATATAATTTTCATTTATACCATAACTAAATTACAATTTTTTGATTAATAAAATAACAAGCTTGTAAATTCATAATTGTAAAATAATATATTTAATCACACTTTTAGATAGGAAATACATTAATTAATTACTTAATTAATAATAATAATAATATAAATTGAATCCTTTTTATTTTGGAATTTCTCCAATGTATTGGAATTTATATGTTTTTTAATATTATGATAAAAATGCTTCTGTTCATATGAAAATAACAATATTTCCGTTGCACATTGTCTTTTCTTTTTAAACTTTGTCTGTTTGCTAAAATGACTACACGATAACTACTCTATCTTTATATATGTTGACATTGCTACACGTAAAATATTTAAACTTTTATTTAATTTATATGACCAATTTGTTGTTATTTAATTTACTCTGTGTAATTAGTAAGACATGCTGATAAGTGTAATTTACATTTATGTCCTAGCTAAAATGCAATAATATTGAATAATAAAAAGACAAATTTGTAAATTCACAATTCTAAACGGATAGATTTATCCACACATTTTAGATAGAAAAAAAAAAAAGAAAAAAGATGAAGCTCATATTTTGATAGGGGTGTCAATCGGGTCGGGTGGGTCGGGTTTCATGTCAATTCACGATTTTTTTTATTTTTTCAACCCGAACCCAATCTGAACCCGAACAAACCCGAAAACCCCCAACCCGAACATGAACCCGTCTAACCCGACTCAACTCGTCTAACTCGCCTAAGCAGAATTTTATTTATTTATTTTTAATTTTTTTAAAAAAATTCAAAAAAATAATAATAATATTTTAATTTAAACACATAATAATAAAATTTTCGATTTAAATTTGAAAGTTTAATAGTAGAAAATTAAAAGTATATTTACTAAATCAAATAAACAATTGTTAAAAAACTAAAAAAATATACAAAATAAATATTAAATGATGAAAATTTATCATATAAATATACAATAAATTTTGTTCAAACATACAATATGTAAAAATATAGGTAATATTTTTAAAAAAAATTCTCGGTCAACCCACGACCCAACCTGAAACCCGTCTAACCTGCCACGAACCCGAACCCGAAAAAACCCAACCCGAACCTGATTTTTTCGTGTTGGGTCGTGTCGGATTGACGGATCGTGTTGCATTTTNAAAAATATAGGTAATATTTTTAAAAAAAATTCTCGGTCAACCCACGACCCAACCTGAAACCCGTCTAACCTGCCACGAACCCGAACCCGAAAAACCCAACCCGAACCTGATTTTTTCGTGTTGGGTCGTGTCAGATTGACGGGTCGTGTTGCATTTTGCCACTCCTATATTTTGATGATAGGTATATTACTTACTATGTAGTTGGTGAGACATAATAATAAGTATAATTTATATTTATGAATTAACTAAAATATAATAATATTAATTATAAAAAGATAAAATTATAAATTCATAATTTTAAACTAATTGAAAATGAGTTGAAAAAAAATAATATTAAAGTCTCAAGTTAGAACTCCGGGAAAGAGGGAAGGCAACGTTTGGATGCAACAACGAATTTTTTTTGGACTTTGATCTTCTTGCCATAATCACGAGGATGGAAGCCTTATTTTCATCATCATCTTCTTCTTTGTTTTTTTTTCTCCATTATATAATCCCAATATTCGCGAGGAAAATGCGAGTCTCAGGTCCCACCACATGTTTTCCTTTATCTTTATTGTTTTTTCTTTTGAGAAGGAAAGTGGTCTGGTGTCTGTCTTGGTACTGGTGTTTCACCCGCTAACTGGCATAAGAGGTGGGTCGTGGTCAAAAAAGGTAAATACAAAAAGTATCATTTTGAGAAGTCTCAGATTTGATTCAAGTACCTAGTAAAACTTCTTTCCTTTCAATTCTCTTCGGTGAGTGGTAATACCCATTTCTGATCATTTGTTCAGTTGCTCTTCTCGCTGCATATTTAGATTTTTTTTTTCTTTTGCTGGGAATTTTTTATGCACGGATTTTACACAAGCATGCATCTTTCTGCTTGGAAATCTTGGGATATTTTTTCTCAAGTTTGTTTCTTGGGAGAATTTTTGTCTGTGTTGTGTTTTTTTATATGATTATTGTTCATGATGAGGTGGGATCTGGGATTATTTCTTGTTCTCTCTGATTACAATGAATTTTTCTGCTTTATGTGAGGAAAGAGTTGATTTTTCCGTTTGATAGTAATTGGTGTCACAAAAGGGTTGAGGCGAGTGCATAAATGATACTTGAGGATTATTATAGCAGTAAGATATTTAAATTATTAACTGAGAAAAGGGTTCCGAGTTCGATGTATTATTTATAAGTAGAGGAAGAAAATCTGGTAGTTGATTGTTTTATTTGTGGTCATCCAGCAGCTAATTATTGCAATTTGCTAAGATGATGAAGTGACGTGAAACATTTTTTTTATAATTATGTTTGTTTGATGAATGTTGAAGTAGGTATGTCATTATTAATATAAATGGACAAATTAGTGCACTGCACAGACGAATCATTTTATTATCGGTAGTTTGTGAGGTAATTAGCTTGATTATAGATTTGATTTTGAAATCTTCTAGTTGCAATGTAAAGGATCTTCCAGTAACACGCAACAAAATATTTCCAGTTTTCAATTCCTTTCTGCTTTTCTTTGTTGGTGCCATTTGCCCCTTTGAATTTGATACTTTCTTGCATCTGTAACAGTCTTTTTCTGGATGCTCATACCTATATATGCAGCGATTATCTGTGAGTTGATAGGGTGATATCGGAGATGGACCTGATTATTGGAGTTTTAATGCTGGCAAGCTTGTTTTCTTTTGTCTCCCCTGATGCACAAGGTATTGTTCTTATGACATATTCCAAGCTTTGGACAATGGGTTGTGTCAAGCTATCATGCTGATATCCAGCGTTTTGTTATTGTGGATTTCTACTTCTTTGTAGAAATTTGAACGTGAGGCACTTTTCGTCACCGATTGCACAGAGAGGACAAAAAACGGGCATTTTATCTGTGTTTATGCACATGCATTTCTACTTGGTTTTTTTTGGTTTTGGGTGTAGGGGATTTGCGAAGGTTAACTAGGATACGTCATTCATTTTTTGTTTTCTCATAACTACATACTCTTCTTTAACTACAAGTTGTTTATTCATCACAAACTCAAGCTAACTTTTTAAAATGAGGGGAGAAACTAATCTGATTCTTTACTCAGGGTGGATTTATTTTTTGGTAAATGATTTGTTGTTTCTTTTAAATAGAGAAAAATGATGATTAGCATTACAAGAGAAGTAATAAGTTACCATACATATAATGATCGGAACTGATGTGAAGAATTGGTCTTATACACGGGCGTTTCTCATCTGAGAGTTACGGTGGGATCATGTTTTTCCTTTCCACCAGCCTTAGCTGAGTACCAAATGATCACCATTTACCTCATTCAAACGATGCTTGTTGAACCACCACAGTTGGAAAATCAAAATGTTTCATTGACCCACGTGCCATGCTTTTTAACAGAGTATACCACTTCGGTCGTTCGTTGTGTTCATCTTGCTATGTATTTTGGGAGGATAGATAATTTATTCACAAATTTGTCACGTAAATTTCTTCTGTGTCTTTTTACGTTCTAGAGGAAGTACAATTGTGAAGATGAGAATAGTAAGTTATTGTATATCTGCAGCCTCTTTTATCTTTCAATGGGAATTTATTCAAAATTCTGACTATATCTAATAGACATTCATCCTGTAAAAACGGTTGGTTGTCATATCTGATGCCGAACAGAATTTGAATGAAATGGTTGACCAACTACTACCATGTATAGCCATGGAATATCCCTTTTGAGCAATTGCTTTAATAGCTCAATTTTGTGTTGTGGTTGATGGGGTTCTGAGGCAACTCTTGGCTTTAACCGGATTGTGGGTCTTGGACAGATGGGTTCCATAATTTCGGTTCAAAACCACTTAGCAGTAATTGTTTAATGTAATTGTTTAATGGTTTATATTTGTTCTTTCCAAGATGTCTTTTCTCTATTGGATATGAATAGTTATCATTGCAATGATAGCAATAACAATAACAAGATGATGGAACGATGATCATGAAATTAAGATGTTTTCAATGAGAAACTTGTAAATTTTAATGAGGAATATTTGACATGATGTACCGAGTTTCTCCACACACTTCTTGTTAGCATGATGAGTTCAATATAACCATCTGGTTAGATGTGTGTTACAGTTGAGGAAATAACTCAGGTTCTTGGGTACTTTCACAGGAGATGCTCTGATTGCTTTGAAAGATGGGCTTAATGCTTCCAGTGGTCAGCTCAAGGATTGGAATCCGAATCTAGTAAATCCTTGCACTTGGTCCAAAGTTATATGTGACGATAACATTGTAACGACGGTGTAAGAAATGTTGTAACATCTATTTATGTTCTTTAAAACTTTATATTTGATTGTTGTCTGACTTTTGTTTGAATAATATTTAGTTGATGCTTATATTTTAGAAGTATGTTTGCTTTAGAATTTTTATTAAGTTAGAAGTATCACATGTTTTATTTCTATCAGGACGTTATCAAACATGGGATTTACTGGAACCTTGTCACCAAAAATAGAGATTCTGAAAATGCTCACGACACTGTGAGTATTGCTACTTGCAGCTGTACAATCAGTGTTTGATTTATGTGTGAATGAACAGTTGTCTTTTTCGATAAACACAAATTATTAAACGCACAATGAAAGGATTTCAATGTCTGTTGTATTTGGTGGGCATTTCTGTCAATTCAACAACATTACAAGATGTGGTGTACTATAGCGTATATAAAATTTGATACATAATCCTTTAGAACATTTGTAGTACACATTAGCAATTGTTGAAAGACATCATTGCTCACTAGTTTGCTCGATTGTTAATTTCATTTCTGAAATAGCTGTCTTAAGCTTCAACAAATATTTGGAAACTCGTGTTTTCCCTTGCACTTGAGATGCTGCGTTGCCACAGTATGAGAATTCGGTTGATGTGAATTATCACTCTTTGCTTCAGCCAACTGCAAGGAAATGGCATAACTGGAAAGATACCTGAGGAGTACGGAAATTTGACAAGCTTGACAATGTTGGATCTGGAAAATAATCGTTTAACAGGAGAAATACCATCTTCCTTGGGCAATCTGAAAAAACTTACATTTTTGTAAGCATGCCACTCTTTCAGCAATTCCATTTTATTTTTTATGTTACTGAATTGAGATGTGCTTTTGTTCCTAAACAGGGTGTTGAGTCAAAACAATCTCTCTGGAACAATTCCCGAATCACTTTCTGATCTTACAAACTTGGTTACCGTGTAAGTATGCATCTTATGTGATACAGTCTGTGATGGATAAAATGATCTTGAGGTTTCAGGCTTTAAGCTCCTCAGCTGAAGTTTAGTGTAAGAAAATGTTTTAAAAAATAACTATTCAGGTTATTTGCACTGATGAACCTTCTTTTGCAGCCAGCTCGCATCAAATAATCTTAGTGGGAAAATTCCTGAAAATTTATTTCGGATTTCCCAGTACAAGTATGGATTCTCCTCCTACACACACACGACATTCCCCTATGCACGCTGACACACACCTCAATAACACTTTCATCAGTTAGACTAAAGTTTCGTTTTTCAGTTTTACGGGGAACAACTTGAATTGTGGCATTAATTTTGCCCATCTCTGTGCTCATGGAAGTGAAGGTACGTGAATTGTATATCCCCCTCAAGCTAGTAATATGGGGTTAGGTTGTTAATCTTTGTGCTCATGGAAGTGAAGGCTGAAATGTCTCCCGTTAATATTTAACATTTGAAGGGTCAAGTAGAAAATAAAATGTCTTTATTTCTGTCTGGCAGGTGGTTCAAGTAAATCAAAGACTGGTATAATAGTGGGGATTATGGTTCCGCTCTTGGTGATTGTTATTCTTGGAGGTTTGCTCCTATTGTTTCTGTGGAAGAGTAGGCGTAAAGGCCATAGGCGAGAAGTTTTCGTTGATGTTGCAGGTTTGTTCTGATTATGGTTAAATATGAGCACTGCGAAACAGCGTTTTATATTTTTTTTAACTAGTTTCCCTTGTACTTTTTATTGTTGTATTTTTAAATTTCATGAACAGCTGTATGCACCATCTTCCAACCCAATTGATTAGAATGCGGAAACTTCAAGATTGAGATTTTAGTTCTGTTGTTTAGTTCTTGATAATTTAAGATGTATGCATCAGGTGAAGTTGACCGAAGAATTGAATTTGGTCAATTGAAGAGATTTTCTTGGAGAGAATTGCAGCTTGCTACGGATAGTTTCAGTGAGAAAAATGTCCTTGGACAGGGAGGTTTTGGAAAGGTTTATAAAGGAGTGCTTGCCGACAACACCAAAGTTGCGGTTAAACGTTTGACTGATTTTGAGAGTCCTGGAGGGGATACAGCGTTCCAGCGTGAAGTCGAGATGATAAGTGTGGCTGTTCACAGAAATCTTTTACGACTGATAGGCTTTTGCACCACCCCAACTGAGCGCCTTTTGGTCTACCCGTTTATGCAAAACCTGAGTGTTGCCTCTCGTCTACGAGGTATTATTTTATTTGATTTGATACCAAGCTAAGAGTGATATTCATTGGTATAGATTGTACATCATCTAGTTTTCATAATCACCTGTAATTACGTGTGTGTAATCAAGAGAATCGACTTTGAAATTGATGACACAGTCTGCATCTTTGTTTTTATGTCAATGGCTCTAGACATGTTTTGAATGCTTTTTATTTTTTCTTTTAAAAAAGGTTTTGACATGCTGATAGTTGATCATAGAGGCGGTGCAGAGAAAATAATCTGTATAAATTGTCATGGCAGTAAAGATAAATGGAAAAAAGGGGTTGGGGGACAAAGTTAGCAAAGTTTGAGGTGTTTTATGAAGCGGGATTTTGTACCTGTAATTCAAATCAAACCTTGTGAAATGAAATATTTTTTGATACACTACCTTATCCATCATATAATTTGATGGTAGAACTTTGATGATGTAGAAAGAGAGGAGAAAACAATGGGGACGGGAACAACAGAGAAAACATAAAGTGGGAATAGGGGAGAAAAGGAAAGATGGAAGCAAGAAATTTATAATAAAATCGTAGTCAGATTCTATTCTCTAAACGTGATACAAAAGCTACAATTTAGTCTTGTTACATCAATTGAAAAAGAAGATATCTTAATAGTAATATATTAGACGAGCCAACTTAACTTGCAGTCTTATGCTTATTTGTAGAACAGCAATATTCATAATATTGTAGATTGTTTGGGATCTCTAAACAGATCTTAAACCTGGGGAGCCTGTCTTGGATTGGCCTACTCGAAAACGGGTGGCACTAGGAACTGCGCGTGGATTAGAGTACCTCCACGAACACTGTAATCCTAAAATCATTCATAGGGATGTTAAAGCAGCCAATGTGTTGCTGGATGAAGATTTTGAAGCTGTTGTTGGTGATTTTGGCTTGGCAAAATTGGTCGATGTCAGAAGAACGAATGTTACAACTCAGGTTCGTGGCACAATGGGCCACATAGCTCCTGAATACTTGTCCACGGGGAAATCATCAGAAAAGACCGATGTTTTTGGCTACGGGATAATGCTTTTAGAGCTCGTCACTGGCCAACGAGCTATAGACTTCTCGCGCTTGGAAGAAGAAGATGATGTCTTACTGCTTGACCATGTAAGGCACCAACATATAAGTTTTATACTATATATAACCCATATATTGTGCATGGTCTTGTTTTGAATTTCCAATCGTCACCATTAATGCCTTTTAACTCAAAATATTCATAACTTTTATACTTGTATGTTTTGCTTTCCATCTGTTCAGTAGAACATGCTAGATCTTTTCTTTCTGTATATTTATTACCAATCCCCTTTTAAACCACCCTCCATGTTATTCCCCTCGTAGGTGAAGAAACTTCAGTTAGAAAGAAGACTGGATGGCATTGTCGACTGCAACTTGGACCAAAACCACAACATTCATGAAGTGGAGATGATGATTCAGGTGGCATTGCTATGTACTCAATCCTCACCGGAAGACCGCCCAGCAATGTCTGAGGTTGTTCGAATGCTTGAAGGAGAAGGGCTCGCGGAGAGGTGGGAAGAATGGCAGCACGTTGAAGTCTCGAGGAGGCAAGAATACGAGAGGTTGCACAGGAGATTTGACTGGGGAGAAGATTCCATTTACAACCAAGACGCCGTTGAATTGTCCGGTGGGCGATAAAGTGATACGAACCAGCGTCGAAATGTCGTGAGCACATATATAAATATCATAGCTTTGTTATAATGGCTCCCTTATTTCTTCCAATTTGAAGGTGGGGGAATGAATGGGTTTTGTCAAGTGCCCATCCTCAAGGTTTTCTTTTTATA
Source organism: Primulina huaijiensis (assembly GCF_012295235.1). Lineage (NCBI taxonomy): Eukaryota > Viridiplantae > Streptophyta > Magnoliopsida > Lamiales > Gesneriaceae > Primulina > Primulina huaijiensis. Next base: position 5,907,070 of record NC_133323.1, on the reverse strand, counting down.
TATATAACCTTCATGTTGTACGAGGTTCTGTGTACTGTTCGAAGTTACTGACTTGTCACTATTTTCACCCCAAGATTTTTGGCAATTGTGAATGACTTTTCTCTTGGAATTTTAGAGATTAATTAGACGACTAGTTTATTTCAATAATATAATATAAAATATTGGTTGATTAGATGACTAGTTTTTTGCCCAATTGAAATTTTAATTGAGTAGGTTTTTTGTGAGACAATCTCACGGATCTTGATTTTTATTCGTGAGACGGATCAATCATTAAAATATAAATTAATTTTTTTTATAAGTGACCCAAATAAAATATAGGCTTATAAATTTTAATTTTAAATTAATTTTTTTTTTTTATAAGTGACCCAAATAAAATATAGGTTTATAAATTTTAATTTTCACACTTGTAGGACCCACTGATAGGTCCACCGGCTTAGATAATTTTTTCCCGATTTGATAAGTGGATTTATAGAATTATGATATGATAATACTGAATGACACAAAATCTTCATTTTGGAAAATTATTTTAGTTTTGAATATGTTAAAGTATTTTTTTCTTTTCAAAAACTAAAAAAATTATATAAGCTTAATGTTAAATAAAAAAATTAAGATGTGGTATTGTGAATAGTTGTTTGGCGTAAATAACACGAATTGTCGATAACTCCGAAAGCATCACTAGCTTACGCTCTGACCGCGTGCCTGTTGAAGAATGAGCCGGCGATGAAAGACAAAAACTTGTGTGAGACGGTCTCACGGGTCGTATTTTGTGGGACGGATCTTTTATTTGGGTCATCCATAAAAAAAGTTTTACTTTTTATGCTAAGAGTATTACTTTTTATTTTGAATATCGATAGGATTGACATGTCTCACAGATAAAGATTCGTGAGACCGTCTTATAAGAGACCTACTTCTGATGAAATACAAACCGTGTATATAATAAACTAATTCTTGAAAAAAGTATAAATATTTTTTGATTGAATTAAATAGAGATTAAATATGCTAAGAAAATAATAATATAAGAAGTTTGTTTGTACATTTTTTTCTGATGATTTCCTTAATTTATATAATAAAACAAACAAATTTATATATTTGAGATGATTATATATCTCTATTAATTATTTTTAAAAATATATGCAATTATTTTTTTATTTGAATAAATAAAAAATAAATATAACATGAAATTTGTTAGTACATTTTTTTCCCAATTATTTAATAGTAAGTCTCTTGTGAGACGGTCTCACGAATCTTTATATGTGAGACGAGTCAATCCTATCTATATTTACAATAAAAAATAATACTCTTAGCATAAAAAGTAATAATTTTTTATGGATGATCCAAATAAGAGACTCATCTCACAAAATACGACCCGTGAGACCGTCTCACACAAATTTTTATCATTATTTAATTTGTATCCAATGATCCTTATATCAAATTGTGTAATATACGTTAAATCACGTTGTTGAGAAGCTAACATAAAGATAATATTTTATTTTGGCATTATACAGGAGGTCCAAGTTTTATTTATGAACCCTTTGTTGAGATCAAGAGTGAAAACTCCCAAGAAAATATTGCTAAGAGACAAATGCTTACTTCAATAATTTGTGAAGCCTTTCTTGAGATCCAACTGTGAAATCCACCACATATATTATATATATGATCCAAAAATCTTAATCAAGAAGAGGACTCGAAGGACCTCAAATTTTATTGCGGTATCAAAACTATCTCTAGAATCAATCAGCAGATAACAAACTTACTATTAGTACAACAAAAAATGCAAGAAATTCATGCACATAAAAAAATTTCTAATAAAAGCCATGAATTCTAAGTACCAAGAAAGTTTTATCATCATCATCATCAAAAGTTAAAGAACCCCTCTATCCCAGAACCGATAGTGTTCAAAGAATTAGGAGAATTCAGCGCATCTTGAAAGCAATAATCGTCAATGGGGTCCAATCCATCAAAAAGACCATCATCATCCTTGAATTCACCATCATCATCATCCACCAACGAGACAGCTGCACTCTTCCCGTTCTCCTGATCGTCCGCCATGGCCGGCATATGGCCCTCGAACAACACTATGTGCCCGAACAACTTATCCTTGCGCGAGAAACTACTCCCGCAAGAACACCGCCACTTGCTCTCCCCGCAGTGTTTCAAATGGCTCTTCAAATCCGCCACGACCGAGAAACTCTTCTTATTGCAACGATTGCAGGAGTAAACCTTCGGGCAGTGGCTCCTCTTGAAGTGATTCTTCACACAAATGACACTTTTCAGGGGTTTGAACTTCTTGTGCTGCTTGTTTCTGTTACACCCCACGTAAGGGCATGAAAATCTCATCCTCCGCGGGGTCGATACTCCACCTTTCTCGGGCTTCGACAAAGCTTCCGGGGTCTTGAACTGGTTCCCATGGGCCCTCATATGCATCCGCAGATTGGCGTCGCGTTTGAATCCTTTCCCACATATCTCACAGAAATGAACATGCTCCGCCAACAACTCCACGGCATCCAGCTCAACTATCTCGAAATCATTAAACCCATCGCCCACGTGGATCTGAGCCTTGGGATCTTTAATGGGATCTGGGTTCTCTGGAATTTCTTCCTTCAATTGGTCATGAATCGGGAAAAATTGAGAGGAGGACAATAGGGCAGCGCCATTCACCATGATTTGTCGGATGGCGGAATTGATCTCGGAAGAAATCATGTTCATCTGGGGTTGACCCAGTAGAGTGCCGGAGTTGACTGAATGGGAGAGGAACTTATGGAGTGCGTCCATACGGGATTGAACTAGAGAAAGGTTGGTGATAGGATCGAGGGAGCTGTCCATCTGAGCGGAGCGGATGTGACGGTGGTGGCGGGCGTATGCGCTGTGCAAAATGGAGTAAAAAGAATGAAAAGATAGGGTTTGGTACGCTGAACTTGTCCAAGTTTGAACGGGATTATGTTAGTAACCCCACACGTGTACAACTGCGACACTTCCCCGCCCGACTAAATGTATTCTCCTCACCATTTGACCTTTTTTTTTTCCGATTGACTCATCAGACTTACAAATTTTGTGTTATCTATGTACGTGGACGAAGTAAAAAAATAAAGATTAAAAGACCCAAAGACTCAACCTTTCGACCCGGGTCGAGCTTGGGGTTTTGGGTCGAGCTCGACCCAACTTGTTGTCTTGGATCGATCTATTCTAGAACAAAAAAATAGTTTTGTCGCCAAATTACAAAGATTATAATCAGTATAATTTAGTACATCATAAACTTATGATATCTATAACATTGATTATTAATTTTTTCAAATATAATTAATTCTCATTCTTTAGTTTATTATTTAAATTTATATTAAATTCATTTAATAAATTGACTAATGATAATACTAATTAAGCATTNTGATCCTTATATCCAAGTGTGTAATGTACGTTAAATCACGTTGTTGAGAAGCTAACATAAAGATAATATTTTGGCATTATACAGGAGGTCCAAGTTTTATTTATGAACCCTTTGTTGAGATCAAGAGTGAAAACTCCCAAGAAAATATTGCTAAGAGACAAATCCTTACTTCAATAATTTGTGAAGCCTTTCTTGAGATCCAACTGTGAAATCCACCACATATATTATATATATGATCCAAAAATCTTAATCAAGAAGAGGGCTCGAAGGACCTCAAATTTTATTGCGGTATCAAAACTATCTCTAGAATCAATCAGCAGATAACAAACTTACTATTAGTACAACAAAAAATGCAAGAAATTCATGCACATAAAAAAATTTCTAATAAAAGCCATGAATTCTAAGTACCAAGAAAGTTTTATCATCATCATCATCATCATCATCAAAAGTTAAAGAACCCCTCTATCCCAGAACCGATAGTGTTCAAAGAATTAGGAGAATTCAGCGCATCTTGAAAGCAATAATCGTCAATGGGGTCCAATCCATCAAAAAGACCATTATCATCCTTGAATTCACCATCATCATCATCCACCAACGAGGCAGCTGCACTCTTCCCGTTCTCCTGATCGTCCGCCATGGCCGGCATATGGCCCTCGAACAACACTATGTGCCCGAACAACTTATCCTTGCGCGAGAAACTACTCCCGCAAGAACACCGCCACTTGCTCTCCCCGCAGTGTTTCAAATGGCTCTTCAAATCCGCCACGACCGAGAAACTCTTCTTATTGCACCGATTGCAGGAGTAAACCTTCGGGCAGTGGCTCCTCTTGAAGTGATTCTTCACACAAATGACACTTTTCAGGGGTCTAAACTTCTTGTGCTGCTTGTTTCTGTTACACCCCACGTAAGGGCATGAAAATCTCATCCTCCGCGGGGTCGATACTCCACCTTTCTCGGGCTTCGACAAAGCTTCCGGGGTCTTGAACTGATTCCCATGGGCCCTCATATGCATCCGCAGATTGGCGTCGCGTTTGAATCCTTTCCCACATATCTCACAGAAATGAACATGCTCCGCCAACAACTCCACGGCATCCAGCTCAACTATCTCGAAATCATTAAACCCATCGCCCACGTGGATCTGAGCCTTGGGATCTTTAATGGGATCTGGGTTCTCTGGAATTTCTTCCTTCAATTGGTCATGAATCGGGAAAAATTGAGAGGAGGACAATAGGGCAGCGCCATTCACCATGATTTGTCGGATGGCGGAATTGATCTCGGAAGAAATCATGTTCATCTGGGGTTGACCCAGTAGAGTGCCGGAGTTGACTGAATGGGAGAGGAACTTATGGAGTGCGTCCATACGGGATTGAACTAGAGAAAGGTTGGTGATAGGATCGAGGGAGCTGTCCATCTGAACGGAGCGGATGTGACGGTGGTGGCGGGCGTATGCGCTGTGCAAAATGGAGTAAAAAGAATGAAAAGATAGGGTTTGGTACGCTGAACTTGTCCAAGTTTGAACGGGATTATGTTAGTAACCCCACACGTGTACAACTGCGACACTTCCCCGCCCGACTAAATGTATTCTCCTCACCATTTGACCTTTTTTTTTTCCGGATTGAGTCATCAGACTTACAAATTTTGTGTTATCTATGTACGTGGACGAAGTAAAAAAATAAAGATTAAAAGACCCAAAGACTCAACCTTTCGACCCGGGTCGAGCTTGGGGTTTTGGGTCGAGCTCGACCCAACTTGTTGTCTTGGATCGATCTATTCTAGAACAAAAAAATAGTTTTGTCGCCAAATTACAAAGATTATAATCAGTATAATTTAGTACATCATAAACTTATGATATCTATAACATTGATTATTAATTTTTTCAAATATAATTAATTCTCATTCTTTAGTTTATTATTTAAATTTATATTAAATTCATTTAATAAATTGACTAATGATAATACTAATTAAGCATACTAGAAAATTAAAATTGAAATAAAATTAGTTGGGTCGAGGACCCAAAGAATGTTTATTATTTTAAATTTATATTAAATTTATTTAGTAAATTGACTAATGATAGTACTAATTAAGCATTCCAGAAATTAAAATTGAAATAAAATTAGCTGGGTCAAGCTCACCCAAGTTGGGTCGAGCAAAGCTTGGGGTTTTGGGTCGGGCTCGACCCACCTCGACTCAAAGTGGAGTTTTTGGAGGTGGCTCGATCCACGTTCAGTACACAAATAACATGAAAGCTCGACCTATTGAGATACATTAAACATTCATTCAAGTGAACATGTTGGAGTGAAATTTATAATGAATTTTTTAGGTTCCACTATTGTTATGAAATTTGTTATGAATTTTAAATACATTAAACATTCAATCGATATTCAACTCACATGACTCGACTAAATGATACATTTTTAACATAAGGTTGCACTATTGTTATGAATTTTTTAACAACTTACTTAAATTATAATATATAACTCGTATTAAAATGTTTACATAATTATAAATTTTTTTATATACTTCATATACATTCTAATTATATTTAAATAGATCATCATAAATATCAATTATATATTATATCAAAAACTCAAAATCGACCAAATCTATCCACTCGACCCAAAATCGACCCAAACTCTAAACCCTAAACTAAACCCTAAACCAAACCCCAAACTCCACCCACTCGACCCAACCTACGCAACTGGACCCAACCTTCTCAACTCGACCCCAAAACTTGACCTACTCTTGTCACATTTGGCACACTCCACCCACCTGCTCGACCCACACTATAATCAACTCACACTATCTGCTTGACCCACACACTTAGAACACTTAGCCGACACATCTTAGCACACTTGACCCACACCACACTACCTGCTCGACCTACACACTTAGAACACTCAACCCACACAACCTTGATCAACCGTAAACACTTATACTAGCTCCACCAACAAAAATTCTAACCAACAAAGCTAAATTGAAACAAATTTAGTTGGTGCAACATTACGATAATAGCAACAGCATTACGAGTATATATACTTATTTCACTTACAAATCTTCAAATTTTCAAATGATATTTGATTATATTTTTGTTTTATTTGCTGTGAATTTGCTGTGAGTAACACAAAAATAGCTGGAATGAAAACAAGAAACCTGGAGACAAGAGAGACGAGACCAATTAATTTTTTTTAAAAGTAAAATCTAACTAACTAATTAATGAGCTAATTAATGATCTCACATAACTAATAGATTCAACTCCCTTTTCTGGATTTTAAAAAGTCAAATTTTTTTTATTTAATTAAATTTAAATTGATCATATATTTTTTATTGACCCATGTATTCTCCTGTCACCATTTTACATTTTTTTTCCGGATTGACTAATCAAATTAACTTACAAATTTTGTGTTATCTATGTACGTGTACGGAGTAAAAAAAATAAGATTAAAAGATAAAATAAATTTAAAAAATTTAGAGGGACAAAAATAAATATTAGGAAAATATATATATTTCAAATCTTTCTTGTGTGATTCGTCGTGAATCCGTCCAATGAACACCAAACTTGTCTTACAAGCATACGCTGGTTCAGATCCTTGACAGCCAAATTCGGAAGTTGAGGAAAAGAGAAATATAGATGGTTAAAGTCCTTTGGCGAAATCAATTGGTGGAATAAGCTAATTGAGAAATCGAAACTGATATGCGTAGTCGTTATCTCGAATTATTTGGTAAGTCAAATTTCAAGGACGAAATTCTTTTAAAGAGGGAAGAGTTATAAGTTCCAAAAATCAACGAATCCACTCACGAGAAATTTTAATTCATTATTGTAAAAAAATTATGTGTTTAATGATTTAAATTATGAATTTATAAGCAAAAGTTAGTTTGATGTTTTTCAAGTACGGATATAGACCAGTCATGTGCCTTGAACATTCATTATCTAAGTATCAAATTGAACTTCTGACATCAACAGTTGTGTGAATTTTTTGCATTCACAAATATGAGTAAATGATATCCAACCTATTTGGGTCCAAAGCAAATTAGTCCATTTGGAACCCACATTTATACTACCCTGATAGGTTGTACACTTCAAGTGTCCAGTGGGGTGTGCGAATGAATCTAAAATTGATTTCTATTCAAAAGCATTATATTATGTTGTTTCCACCTGTTCTACTCCTAATCCAGTCGATATCTCTTTTGAACAGGTCTGTTGTTCTGGCATCGATAGTGTCTGGCCTTCATTGAAACATGTCCTCCTATAACTGGTCCTCTACTGAATCCAGTTTTCGGGAGACTTGTTTTATCGGACTGGACATAACCAAGTCCAAAATGCCTTTTATATCTTAATTACATCCTTGGCATTTTGTATCTTAATTACATCCTTTATAACTTGGATTTCATATTCATGATGTTCATATATCACGTATATCACAATGGATCTTACAAAGTGAATACATATATATATTTGTCTTCATCCAAACATGACTGAATACTTGTTTAAGAGGTGCATTCATTGTTACTAAAGCCAAGACCGATTATGTCTCCGGATTGCTTTTGTAACTCCTGCATCTTTTCTAGATAAACAAAAGAATTGTTCCATGCATTTACTAGTAAAACAAATTTCTTATTTTGCATCCACTTTTTCATTCTCAGTTTTCAACTTACTTAATCTAACCTCGAGATTCTCACAACCACTCTGTTGTAAACAATAAAACATATTGTTTTGTTCAATCAGCTTTACTTCTTCGAATGGTCGATAAAGTTTCTGTTAATCTTTTACCATTTCATGTAATGCATCAACAAGATCATTTCTTGTAAACTCTTCAGAGTTAAAATCAAATGCTTCGTCGTATGTTTAATTTTCAGCATTGACCATCAAGCATGAATTTTTCACTGAATTGAGTATATATGAATCAGAGGACTCAGAACTAGATTCAGTGACTCTAATTTTGACTTTAAGACTCTTGTGGAAACAATACACACCTAGCAACATGCGAGAATAATTGCCTATATCTCACTACTTTTGCAATGTGAAACGAATAAAGGTAAATCATATGTATCACACTTAGCACAGAAGGAGTAAATAATCAAAACCGAAAGCAAATACAAAAGGGACTAATGACAAAGCAGTTCATAAACTTACTACTATGGAACTAACCATCCAGTCTATGGAATGATAGAACAGAAGCACGCCCACACAATTTTGACCCCGTAATCAAAGTGAGGGAAACCAGCTTGTTAGATTAATGGAAGTAATTGAATGGTTCAACACCAAGGACTGTGATTAGGTGCTGCTGCCTAGTCCAATGCAAGGAGCGCACTCAATCAAAACTACAATCCTTAGTAATAAGGAAAGCCTGTGACATATTTTGAACACTGACGGTCGATTACAGCTTCAAAACCAATTCAGACAGTCAAAGTCAGCAAAAACGAAGCTTTATACAAAAAGCACAACACTTGTATGTGTTTGTTGATATAGCTTGTTAAGATTGGGAATTGTACCTATCTCAACCCCAAAAGCTATGTCAGGAGGAGAGGATTGTCAAAGCCCATATACGCGACTCTCAAAGAATTTATCTAACCGATATGGACAACAAACATAGCTTCATACGGATTCTCCAGTTACAAATTTAGAAATAAAAAGCAAATCCTTCCCGTTATCACAAATAATGTCTTATGTAAGAAGCTGATGCGGATTGCAGATAAAAGATATTCAGATGAAGAACATGTAGTAGTGCACTCTAATTTTCAAAAGCTCATAATTAATCACCAGTAGACACATTTGATTGCAAATTATGTAAGAAATATGACACATGAAGTATCGTGTAGGAATTGGCGACGGCCATTACCTACATAATTTGACGAAACTTGTGTACGCAACCTCAACTTTAGAAAATTGAGATGCGTACACGTTTCTTCTTTTAACATTCAGACTCCCGATTTTCTCGTTGATGGTATAAGATGCCTATAAATAGAGACGATTGAGGTCCCTAAGCACACACACTTCATAAGAAATATACACCATCAACAGAGAGTGAAGTGCTTAGAAGGCTTCAACCGAGAAGAAAAGCAGAGAATTTCAAAGTTTTCAATGGCTGGAGTTAATTCTCGATTAGGCTTCCGCATATCATATATCATGTTTATAAATTCGTAGAAACATGATTTTGAGAAAAATCACTAACAAATTAATCATAAAAATTTGACCAACAAAAAGAAGAAAGTGGAAAAAGCTAATTTCCATATCGAGATAAACAAACTGGTACAACATAAAAATCATGCAAATTCAAAACACAAACCAACTCCAAGAACGAAAGAACCAATTTCGAACCAAAAAATGAAACCTAATTACCTCCAATTTGGCATTTGGTTACAAACTTACAATGAATTCAAACACAACTAAAAAAACTTTCCTCTGCTACACATCCTCCAAAAAGAGATCGCTACACTGAGCTTACTCCAAGGGTCCCAAATTCGAAACATCAACCACCCCAGTTCGCTCATTTTCTGGCAAGATTGACCAATTCGGAGATTGCACCGCCCTTAACCAGCGAAAATCGTCCACCTTCATCCAATTCCCTGTCTCCTCACCAAGATTAGCCTCCTTAAGGTCAGCTTCAATTCCTTCATAATTCAAACAATAGGGTGCGAATCTAACCCCGTGGCTATCCTCAATTATAGGCCTACTCCTCACTCGAAGATAAAAATCACAATTTTTGGCATCATGAATCCGAATCTGGTGTGATGCCAATACAAATACACACCCCTCGACTCCCTCGATCAAAACGGATCCCATCACTGCCCCAACATAAACCTTGCAGTTAATCAGCTTATCAACGAACAAAGACCTTAAACACCCCATCAATCCAACCTTACATTCCCTCAAATCCGATAATGTGAACTCTTCGTTTTTACCCCGCGACTCCTCGGTGATGAATTTCTTCACTAATGTACCTTTTGCAATGCCCTTAAATCCCTGAGCAACCCATGAATCAGAAAATCTTAAATTTTCCAAATCTACATTCTGCATTTTCTCGGTTACACAGACGACAGGGCTGTCTACGGTTTTACTGATGGGCTTATTCTTGAAGGAGAATTTCTTCCTGGGTAAGACGAGGGAGCTGACGTCATCGAGTGTTTGTTTGAGTTGGTCCACGGTGTTGAGGCATGCGCGGAGTTCGTAGGGTGGCAGAAAGTAGGAACTCTCAGCAACGAGCTTTTCGAGGGTGGAGATTTCCAAGGAGATGGTGTCGAGGTGGGGTTTGAGAGCCGGGTCGGGTTCTTGACGGATCCGGGAGAGTTGGGAGTCGATGGAAAGCTTGGATTGGGAGAATTGAGAAAGGAAGGATTGAGTGGACTCAAAAGAGGCATTGGTAATGGAGTTCAGCTGCGATTTTTCGGCAAGGCGTGCCTGGTGGCGATTGGACAGGCGCTCCATCATTAACGCGTGCTTTCGATCGAGGGTTTCGGCAGGGGCCGCGGTTGCGACGTCCATCGCCTGTAAAGATGGATCGGAGAGAACTTTCCTTTCTTCCATTTCAGCGACTCTGAATTACAACTTGTTTAAAAAAAAATTATACAACCTACAAGACGTAAAAATTTACCAAAATCATAAATAAATAAAAATTATAAAATTTAGTTTTTTTTTTACAATAAGTCTAAAATTTCAATTTTTGTATGTATGTATTAATGTTGTATTGACGTGGGATATTCTTGTATATTTATTTAAATCAATTATAATTATATAATTTTGATTTTTATCAATTTTAGTTGTTTTTTCTCAAAATAACGTAATTAAGTAATCAATATTGTTGTTAATTTTTCTTAAGTGTTTATAAAAATTCCTCGAGATATGCTTTGTTCACGTATGTTTGACAACATAATTATAAATTTTAACGATGGTATTAAATATTTAGTTACATGATTTTGATGACGATGATTAAAATTGTAAAAAAAAAAAAATGTTACATAACTATAATTGTTTAACGAATATAAATGACTAAAAAGATCATATAGCAAGACATTCAGGATTAAAATCGAGATTTTGTCTTAATATAATGAATGAGAGAATTTTATATCTAAACAACCCACATAAGTGTTCACACACGGATGCTCTCGAAAGCTTTCACAAATGAAAAATGAGATTTTTTTTTCTCTTTGGATGACAAAAGCATGTGCAGCTTCTTTGGAAAATTAAAGTAAAATTGGCTTAGCACAAAAAAATAATAATTTAGCATAAAAAGAATCATGCCGATTTCTTTGCTTCTGCAGCAGCTTCCTCCTCTTGTAGTTTCTTGAGAGATGGAGGCGGCCTGGGAACAATGCTTTTCTTCCATTTCCGGTCCAGTTTTCTTGACAACCTCTTGCCTATTCCTTCCTCGATTTCCCTCTCCCTCTTAACCGTCAGCATTCGAGCAACCTATTTTCAAAATGGACGCCAGCATCATTTTTTATGTGGACCATAAAATCACAGACATCTAATGCAGAAATTTGTAGACCATATAAGATAACTCTTCTTAACCTGGTCTACATCTCCCAAACACCCAGAATAACTTGATGGTTAACGTTCAACCATGTTTCACTGATTCTGTTATTATGAGAAATTGAGAATGCTTCACATCTACAGTTTTGTTGGTCAACTGATGCACCAAGCAGCAATATAGTACAACTAACAAATCTATTAAAGTAAATCTCTATCAGCTAAACTTACCAAAAGAAATTTATATTGAAAAAGGAGTTAATCGATTGAAGCTGAAAATTTATCCAAACAATATCAGGGATGGATAAAGATACAAAAGGCAAACACTTGACCATAACGAAATCAGAGATGCTGTTGCTAAAACCAACCTGCAAACTTATCTTTTCATCTTTACATAACATGCTATCCCCTTATTATAAATTGAATGGAATTGAAATTATCTTGGGATGCTTTAATATGGTATTTAAAAGGGAAAAAAAACTAATTTTGCTACCTAAATTCAAAATTGCAAAATAATCATCTTCTTCTTTTAGTTTCCAATAACAACTCCATTTTCTCAAAACCTCAGCATATGACATGATAGTGTTAGCTATCTGTAATGCAACGTGTTCAAAAGACTAGCATATCATTAAGGGCGTGTATAATAGTCCAAATCTTATGATTCAAATGATAATCTGATATATTATTCCATATATCCATGGGATTGATACATATATTTTAACATGCGCAAGCGATCCACATGCATCAACCAATTGAATATATGGAATAACATAATGGAATAAATTTTGACGGAATGGACCATTTGAAACAAGAGATATGTTAGAACAATTTAAATTTCACATTGCTATTTTCTTCTTTATTCAAGATTTTGTTTATCATGTTCCCAAAGTACTCTTATATTTTCCTTCTGCCAAAGTACTCTTATATTTTCCTTCTATAGAACAGGTACATGTTTCTTTTACTGATGATTTTTCTTCAAAACCATCATAAACATAGACTTTATCTCACGACTGATTCTTTCAATTGAAGAATCTCGTCTCAAGTTAACAAATAATATATAATACGGAAAGAAAGTGATCATATATCCATACACCTTGTAGCTATCAAAATAATATCCTCCTACAGCAGAGAAAAACTCGAGAAAATATCAGAAGCCGAAGAATCAACCCTTTATATGGAGCATCAAATACCTAAAACTAAAAAAGTAGCTGCCTAGACTGATTCCGTAAGTTTCTTCAACATTTTAGATTAACTGCAGCCCCAATGCCCCTGCTGATATCTTAATTTCCATTTTAAAATGCATTCATTTGTGTTACTGAACTAGAGTCAAGAATGCAATACAAAACACCAATTCATCATTCTAAATGTTAAGAACAACTACAGAATTACAAGTTTAGAAATTATATGGACAAGTAACCTTGTCACTCATTGTCAAGAACAATTATATATTCTCTTGAGGCTCAATCCGAACACCACAATCCGACACAAAACACTAGTATATTAAATAGGAAACTCTCTAACTTAAGAACCATTGCACATGAGCTCATGTAGTCAAAACTCAAAAGTGAAAGTCACAAAACATGAAAATCCGAATATCTAAGAACCCTAATCTGTAGGACTTTCATTCTTCTATAACATTCATTGTTTCAGTAACACAACCTATAACATACACATTCATGACTCACCACATTAATCACTGACTTAAAAGGTACCCCGTTGTTACCCGGTATGGTGAAACAACTTGGGGTAATGATTTTTGTGAATCATTTCTTCAGCCAACCGGACTAGACAATGCCAAAAAAAAAATCAATACATTCGATTCAAATTCAGTGCAAGGCCATTTCAGTCCATCAAGACAATTAATTATCATAGCTTATGGTTCCACAATCCACGATAAATAATGATAAACAGCATATTTTCAGCAGGGAAATTAAAAGGGAAAATCAAAATTTCACTAAAAGTAAGAGGAATTTTGTTCAAAAAAATCTTACCAGTTTATGCATCCTGCGGAACTCACTGGACTTGTACTCATTACGAGCAGAGCGTTGAAGGCGGAGCATGAACAACTCCCCTTTGAGGTCTACAATTTCTTCATTCAATTGTTCAGTAGATTTGGTCCTTATTTCCTTCAATTCCTCCTCTCTTTTAGCCATCATCACGACGGAAGGAGAGGGGGAAAAAGTAGCCCGGACATAGGAGGCGCTGGGTTTGCGGTATGGGCACAAATGCGAAATCCGAATGCCACAGAAGGCGGAGGTGGTGGAGGAGGGGACGCAGGTAAAGCTCGAAGAAGCGGCAATGGAGATGTTAGCCATTTTTGTTGCCTATCTGGTTTAGCTTCGTTCAAGGATAAGGTTGCTTCCAATATCATTTAAAGTTATTTATTTACTGTTCTAGCAAGCAGAAAACTGAAAACCCAGTAGGTCTCAATTTTTTTTAGATGAGACAAAAGTAATTTTATATGAATATAATATATATATTCACGTTATCCACTAGATACGCAGAGTAGGTTTTTTGTGAGACAGTATCACGAATTTTTATCTATGAGACGGGTCAACTCTACCGATATTCACAATAAAAAGTAATATTCTTAGCATAAAAAGTAAAAAAAATTTCATGGATGACTCAAATAAGAGATATGTCTCATAAAATACGATCNAAATTTTCATGGATGACTCAAATAAGAGATATGTCTCATAAAATACGATCCGTGAGACTGTCTCACACAAATTTTTCCCTATTTTGATATATTTTATTTCATCTAATATAAGAATATCAATAGGAATATCAATTGATAAAAACAATTACATGTCACGTCAACATTTTATTTTCACCCAAATTTCTAAAATTGTGGTGATATTTATTTATCGGACACTATTTATTTTAGGTGTAATATCTCTTGGATCAAGGATTCAAAGTGTGAGAGACAGATTATTCTAACGAATAATTTTATTTTACATAGCACCAAAAGAAATTTAAGATCGAAAAAGCTTTTAGACAAACTCAGACAAATTATAATTCTGCTACAAACAGAGATTGAGAAAACCAAGCCAAATTTTGGCATTATTTTCCATTATTTGCTGTATGCCAACACAAATACACTATTTCAGAGCAATCATGCTAACTTCATTCCAGTTAGTGCTGCTCTAAAAATATGTCATCAACAGCATGAGATGCGTTATTCCAAAACTTCAACCATCACAAGTTTTAGGTTCCATGAAATTTCTATGTTATTTAATCTAACTTTGTGTGAGACATTCCGAATAAGATTCTTTTCGCAAAGTGACTGACTAATTTGAAGTGACTGTGCGGTAGGAATATGTTGTCCAGTTAGAGCGTTCGCTTTTATTCCACTTTAAGAACTATCTTCATGAACTCGTACACCAGGTAACTAATGGCAGCCGATGGTAAAACCTGCAAGGAACAAATGTAAAACGACGACGATATTTTAGAGCACTGGCAGCGTTATTTTAAACAAGTTTTTCCTAACCATAATGAAATACAAACGAGCCATCAACTGTTTATTGATTTTATTCAACCACATTTACTTCACGAGTTATGTATATAAATTAGCTCATCCTCTTCTACAAAAAATGTGTCTACCAAAAAGGTGCTTCCTTCATTCATCTAGGATGCCTTGCGGGTTTTCATAATTACATAGCTCCTCCATTGTGGCTGTAGAGGTCGTAATAGTTTTACTTCTACTTTGCCAGCCATAAATTTTCAACAATTTCATAATATTACTGCAAAGCCAGCGCCTTGTTTGGTTTAAATTTCGGTAACTAATGCCTTGTTCCTCAAAATAAAACAAAACACTATCATCGCATTTTCATTCCCTTTTCCAAAAATTTATTCGCCCTCATTCTAAAAATTCGTAAACTAACCATTACCTTTAATTTACCTTCGGATCACTCACCAAATACAGTCTATTGTTATATTTATTTTGACATACACATCAAATCATATACAGTTTAATAATATTTAACAGAGGAATCTAATACATATCATTTGAACTATTCAATAAAAATTTCCCATCAAAGACAACGCGTGCTATTTCATCCCACAACATCAATTCTCAACATTATTTCTCCAAAACCTTTTCCTATAATGGAAAAAAAAAGAGTATCCAAATAATATTTCAAAATTTTCGTTCAAACCAAGAGATAGAAGAGATGCCTAAAATCATGAAACTAGCTTAAAATCATATAAGATTCAAATTACAGGACTGCCATGCCCCTTCACTGTGCACTGTCTTTTCACTAATCCTGTTATAATGTTGCTATGGTAATGGTACAAGATCATCTACACGTATATGAACAAGGGTTCACCAATTTATAGCCATGTAAATCCCAAGAAATTGGTCACTACAATTTCATGTCAAAAGGACAGAGTGCTGCATATCTGCAGACTGCATATCTAGTTCTAGAAAATCCACCTATCTGATATCAACTAGAACAATTTTATTATAACCTTTAAATGCAAATAAAGGGAATTGTCAATTTAAATATTCCTGTTCGGAGATGTACCTGTAATAAACTTGGGATTAATCCAGCATAAAGTGCTGGAACGCCACCTTGCTCAACTATTTTCACACAAGTTTGCAACGCACTCATCTTTGTTGCCCGAACTTGCATCTGGAGCTGTCTTCTCACGACTTCAAATGGGTATGTAGCAGCTTCCGCACATGCACCAGCTATTGCTCCATATATTAAAGTTCTGGTAGGGCCCAACTCAAGTTGTTCCAACGCATTTAATTCATCACCTTTCTGCTTCATATTTTGCAGCCTTCTTTTTCCTTCTGGTGATTGCAAATATGCTGCTTTTAAAATATCATAAACTCCATAAAAAACTGCACCAGAAGGCGCCATGCTAATGATTGAGGGTACTAGACCCTTGTACAGAGAAAAGAATCCTTCGGTTTGGATCATATGACGAAATGCACCTATCAATCCACCCAAGGCTTCTCCCCCTGGAGCTACCATAACAGTTCTGATCTGAAATATCATGTAAGAAGAATGCTTCTCTAAGCAGAAGAAATATAACAAACAGGATGACAACGATCCCTTTCAAGTAAAATCCATTTCATATTTTTCTCACAAATGATCTCTAAAAACCAATAACAAACTCTATTAATTGATTCACAATGGACGGCATAAAATGAAAGGCCAGTAGAAAGTTATATTTACTCAAAAGGTTAGAAATTTATTAACTATCATTGAAATAAGCTAACAGTAAAACACCATCGGAGGATGTACTAATTGGAATCTAGGAAATTATCATTTCCACGCTTGGTATTTAAGTGTTATAAAAGCCTTATAATCAGCAATAGTCATGAAAGGCATTCTTACACTAGCTATTTGGTATTTTGTTAGGGTTGAGCATCACAATAAAAATGTTCAAATTCAATTGAACCAAGTATGCTCCTCTAGATTTGAATCTAACAGTTACATGATAAAATAAAACTTAAGAGATTGAAGGCTGAAAGGAAATAAACAATCATCGAATGAAAAACTTTGTCAAGGTACCCACATCAAATTGAACTAATTGCAACTGGGATTATAAGCATGTGAATAGGATATAAGATAAATTATAAAAAGTAGATAGCACCAGCTTCTTTCCAGGGGCTGGGGGTGTACAGTAACCCTTTCCTTTTTTCTTAAAATTCCTGGCAACTCCTACTTCAATTAAGGAGAAAATGTTGGAACCTCATGGCTACTGATAAAATAATGGAATTGAAAATGTCGAGACTACGTCCATGAACACAGGAGGCGGAAGAGGGTATCATGAGGTTGCAGCAAGGGACATGTAAGGGTAGAATTCAAGTAGTCCTACACTTACGTGACCCAAAGAAGCCAAAGTGTTGATTAATTGAGTTGTTCTAAAAAATTAGTATGTCTAGTTCATGCGACCATAAAGAGTGTAAATAGAAAATTCAAACATCACTTACAGTGTCCATAGGTATACAGAGCACAGTAGCAGTAATTCCAGCTGCCGCACCAGCAAGAAACCTCTCAAAATTTGTTGTCTCTTTATTGCCAGAAAATCTGAGCAATTGTTTACGATAAGTATCATATGCGTAAAAATTGATAGACTTAAATGGCGCTGTTCGCAAAATATTGACAAAGTTTCCTTTCCAAAATCCTCTGAGCCCTTGAGAAGCTGCTATTGTCTTAATAAGTTCAAAAAGATTCTTCTGTTCACCACGAACTATATATTCGAGCTTTAATCTCTCCAATGGTGCAACAAAAGTTCTGAGGCAAAAAAGAATTAGGAGATGCAGAAAATTAAACAGATGCAATGTATGATTGCTGCAAAAAAAAATCCTACGACTAAATGATATTTCCACATTTGCAAATAATTCCAACTTTGTTCCAGATCCACTCAAAAAAGGCACACAGTAATATAGATATATGCAAGATATTCTAGACTCGCCCAACAAATTATGTATTTTTCAGCCACCAATTGTACACTAAAGTAGAAATAAACATGTAGCCAGAAGCAGTTAGCAATGTTATTTGAAGTACATATTTGTTATAGTCCTCCAAGCAGCCTGTTTGGTAGCTAATAGTCCTCCATATAAATCATCTGAGCCCGCTAGTTTCTCATGGGAATTCTCCTCCAAAGCTCCACAGATAACGTGAACTATAAGGAACAATCCATTACAGAAGGAACGGTTTATACAAAAACACTATGCAAGCACCTGCTTGGTCATTACAACCTTTCTAATCTTCAAGGGGAAAACATGCTTTCTATCAGCTATGTAAAGCTAAACCATGGTAGCAATTTCATAACATTCAAAAAGATGGCACTTCCCTCACACTATAAAGAAAAACACCATAACTCGGTAAGGAATCAAATGCAACACATCGCTGTCGAAATTGAAGCACGCGTAAATTTTCAGTTCTTACTATAATGGAGAATACAGAAATTAATCGATTCACAAAATACTTGCGTATAAATTTATGCGAGACTATTGCGCGCTGAGTAGAAAGAACGAATCCTACCAAAAGAAAAAGGGGAAAAGAAAGACTTTCTAACCTTGAAACCATGGCCGCAACAGCACCTGCCCAGAGATGCCTAGCAACGTTCAAAGTGCCCCCGCCACCGCTTTTCAGCACCACATCACTCTTGTCTTCCTTAACAATCTCGCAAATCGACACGGCTTCATTCCCTCCCTCATTATTCTCAGTCTCCTCGCTCTTTTCACCAACACTTTCCAAAACACCACTCGCTGTCACCAACGACTCACCATGCTTAATCGACGACGCCGTCACAGAAAAAAACTCTACCCGCCGCCTTCCAACGCAGTTCAAATTCCTTCTGCGGCTACTCTTAGAAGGCTGAGAAATCAAAGAAACAAACGAAGCAGGGGCAGATTCATGCAAAAATAATCCTCCCACCGAGTGTAAATTGCCGTATATCAAATCATCATAAACTACTATCGATTTCCTGAGGTAATGCTCCAAATTAAGCATTTCAGATTAAAAAAATGCGAAGAAACAATCGATTACAGAAGGAACGGTTGATGAAATGCGTGTGTGGAACTTAAAGGGAATGAATGGGGGATCAATATTGAATGATAAGAAGGAATAAAGAACAAACAGGGAATTGATTCGAGAGAGAGTGATATTCACAGCATTGTTGTCATCGCCGCCGCGAACTAGGTATGATCGATCTCTCCGATGACATGTGCACCAACCACTCTACCTACAGTACGCCATTTATTTAAATACTACACGTATGCGTCGTCCCATGGGTCCGTGTTCTCAAGCGGGCGGCCGGGCGATCACATCTAAGATCTTATGTTGTTCATCTTCGAGTTTCTTTAATAATTTTTTTTATACATTTTCCTTTCATCCAATATAAATTGATTGAGAAATATATTAATCAATTTTTTTTAAAATACAAAATTATATTAGAGATAAGATATTATATTTAATATTTTCTATGATTTTAATTGATTAAATTTATATATTAGATTGTAATGACAAAATTAACATTAACATATAAAATTTTATAATTTCAAAGTTGTTGCTTGAGTTCATATTTATTATATGTTCATGTGCCGACAGTACTGATATGATTTATTTATTTTTATCTAATTTTATATATTATATAAATATGATAATTGAGCACTTGATTTTGTGAGTCAAGTCAAATATCAATTTTTAAAGTTAATCGAGTGATACTAATAATTTTATTGAGATTTATAAAAATCATTTATATAATTATCTCGAGTTCATTTATATAGTTATCATATTATATAATATATAAAAATAAATAAAAATATTTATTTGATTTTAATTTCTACCTACTAGCAGAGATTTATAAAAATCATTTATAGGGTTTAGGATTTTTACATATTGAGGGCAATTAAGTCATTTGTGGTGTTTTTTATCATTAAATTAAAATTATCACATTTCATAAAAGAGATATTTTATCCTTATATAAAATTATTTTATCATAGGCACATGATATTATCACGAGTTTTCTAAAAAAGCATCAAACGTGGGATAAAGAAAATTATTTATCAATCACTCTCTTATCCAGTGTATCAAACTATACCTCAAGGTCTATGCATTACTAGACAGAGTCGGGTCTTTTAAAACACAAGTGATAATAAAATAAAGATAAAAGACAAAGGGTATAGATTTTTATATAATTTTAGAATGGTTGATTGATTTGATGAATTAGACAAAAATGGCCCTATCGAATAATAATTAATAAAATGTTCTTAATATAATTACATAAATAATTAACTGTCTATAAAGTAATTTAAAATTTGTTTAATTTAAGTATATTAAATAAATTTTGTAACAATATTATATTAAACGACAAATAAAAATATACTATATTTTGTTATAAAATTTTAGTTTCAGAAAAGATTTGCATTATATTTGTGAACAAAACATAAATTTCTGTACGTATTGCTGTATTTTAAATATATAAATTCAAAAGTAAAAAACTGACATTTAATTAATCAATCACTTGAAAAAAATTTGAATAAGAAATTAGTGCTTCTCCGTTATGATGGAAGACAGCTACGAAGCCATTTATTATTATTATGGGCTTAGCCCAAAGCTCATCAGATGGGCCCAGAATACATTCTCAAAAGTGAAACAACAACAACAAAAAATTTAAATTAACTTCTAAAATTTTTTTTTTTTTTTACAGGTTTGTTGATTATGCGTATATAAATGAAAGTTGTATTGAAATGAGTGACATCTTAAAAAATTTTCGTATGTCAAGCTGTTGACGTTACGTCACTTGATCTGATTGACTAAGTTGCCGTAAAAGAGTGTCACCAGATCTTAACGAGTAATATTGTTTCTGCCGGGACATGACTGACGGTAAGGTAAAGATAAAACCGATCTCTAAAAAATGTGAGACAGTACCAGCAGATAAACACACACGTCTCCGAACTTATGGGCCTAACAGCCTGACTCATTAGCACTCAAGTAGGTGCATTCAGTGTTGCCACAAGTATAAGGAAATACAGTTGCGTCTTGGCCAATAGTTATAGTTTTTTGCCTAGTGGTAAACACTCGATCTTAACAATCGGTATCAGAGTAAGGTCACGGGTTCAAGGCTCCCAAGAAGCATATTTATATATTTCTTGGGTGGAGAATGTTGGTTAAGCGTGCACGAGTTATATTAATACATGGATAAATGATCTCCTGGGAATTTCTCGTACGTCAAGCTACTGACGTTGTGCCGCTTGATCTGGTTGGCTAGGTGGCTTTAAAAGAGTGATACCAGATCTTAACGGATAATAGTGTCTCTGTTTGAGACAGGACCGACGATAGGGAAAGGGTAATACTGATCTCTAAGGAATGTGAGACAATATCAACAGATAGACATGCATTTCTCCATATTCATGGGCCTAACAGCTCGACCCATTAGCACCCAAGTAAGTGCACTCTACACTGTCACATGTATAAATAAATAAAGTTGCACCTTGACTAACAACTATAAATTTTGGTACAGTAACAAGCGTTCGACACCAAGACAAATCAAATAGAGAAGTTGAAAAATTAACTCAAAAAGCTTTCATTTTAATAGCTTGCATTTTTTGAAGAGAGATTGCTCCTTTCCACTGTCCTGTTCAAATGTAAAATCGTTCATGCTATGACATAATTATTAAATATAGATGATTATCAAGAAATATTTTTGTTAAAGATAAATATCCAAATATATTTTGTTTCCATAATTTTATTTTGCAATAGTTTTCTAAATAAGAATTCTCAGTTATTAATAAAATCGTTTTGAGTTATTATTTGAACTCGTTCCTTTCTTTGTTTTTTTTTGTTTTTGTTTAAAACACTGTCTAAATCTCTATTCGATAAAGATTTTCTCGATATAGATAATAAAGTATGTAAACCACCCATAATAACCATATTATGACTTTTATCCGAACAATATCTAACAATAGTTTTCATGGAATGAATAACGTATCCTGACCTTAAAAATAAGAGTGCTTTGAAATAAGCATGAGTAATCAAATGAAATAAAGCACTTCGATAAGACCTCATTTTTAGAACTAACATCATATAATCCAATTGAGACATAGTCAAATTGGCCAAACCTCTCTTAATATCTTTTCGAGCAAGAGCTAAACGAGCTCCTAAAAATACTGTTATTATGCCTATCAATGGAGATAAAATTCATTATATAAGATATTATTTTTCTAGGAAAGAGAGACAGTGAAGCTCAATTAAGTTTAATTGATTTTATTTTATTTTTTACTTTTCACTTCGTGCGGTCATTTGCCAGACATCGTGGGAAACAATGAAGGCGACGCCCATGGAATTGGGCTGGAGAGGTTTTGTAACAGTTGGCACCCGTGACTTGTACTTGCCTTAATTCGGCAATTTTTTTTTAAAGTCAAACAGAAGACTAGTCTGGTAAATGATAGTAACAATCTTTTAAGCTAATTATGTCATTTGTAGTTTGAATAAATATGCTGTGCGAAGATATCACGGATTTATATTCGCGACAAAGGTATCTATACATGAACTTAAAAGTTATATTTTTGACATAAAACATATATTTTTTAATGGGTTGAGTCGGATAGAAAATATGTCTCACAAAATTAACCAGTAAAACAGTATCATATGAGTTTTTGTGTCGTTGTTTGTGCAATTGAGAGACGGTTTTAGCAGATTGATTTTAACTCAGTGTCTTATTGTATAATAATTAAGAATTACTTCACGATTAAGCTTAATTGATTTGATAATCTGTTTCGGAGAAATGATTGTGAGCTAGAATCAATTGGAACTATGGTCTAGTCAAGCTTACAAATCTGACATCTCCTTTTATGGAACATAACTCGTTGTTCTTGTGATCCCGTGTTCCGATTCACATGTCACAACCAGACAATTTTCCGTTCGACAGACCTAGGCACCTGTGAAGAAAAAGCTTGCATCATGTAGGAGGCAAAGCTTGAATTATATATATGTGTGCTATATATGCATGTGATAAGATAAATCGGGAGACAAAATTGAGTTACAATAGCTCCTTTTTTTGAAATATTGAATACCGATAAATTAAATAGAATTTGATTTTCAAATCAAGCGGAAGACACTAAAAAATAATCTTTTATAAAAATCGATTAAACATTTTGGTAAAACATTTAAAAGATATGCAATTTGGATGTGTAAAAATATTTTTTGTTGAAGCATTTTATCAAACTCTCGGTATGTTTTGATATTTGAAATACACATAAAATGATTTAACAATGTATCTTAATTGAAACTCATAAGACACTCTCGATTACAGATCATAACATCACAATCCGCACAATCTTCTCAAATGTATCTCTCAAATCTTTTCAAAATAATATATTCACTTTAATATTGCATTATTTTTATTTTTTCAAATAAAAAGATGTTTCGTGCTTGTTTTAATGATTTATCACTTATTTTATTATGTTTTCATAAGGGATAAAACTTAATTTATTTCCATTAATCTTAATATTCAATAAAATGTCCAATAAAAAAAACAAGGAGCTTATAAATGTTAGTATCTTAAGATATAACTTTATTTATCACACTTATCATTTAAATATATTCATTTAAAAAGGAACTTACATTAAATAATTTTTTAAAATCTGGTGTATATCAACATAAAATAAATAGAATCAAATAATAAATTTAATTTAAAAAATATATGAATTTAATCACTATATGGTATATTATATCTTTTGTAGAAATAATATAAAATAATATAAGACCATAATTATAATATCAACTTTAAATTTATTCCACGTTTTATTCTTACATTTTTCAATTTAAAAATTTGATACCTCATAATTATTAAATATTTTGAATTAAGAAAATTGACCAATAATTTTTATACTCTTGTATTTTTATGAATAGTTTAATTATTGAGTAAGTCTTTTATGATATGATCTCACATGATAATATTTTTGATAGACGGGTAGTTTCGGTTCCTTCCTACAATGAAAAGTAATAATTTTTTATGAATCGGTTCGAGTTTGAGATCTTTCTTATAAAATCGATTTATAAGAAAATTTCATATGAGTTTTTGCGTTGATTATTTTATATTATATTATATATAATAAAAAACCAAGATTAACTTTTAAAATACTATTTTTTTTGTTAACATACAAATATTTTTTTTTGTTTGTAAATCAACATTTTATAATAAAGGAAAGTAATGGATATGTTGATAAAAAAAAAAAAAAGTAATTGATGATGGTAATATTGTCAAAAAAAAAATATATAGAAAAGTCAAGTTAACTACATTTTAACAAAATATAGAGTGTAAATATCATTCTCGTACATATATACACACAACATACACACAAACTCCAATAACATCATCTCACGACTCAATTTTATGAGACATCTATAAGATCTGACCTGATCTATGCAAAAATTATTATTTTTTATACAAAATTATTATTTTTTACTTCAGATATGAATATGATCGACTCATATCACATATATAGAATTGTGACACTAGATCACATCAGACCTACTAATATATATTTATATTATATATTAAAATTAAACCCCTCAGTATTAATAAAACCTACCATTTGTATTCTTCATAATTTTTTATTTTCAACTCTCTTTTTCTCTATCTAATTTTCCAATCATCAACCAAATAATACAAACTATTTAATGCTTAACATAGTTAATAAATATTTTCATGTTTACATTTTTTTCTCATTCAAATTAAATTAATTATATACGATTTAAAAAATATAATAAAAAAAACTTATATATATAAACATATGCTTACGCGCCATGTATGTGTTGAATGCTAGTTATTTATTAAAGTTAAACTTTATTTACTAACTAACTTGGTTAACTCTTTTTTAATAATTCCTAAGACATCATCTGACCATCCAAATATGTATAAATATTTTTTTTACATATAATTTTTTCTCAATTTCAATTTTTAAAAATCAATCAATTTCATATTAAATTTTTAAAAATATTTAATTTTCTAATTTTTCTACTGAACATACACATGATGTTTTTCATGATCCGCTAGTATATATTAAACCGTTTGACTTTTAACCGTAAAATACCCATATTCTTATAATAACGAGTAGGTTTCTTGTGAGACGGTCTCACAAGTTTTTATCTGTGATACGGGTCGACCCTACCGATATTCACAATAAAAAGTTATACTCTTAGCATAAAAAGTAATATTTTTCATAGATGACCCAAATAAGATATACGTCTCACAAAATACGACTCGTGAGATTGTCTCACACAACTTTTTGCTTATAATAATACCCCAAAAACTCAATATTTATACGACAGAATCACCGTAATCATATGATCATTGTTGAATCAGATCATTATCTTTAGAATAAAAATAAATGTACATAAATAAAAAAACAATTTAAAAATAAGAAAATTTTAAATTTGATTTTAAATTTTTTCAATTTAATTTCTAATTTTTTAAAAAAGTATCTATATATAAATGTATTTTAAAAAAATATTTTTGGTATAATTTTTTTTATCAATTTAGGTCAGATCGAATATTTATATCATAAAATTCAGATATAGATGATCTCACATGAATTGTTATGTTATATATATATATATGTTAATTGGACGTTGGATTCCCCTTGACCGGAATATTGATATATAATATTTTGAAGTGCTATTTTCTCCTACAAATTTTTGTTTGAGTTTTATTTTATTATTATACGAAAATGTTAGTTTTAAAAAATATGGGTATATTTAAAAAATAAAAGATATGAGTATATAATTCTTTTAGTTANGGGGATAAAAAAAGAAAAAAAGTGTTTATGGGATTTTAAAATTTCGTTTTTTTACCCGTGAACTTACAAAATTTATTGATAAAGATCAATATCGTTCATTAAAAAACCGATCAGCCAAGACGAAAAATTCACAGACTCACAAATCCAAATCAATAATGGATCTTTGGATTTTACATTAGAGTATTACGTATCCTTAAAAATTATACATATGTTCAATTTAAAAATTATATAAAAATAAAGTGTGATATTACTTTTTAATAATAAGTATCTTGTGAGACGATCTCACGAATCTTTATCTGTGAGACGGATCAACCCTATCGATATTCACAGTAAAAAGTAATATTCTTAGCATAAAAATTAATACTTTTTTATGGATGACTCAAATAAGAGATCCGTATCACAAAATACGACCCGTGAGACAATCTCACACAAGTTTTTGTCATTTTCTAAATACCGTGTGCATGCAATGGAAGCATAATTTAGTAATTTCACAACATCTCGAAGTTAAATGAAATTAAGGTTGTGTTTGTAAAAGAATATTTCAATTTTTTAAGCATTTATATATGATAGCTATTGTTTACAAAAGTTTATTTTAAGTGCTTTTAAGCTTCTAAGCTCTAATCAATGAAATGTTTGTAAATTTTATATAGGAGTCGAGAATCTTTTCATTTTATCAAAAATTATAATCGATGATAATGATACAAAATCTTAACTATTTCAAAATGTACAAAATCTCAAATATGATGGTTACTTACCTAAGTTAAAAAGTCTTTATTTCAATTACATTCGTCAAATAAAAAAACATTTAATAACGATAATGACACGTTAACAAGACTCACCTGCTTCTCTCCGTACAAATCCAAATCATTAACGTGGTGGGTGTAACTTTGTCATACTTTTTAATATTTTTGTTTAGCGCGGATTCTTCAAGTCATCTGAATTATTACCTGGTCTAGATTGTGAGATCATCTTATAGATTTTTATCCGTTATAATTATATTTATAATAAAAACTAAACATTTTGATATAAAAATAATATTTTGGTATGAGTGATCTAAACAGAATATCCGTCTCACAATCACGAATTTTTATATGTGAGACGAGGCAACTCTACCAATATTCACAATAAAAAGTAATACTATTAGCATAAAAAGTAATATTTTTTCGTGGATGACCCAAATAAAATATCTGTATCACAAAATACGGTCCGTGAGAACGTCTCACACAAGTTTTTGCCCTCACAAAATTGAGTTGTGAGACGTTTTATACGATTTTTTTGTGTTAAATAAATGCTAGAGCTTGCTTAGAGATTTATCCATTAATTATCTTTATTATTGCTAGAGTTTCTCATGTCTCACCATTTCAATGGATTTTGAATTCTTCCGGATTGAAATTATTTGAAAATTCATATATTAAGTACGCCCAGTAAATGAAAAATTATGTAACTGGAAATTTGAAATATCTCGTTTTGTTAAAATAATTTAAAATTAAAATTGATAGCACTTATAATTTATACCAATAACTTCTAATTCAAGTTCGAAAAATTAGATTTATTTAGGAAAAGTATATTAATTTTTTCCCCATAAATCATTTAATTCGAATGCAGCTATTTAAGTCCAAGGACTACGCTGTGAGGCTCAAAACAGCTGTCAAAATTTTAAAACACGGGAATACGAAAGTTCGACATACTTGACCAAGTTGTAAACGAATCCTTTAATTCATTAATTTGATCCGACATTTTTTGATAAATAAATAAAAATATTCTTAAATTTTAAATAAAAAAAGAACATTGGAAATTGTCATTATTATTTAATATAAATCCCAAAAGAGAAAATAATAATAATAAATATAGAAAAGTGTGCAATCATATAATTTTCATATACAAATCAATTTTTAATTCATGAAAACTTGCACATATGCAATAATTTCTAAAACAATTAGCAAACTCTCGATTTTAAAACATGCTCCTTAGATGCCAAATTTTTTCAAGTCATGATATTTATAAATAATAAGTATCTTGAGAGACATATCTTTATCCGTGAGATAAATCAATTATGTCCATGTTTACAATAATAAGTAATATTTTTGACATTTTTTTATGAGTAACTTAAATAAGAGATCAGTCAACAAAATTGACTCATGAGATCATTTAACAAAAATTTTGTGATTTATATATTAAAACATATTGATATAGAAATTGTTTGACATTATAGAATAAAAATATTAATTTCTTTTACGAAAAAAATATTATTTTTGTAATTAGTCAAATAAATTATATTAAAAAATATTTTATGTAAATCCAAAATTATATCATGATTTCAACCGATTATTTTAAGGTGTTGAACTATTAAAAAAATTTCTAAAAAAACAAACATTTAAAAAATCATACGAATAAAACAAAAAAAGAAAAAGCAAAAGTATCTCGAGGTAAGGCATTGGAACGGCATTCCCGAAGGGCATAAATGTCATTATATACAGCTTTCTGGCAATTTGTGCCTCTTTTCTTTACTACTTAATCCCAACCGCACCATTTCCTAGACTGATACCAATACAACTCAATCGCATTGCGGTTTATGTGATTCCTCAGAGAATGCGGTGGAGAAATTTCGAAACGGAACTCTGACTCGAGAAATCTCTCTTTCTTTTCTACACAATGGCGGTCGATCCAGGTGAAGAGGTCAGGATTCTTTCTGTTTTCATCGTTTGCATTGCCGCTTTTTGTCAAATTTGAGTCACATTTTTGTTTTTCTTAAATTATATGGCATCTGCTTAAGTTTTTCAGCTTTCTGAATGTAACGGTTAGCTGATTTACTTGAAGATTTGGCATTAATAATTATTTTTTGTATATGTTGGTACTCAACTGTGGATTACACTGCAGTTGCTCGGTGGGTACTGATGGAATTCGTCGTTTTGATAAATTTTATTTTATTTCGGAGTGCGACAGAACATTTAGTGGTAATTATGTTGGGTGGTAATTTTTTGCTTTGGTGAAATGTGGAATGAGGTACTGGACGAAAAACCTTACTGTATCATATTTGGTTTTTGGCCGGAGTTTAATAAGTCAATGAGAAAGTTGATTGGCTAGATTTTTAAGAATCTTTGATGGAGTGCTTAATTTACCGTTACCTAATTGGTTCCATTACATACTACGTCCGTGACTGGTCATGGTGTGATTCGTGGCATAGTTTTTTCTGTCTTGTAGTTTTAGAATCTGGGTCTTTTACGCAAATTACATGTGAGAATCTATCCAACTGCTACTCTGGCGCAACTTGATGTGTCATTTTCTTCTTCGTTGGCAATATAATAATTAAATTAACGTGCTTTCCTGTTATGATAATTTGTTAACGTGCTTTCCTGTTATGATAATTTGTGAGGTAGAAAATTATATATGCAGAACTACTTTTCCATCAGCAAGACTCAACCTAATTGTAGGGTTTGATTTCAGAAATGGATGTTATCCAGAGAAACAGGCCTTCAATTGTAGCGTAATATTATTGAATACAATCTGTCAAGTAAATGTTTTTGGAAATCTCTTTTGAGAAATTGTTTATAGCTCAATTTGAGGTTTCAGTTCTTGAGTTTCCTGCAAATCATGTGTTCAATGACCTATAGACTCGGGGTTTAAGATGTGGGAATATATGTTCCTAAAATACAAGCTAACTAATATTGATTTGCTTTTTAAAATATAAATGAGGAGTTTTTCCGGCTGAGATATTTAGAAAACTAAATTTTCAGCCTGAGACTGGGATACTTTTTCCTGCGATAGGCTTGACAGTAATTGTTAGGTTATAGCCTTTGGTTGTGCTCTAGTAGTTAAGAGTCTCTACGAGCAGTAATAATTATCTCTGGGTATTCCCCTAACTTCTGTTGTGCGATCATGTTGCATTGAGCAACAGTAGGTGATTCTCAGAGTCATACGGTGTTATGGAACATAAAAGTTAATTCAAAATTGCAATTTGTTACACACGACTATTCGCTTGTCCAGTCTTCCTTTAGAGTTTCACATGCAAGCTTACAAGGATTTGGTTGCCGACGTAATTATCAAGCATGAGGTTATTTATGGATTAAAAATGGGAAAACGGTTCCTTTGATACTAACCTGATTTAAGTTTTCGTGTCAGTCTAATTAATACTGTACTTTTGATTCTTAATTTTTTTTTCATCTATTGATTGTTGTTTTTCCTGCCTTGTACTTTTGATTAACTTTACCACTTTAAATGATTTGAACTTTTTTTTTTCCAGGGCCGAAACATCCTCAATGTTGTCGTGTTGCCTGATGAAAGAATCAGTAACCTGCATCAGTATCAACCGACACCAAATATCCCAGACTTGGAAACTCTTAATATGATAAAAGGCGAAACATGCTTGAATTCTGAACCTAATTTGCTTAGCCACAGCAGAATAAAGAAGGATAAAGTGAATAACTATTCACCTGGCTCTTTGGATGCTGATATCGAGAAAGGAACAACAGAAATTCCCAACTCCAACGAAGAATCTGTTGGCAATATGAAATCAGATGATCCCTTAGCAGTATGGTTTCTACTATTATGTTCCTTAAAGTCAAGGTCCTTGGAATGCTGTTATCTTTTCACCAGTATGAGATAGGAATTGACAATGAATTGTTATGCAGAGGATACTGCCAACAGAAATTTGCTTACAAATAGGAGGGAAATTCATGCAGTTCTTAGTGAATCATGGGCCTGAACTACCAAAGTTTACTTCAAGAGGTAGTTAAGCAAGCACAACCTCTGTGACTTCTTTTTGCTCGGTGGATGATTATGTTCCGGTTTTGGTTCCTTTTCGATTCCCCAGCTTATTTGGATAAACACTTTTCAAATAGCTATGGAAGCGATGGCTGTAATTGCTTTACTTCACTTTATTGCGTCCTTAAGCATCAAATTGTTTCACATTCAAGTTACATGTCATGCGTCCACCTTGTATTTATGTTGTTGTGTTCTATGTCTTTCTCAAGAGGGCTGTTGACGTTGGTAATAGTGAGAAAATTGAAAGAAATCCTGTTTGAAAATTAAGAATGTTTTAATCCAGAACATAATTGCACTCATGTAGTGATAGTGGAATGATGCCACAACCAAGGAAAGCTGTGAAACTTGGAATGGTAAAATTGAGTTATTTAGTTTTTTTTAATCTCCAGAGGTCCCAAATGAAAACTTACATAAATGATCTGCCTCTGTTTGAGGTCTTTCGTAACCAGTATAAACCAACACTATTAGATAAAAGTCATGTTTCACTGTGACGTATTTGTCCATTTCTTTTATTGTCTTCCCTTTTTATGAAATCACTAGATTACAAACATTTTTTGCATTGTGTAACAGCTAAATTTCTGACAGAGAGAGTCCATGATACACCCAGTAATAGAGCAAGGAAATACAAGCGATCTGCCTCTTTCAACTCAAGAAGAGTTCTTCTCCTGTTCTCAGTCCTGTAAGATCAATTACATCCTGCAGTTTGGTTATTTATAGTCTTGGTTTTGACACTGCACTTTTCAAGTGGTATTTCAAAGTTATAAAACGAGTATTACAAGTTGATACACTAAAATATTTTTATTTTTATTTTTTAAGAAGTTTGTAAGTCTTACATTTGAAATTTTTGATTTTTTGTGTATATATAACTGAATTCTGCCAATATTTGAGATCTTTCAAATTAATTGTTCACTTAAATAAGAAATTTAGTTCTCTCTAGTGAATTTCTTTCAGAGAAACTGGTTTTAAATAACCTGAAACAAATAACTTGTGCCAGCTTATTCTAAAACTTATTCTGAATGACCACAATAAATTGAATTACGTACTATTCAAGAGTATTGCCATTTAAAGATGTTCATATTATTTAGCATTGGTTTGATTTTTCCTGGTAATTTTGTATCACACAAAGAGGCATATAGTACTTCTCTCATTAAGCTGTGTCTAATCTACCTTGTCTGTATAATCATACCTTCCATTAACGAAAAAGGGGTCTGTATTAAACATTTTTATAATACAAGAGGGAGTGCATGATGGCAAACTTTTATATCTGCCCTTGAGATAATAGACATGCTGTGCTATCTACGTCTTCTCTGTGTTTCTAATTCCTTCCTTCGAGTGAAACTCAACAACTAAATGATGGATTCTTTTATCAGGTCCAGCATTGGAACAATTATTCTCATATACCTGACACTGAGAGTGAGGCAGGTCGGTGATCGGTCTGGTAATGTTTGAAATTTTAAACCAGCTTTGTCTCAATGTCTTCAGAAAATCCCTTTAGGAATAGTCACTTCTCTTCCTCTTTTCTTCTGGCTTTCAAGTTTTTCCTCGTTTGTACTGTTTTCCGTCAATGTATATATATTGAAACTCTGGAAGTGCATGTAAGACGATCCAATTGAGAAGTTTCACTTGATATATCCAGTGTCCTTCTGTACAGTTCTCGGTTCTAGTCTTTCTCATTGTTGGAGGATTTATTGGATGAAATATGCGAGTAAACCATAGTTGTCAAAGAATTCGACATGCTAATTTTTCTTCTATCCGATGGGTCAAGTCTTTCCAAAAAAAATGATGCGTGGAGAGAAATTATGGACCAGATTTATCGTAACACCCCCCCCCCCCCCCCGGGTCGTGTACATTTCTCCGGGTAGGAACCGAGGTTTATTATCCTAAAATTGAAGGAGTTTTTTTATTTATATAATCCTAAAACTTTTTCATTGCGCTGTCTGTATCCAAATTTGCTTTCGAAATTCTGAGATACCTAAATATTTTGATGATTAACATTCTACCATTTGGCTCATTTTTTGCACGCTCAATACTAGTCGAAATTCATAGTTTGACACTAACAAAATATGAAGAATCTCGAGATTTCCTCTCAAGTGATGCCAAAGTAGATATTCGTCAGCTGTTTATTTATTATAACCTTATTATAAATATTAATTCCTTTATGAAAAAATCAATTTTGGCATTATTTATATGTTCATTTCTACATTACACTGATGAAATCCCTTGACGTTATCAAGCGTGCTGGCATATGTGTGACGACCACAAAAAAATCATTTGATATGAAGTTGGATCGTGTCAATGATGTTCAAGTTTAGTTGGGGGCAACCCCGGAGCCCACACATTTTGTTACGACCCATACCAATCCCAGCCGTCTGTATTTCACCCCGAAAGTATATTATTACAAAGGGCTGTGATAGATTTGAAAATGCTCCTAAAATGCCAATAAATTGTATCAGCCGTTGTATAAATCGACGGTAGAAGACAAATATCAATATTTCATGGGTATGATTTGTGGTCCAGTTGGCCAACGGAAAAACTATCTAGTTGGCCCTAATAAAAACCCGTCCCACTAGCTTTGCCCTGTCGATTAAATGTATCATCAACATATATGTCAATTTTCATAAAAATACGAGACATCAATATAATTTAATGATATTAAAAAGGGGAGAAAAACTTCATGTGCATAGACCAACCCCATTATAAATCACATTAACATAAGTGCACTCTATAATTTACTAATTACATTCCAACTTAAATTTTTTTCTAATTAATTAATTGACAAGATCATCTTCTTAAATGTTAGTTAATTTTCAAAACCCATCGTACATTTTATTTCGCATCAACCACTATAATAATTATATTTTAAGATTTAATCATAATTATAATAATGACCTCATTCTTTAATTATTATAATTTAAAATAACTTTAAATTTTGATATAGGTTATGAAGTTGATTCAATTTCAATAGTTGATTGAATCAATTTGAATCTGTATTTTGGTTTGTTTAATTCCATGTATTGATCAGTTAATATTTTAAATATATTTTTTATTTTTAGTATATATTTATGTAAAAATTTAAAAATGCCAAATATATCAATTTTAATAAAAATTTCATACTTCAATATTAATCATATAAAAAATATGTAATTAATAATATAAATAAATATGATATTGATATAAAATTTCAATATTGATTCAATTATTGTTAAATTTGAAGTTATGAATATCACCAAACGATTAGACATGATGAAATAACAGCTTATATTTGTTATTCTAATTTTTATATTTATCGCTGGATTACAATGATTTAAAGTATTATTATTATTTCTAAATGTTATAATCGACGAGTAATTCAAAACGCTACCATCGTAACTCATATTTTTTGGTACTTTACTTTAAAGTCGTAGTTTTTAAATTTATTACATATTTTTATTAAATTTATATTATTTTTTGTTTGAGTATATGTATGAATATATTAGTTATTTCTATTTTGTGCATACAATAAAAAACTATATTTATATATTTATAAATAACCATTTTAAGAAAATTATTTCTCCCTTTTAAGTGAGTTTTCTGGCCCATCCCTGTACTAATTATTATAACTATTATATTCATGATATAATTGTACGATAATAGATTTGACATACGATAAAATCAATAAGAATATTTTGGTCTTCGAAAGTTATTCAAACAAGACTTTTTCAAAATAAGTTGCGCTACTCCAAATTTTTTTAAGATAACATACTTTGATCGGTTATAAGATTTTTATATAAAAAAATTACCAAATTTAAAGGCTTCACTGTGACAGTCACTACCAATAAAAAAGATCTTGGATATACCGGACTTTGTGCAACAGACATTAAGAAGCATACGACGAAATATGTGATCACCGAGCTTATTCATGTTCATAGCTCGGCGAATAAAGTTGGTCACAATATTGCTCGTTTTACTTTTTCTTCCCCCTCATTTTTTGTTTGGGTGAACGGTGAATTTACGTCATTGTTGGTTAGATTTGTAATGGACGATTTTAATCAATAAAATTAGTAGTTATTACCGTAAAAAAAAACCAAAAAATATGGTCACACCACACCATAAAAGCAAAGTAAACTTTGGGTCTGCTACTAATACACTTACCTACGTCTCTTTTTTGCCTCTTAAATTGAAAATCTTCTCTTTGGAAAGTCTTGTTTTTTCTTTTCTTTTTTTCCTGCTGTAATTGGGAAGCTGACTGAAATCCACTGCAAGTGAAAATGATCCAGGAATCCGATGACCAAATATATATATATATATTTTTATCTCTACAGATTGCTTAGGATGAAGCCCTGTCTGTGCAATTTGCAGTAAGCATCACATTCAGCAAGCCACAAAATCATCCACTGGTCTTGTTTGAACATACGTGGTGCGATTCAAATGAAGGGAACAAGACTAGGGAAATATTCTGAATGCCATTCATTCCAATTGTCTTTCAAATTTTCTATCCCGATTACACTAAACTTGAAAATGATGTTCAAGAAACCACTCAACAACCTCCCCCTTAATGGCATTCATTCTCTCGGCTTTACTTCGGCCACAAACACACCTCTCAATGCAATTACTCAATCCATGCCCCACTCATTTTCTTCTTCGATTAAAGAAAATGAGAAATGAAAAGTTGGCTGCGGATACGTCATGGACCAAGCATCGGAGACTAACTCCATGAAGTTCTCTCTTCAGCTGGATCAGCCCATGAGTCCCACAAGTGATTCGGATGGCCGGTATATGATCGAGAACCAAAGTATAGTCGTCCCAGCAAGGCTCGCCGCCGCTGCGGATGGTTTTGAGAAGAAAGAGCAATCATGGTAAGCAGCACTTTGTATATGTTGTGGTTTCTTGTCCATTTTTGCGATCTCTTTTCCATGGACCAACACGTCCGCCAATGTTGTGCAGGTTTGCGATGTCTCAGATACCTACAGATCTGTCAATCCATGTTCAAGAAATCACCTTTCATGTTCACCAGGTAATTAAGAATTTAATAAAAAACAATAAGGTAACTAGTCAATCTCAAGGAAATTCCTTCTTTGATATTTCAAGAATACATAATTCATTCTTGTACCATTATACTAAAGTTCGACTCCTGACAACAAAAACTCTCTGCCAAGTTAGCTCGAGTATAATCTATTAACATTTGCTCAGTACGAGTGCAAATTATCTGACCAGTGTTCTCCTGAAGCAGTTTCCGCTGGTCTCCAGATGTTCCTACTTCAGCCGGATCGAGTTTCAGTCCTCGAGTTCAGGTCTATGCTACGACATCAAGCTCGAAAACTTTCCAGGCGGATCAGAAACATTCGAGACAATATTGAAATTCTGTTATGGTCTCCCAATAAACTTGAACCCAAACAACGTAGCGACACTGAGATGTGCAGCAGAATATCTAGAAATGACCGAAGCACTGGAAGATGGTAACCTCATTGCCAAGACTGAAGCTTTCTTCACTTTTGTAGTTCTCTCCTCATGGAGAGACTCCATAACTGTCCTCAAATCATGTGAAACTCTATCACCATGGGCCGAGAATCTTCAAATCGTACGGAGATGTTGCGATTCCATAGCTTGGAAGATTTCTAGAGAAACATCAGAGACAGAGGAGGTGGTAAACGAACAGAAGTGGTGGTTCGAGGAAATGGCCACTCTTAGGATTGGCCATTTCACGAGGATCATAACCGCGATAAGATCAAAAGGAATGGAACCGAAGACTATAGGTTCGTGTATCATGAGATATGGAGACAAATGGTTACCTACCATGGAATCAGAGAAGGAAGGATTAGGGAGATTTACTTATGGAAGAAACGAGTTGCAATGGAATATTACAAGTGGCAAGAGGCAAGAAGGAGATATGGGGAATGTAAAAGAGCACCGTATGATAGTCGAAAGCTTAGTGAATGTGGTGCCTCCACAGAAAGAAGCAGTTTCTTGTAAATTCCTTTTGAAAATGTTGAAAATGGCGATGCTTTACTCCGCATCTCCGGCTATAGTTTCTGAGCTAGAACAAAGAGTTGGGCTGGTACTGGAGAACGCTAGTGTAAATGATCTTCTCATTCCCTATTGTCCTGTAGGGGATCAAGGGAAGCTAGTCAAGTAAGTTCTTTGAACCTAGTGTAACAAGCAAATTTGGATGTCTAAACATAAGAAAACTTGTAAAGTAGATAAATAACAATTAGTAAACTAAAATTTGAATTTTGCTTGCAACTTACAAGGATTAAAGTTATCTATCGTATGCTTAAAGTTGTTGGGTACTAAAAATT
Source organism: Primulina huaijiensis (assembly GCF_012295235.1). Lineage (NCBI taxonomy): Eukaryota > Viridiplantae > Streptophyta > Magnoliopsida > Lamiales > Gesneriaceae > Primulina > Primulina huaijiensis. The sequence continues at coordinate 5,869,922 of NC_133323.1, read as the reverse complement.
ACTTGTTGCCAAGATATATATGTTCTGTTACAAAGATAACACTGCCTGATGTCATCCTCCAGTTCGAATGAAGGACAAACCATGTACAATGTAGATGTCGTGCAAAGAATTTTGGAATATTTCTTACTATACGAACAGCAGCAGCAGCAACAACAACAAAAACCTGAACTATTGACCATCAGTAAACTTTTAGACAGCTACCTAGCAGAAATTGCAAGGGACCCTAAGCTCTCAGTAACCAAGTTTCAATTTATAGCTCAATGCTTGCCTGAAAATGCTCGAACATGTGACGATGGCCTGTACAGAGCCATTGACACCTATCTCAAGGTTACTACTTCTAATATTGGTTTTAAAGAGCTGTGATTTTGTTTCTTCCGTCAATTTGTCACGAATCCTTTTTGTAGGCTCATCCCATGCTACCCGAACACGAACAGAGGAGGCTGTGTAGAGTCATGGATTGTGGGAAGCTTTCAATAGATGCATGCGCACATTCTGCACAAAATGACCGTCTGCCACTCAGAACCATGATTCAGGTAATTTACAGCAAGCAATGAAGGGGGGACTTCAGCCAAAGCTTTAGATTTAAATAAAACTATTTTCCCTCGCAAGTTACTTACCTTACCGCAACACGGGAAACATGAAAATGCATCATCCTCAGATCAGGAGTGCCGCTTTCTACGCTTAGTGAAATAGTTTTCATTTCTTGAAATCTTAGTTAATCATAGAGATTTTAATCCATTCCCTCACATAAATATTCGTCTGAAATCAAAATGCATGTAAGTAAACATTCAGTGCGCACAGGTTTCGAACCTGTCTTTCTGATCATGACACCAAGCTGAAAGTAAATTTTGTTTTATTAATTGCTTACATATGTTCTGAAACAAAAGACATGATACTCGCAGGTTCTATTCTCAGAACACGTGAAAATAAGAAAGACAATGCAAGGAATAGGCCAAAGAGAAACTGGTGATAATTCAGAAGGGGAAGGTAATAATTGGTCATCAACAGACAAAGAAGTCAAAGCCCTCAAAGTAGAACTGGAACGAGTAAAGATGCAAATGACTGAGATGCAAAGGGATTACTCAGAGCTCCAACATGAACACGAAAGGCTAAACTTCAAAAAGGAGAGACATTCATCAAGTTGGGCATTAGGATGGCGGAAGATAAGAAAGTCTGCTCTTTTCAATCGAAAAATCGACGGGGACGAAACTGATGAAAGCCAAAACAGGATGAATCCTAGCCGTAGAGGCAGCTTTCGAAGAAGGCAGTCTATTTCCTGAAAAAGAAATAAAAAAACTAATGCAAATCACATAGTCTTAGTGGTTTCATTTCATACTTGTTACAGAAGTAGCCAATGGATCAGCTCCATGGCCTAGAAGCCATTTGAGATTGGGTTGGTGTTCAGGTGTACCAACACACAAGACAAAGGAAGGAATTCAATTAGGGAGTTGCAATGATGTTCCAAAAAGATGTGGTAGTTTACACGATGTCTTGTATTTTTTCATACTTCGCTTCATTCTGCATATGTATGTATTTACAAAGGTGCATGTTGCAAACAAGTATAGCTTTATGATTCTTTTTAATGCAATAATGTATGCATAAGTAGCTCAAAATTTATTTTGAGGGCTGAAGATTCTTACTTTTAAATTATAATATTCGAATTTGGAGAATTTCAAAGTAAAAAACTTTAAATATTATTATTATTATTTTATAAATTCCATGAGCTTAAAATAGAATTCATCCTTGGCCATAAATTTCTAGAAGTAATGAAATGAATCGTAGTATTTATGAAATCTAATTTATTTAGAGATGGCAGTCGGAGATTTGGAAAAAAAATTGAAAAGATATTTATCGCCATCGTACAAATCTAAGAAACAATTCAAAGAACATGCATGCTGTTTTCATTATTCCCAATATATATTCAATAAATCCTTGACATTTTTTTTTTCAATCATAAGAAAAAGATCAAACAAAACTTTAGTTTAATCGGGATGAAGAGAAAAGTGATAAAAACAACCAATGATTGAACATGTTTTGGGATTACCGAAAACAACAAAATGTCGTTGATCACTTGAAAATTTTAATTAACTACAAAGTCAAATTCCATGAAGAAGACAATCAAGTCTAGAAATAGAAAGACTCGTGGGCCATTACTGGTGGGTATCAATAATAATAATTCAAGATTTTATGATTTTGGAATTTGACAGAGAAATAAATTAGAAATAAGGACAATGAGAATAATTGAAATACAAGAACAACGAAAATATAAAAGACAATTGATTTTTCTTTTAAATTTCTCAGTACATTTTCTTTGATCTTGTTGCCTTATATTGGCAATTGTAATGAATATAATTCAAACATGACAACCAATAATTCAAACTGCATGCACAACATTTATTACAGAGACAAAGATGATTACTTTGAATGACTGACCATCTTGACAATAATGCATAACAAACTTGATTACAATTAATGAATATGAATTAAGCATGTATAATATTTTACATCTCTATTTAATTTATAATACATATGCGGCTTTTGAAATGTTCCAATTTTGCTGATGATACTGGCTTGTGAATGGATCTGCTATTTGTTCTTTGGTTCTAACAGTTGTTAACCGAATTTCTCCGTCATCGACAAGATTCTTTGTGAAATGGTGACGAAGTTTGATGTGTTTTCACCTGACATGAAAAACAAGATTTTTTGTCATATCAATAGCAGATATGTTGTCACAAAATATTTTTGTAGAAATTTATGGCTCTTGTAGTAAATTTTTAAGAAATCTTCGTAGCCAGATTACTTCACATCAGTAGCAGCAATATATGTTACTTTTGCTGATGAAAGTACAACAGTCTTTTGTGTTTAGAGACCAAGAAATTGGGTTTGTACCAATAAAAAATACATATCCAGACGTGCTTTTTTGTCATCAATTGATCCAGTCCAATCATTATTGGTGTAGCCAATTAGACTATTGCCATCTTCTTTGCTATATTTGATATTGTTCTTTTTTGTTCCTTGCAAATATCGCAGTATTGTTTGGCAGTGGAAAAATGAATTTGACTTGGATCGTTCATGAATCTCGATATCATGTTCACAAAGTAAACGATATCTGGTCTGGTATTAGTGTGGTTTATCTGTGAATCCACTAAGCTTCGATAACTTGTTGCATTGGCCTTTTTCGCGCCGCCGTTTTGCTGCAATTTTTCATTTAAGGCCATTGGATTTGTGACAGGATTACACATTGACATGTTAAATTTTTTCAGCAAATATTTTTCTTGCGAAATAAATATTTCTCCCTTTTTTGTTGCACTTGGATGCCAAGAAAAAGTTTCACAAGGCCCATATATGTCATCTCATATTCTTTTATCGTGATCTTTTTGAATTCCTCTAGCATCACAAGGTTAGTCCCAGTTTATATCAAATCATCAATATAAAGGCACACTATCAAAAATTCATCTGTACCTCTTTTTTGACGTAAGTGATGGCTCACTTGGACTTCGATGGAATCCATTGTTGGTAAAATGACTGTCAATTTTACTGTTCCATACCTGTGTCTCAAGCTATAAAGAGCGTTGTGAAAGCGATACACTGTGATACCCTTGTCCCACATCTTAAAAATTAAAGATTTTAAATAAGTTTATAATGGCTTACAATGGACTTCTATAGCAACTTGGTTAATCATTTTCATAAAACGAGGACGAATACGAACTAGTCCCTAATAGAGGCCCATTGTGCAGTCACGCAGCCGCGGGTCCGGGCTCGGAGCGTGACAGAATGGTATCAGAGCCGGTCACGGGCATGGAACACCGGGAAATAAGTGCTATGCTTGGCAAAGTGGTACGTGCATGGGAGCCACCTCTTGAACCTGCGGGGCAAAGTGCTACATGACGGGAGCCACCTCTTGAACCTATGGGAGCCACCTCTAGATTCTCGGCGCTGGTGTATCGAGGGGTCAGGCCGCGACGAGGACGCCGTGTTCTGAATGAGGGGTGATTGTGATACTCTTGTCTCACACCTTAAAAATTAAAGATTTAAAATGAGTTTATAATGGCTTACAATAGACTTTTATAGCAACTTGAGTTAATCATTTTCATAAAACGAGGATGAATACGAAGTAGTTGCTATAGGAGCCAATTGTGCAGTCACGCAGCCGCGGGTCCGGGCTTAGGGCGTGACATACACCATGTTTTCTTAGTCTTTTAGTACATGGCATTGTGGTTTTTATACATAGAATTCTTCCTGTAATTCTCCATTTAAGAAAGCTCACATCAAGTTGGTAAACTGATAATTATTTTTGTGCAATAAAAGCAAGTACAATGGGAATAATATCTATTCTCGCAACATGTGCAAATGTTTCATTGAAGTCAATCTCAGACTGTCGTGAATAGCCATTGATAAGATCGCGATGACCTTCCTTCATCGTAGAAATTAAATATGATACATTTTCTTCTCTTTTTTTCTTTAATTTGGATTTTTTCACACCAAGTGGTCGATGACATGGAGTTCCACATGCATTTTCATCACTACTTAAATTAATTGAAAATGAATTTATTCCTTGAGAACCTGACATTGGAGATTCCGGTTCTTGATTATCTGATTGTGACGAATCCAAATTTGTGACATGTTGTTTTGATAGTGGTATCGGTGCTCTGTCGTTGGCCGAAAATTTCTCCAAATCTTTCATGATAGGCCACACATGATCAAATTTGAATCCTCGACTGAAATTTTTATCTTGCATCATTAAATCTTGTGCTCGGTTCAACTGCACAAAATATCCAACCCGTATAAAAATAAAGTTAGCGTATCCAGAATATTTTAAAACTAAAGACTTACAATATCTTCCTCGGATGCGCCACTCGGCTTCAGCTTTTCAATTATGCTTACACAGCCACATAATTTTTTAACAGCATGGAGGATAACTTGCATGCGACATTGTATTGATCTTCTATTGCGTTCTTGCATGTTATTCGATCTGCTGCCATTGAAAGCTTCTTCAATACGACTCCAAAATCGATCTTTGGATTGGTTTATACCGATGATAGGATTTTGCGAGACGTCAAGATAAACATGACATAATAGCTTATATTTTTCGATAGAGTAGTTAGATGTTCGGTTACTGGAGTCCATTGATTTTCTTTGAAGAAATATATTATTTGGAGTATGATTTGTAATGTTTGATAATTCATTCAAACAATTAGGAGTATATTTATAGTAGAAATTCCACCTACTATTTCAAATGCTCCTACCGATCCAAATGCACCTACCGATTCATCTACCGTTCCTAATGCACATAACCTTCCAAATTCACATACCATTTCAAATTTACCTACCGTTCCAAATGCACATACCATTCCAAATTCATCTACCGTTCCAAATGCACATAACCTTCCAAATTCACATATCGTTCCAAATTCACCTATCATTCCAAATCCAACTACCGTTCCAAATCCACCTACCCTTCCAAATCCAACTACCGTTCCAAATTCACCTACCATTCTAAATTCATCTACCGTTCCAAAGGCACCTAACCTTCCAAATTCACTTACCATTCCAAATTCACCTACTGTTCCAAATACACCTATCATCCCAAATTCATCTACCGTTCCAAATACACATAACCTTCCAACTTCACCTACCGTTCCAAATGCACTTACCGTTCAAAATCCATCTACCGTTCCAAATGCACATACCGTTCCAAATCCATCTACCGTTCCAAATGCACCTACCATTCCAAATCTACCATTATATAATGCGGATTGTATTATCCTACTAACACATAAATCTTGCATTCTTCATATCACAAAAATGAATCCGACTTTTCAATTTGATGCAATATCATCTAGCTCTTATTCATTGTCAGATAACGAAGAAGATATTCAATTCTTCGAAAATCTCCAAAACAGAAGCAATGCAATACTGACAATTATATCTCGAGAACAAAATTTGGTTGCTTCCTACATCATCCAACAAGAAGAAGAAGTCACACATGGAGGTTCAATTCCGGGTAACATATTCATTCGACGCGACCGTGAAATTGCTGATCGTAAGTTGTTTAACGACTATTTTGCTGAAAATCCAGTATATAATGAAGCAATGTTCCGTAGACGATTTCGAATGTCTCGGAATCTTTTCCTTCGGATAGTAGATGGTATACAGAATCACGATGTTTATTTAATACAACGAAGTGATAGTTTGGGACGGCTCGGACTGTCGACTAATCAAAAAGCAACTGCTGCATTGAGAATGCTAGCATATGCCTTACCTGCAGATGCTACTGATGAATACATCCAAATAGGAGAATCGACTGCAATTCAGTGTATGCAACGCTTTTGTCGAGCTATAGTGGAAGTTTTTGCTAAGCAGTACTTGAGATCACCTGCGGCCAATGATGTTGCTAGACTACTCTATATTGGCAAACAACGAGGTTTTCCTGGAATGTTGGGAAGTCTCGACTGTATGCATTGGAGGTGGAAAAATTGCCCCACGGCTTGGGCGGGACAATATGCAGGTCGTAGTGGTTCTCCAACAATCATTTTAGAAGCGGTGGCTGATTATGATATTTGGATATGACATGCATATTTTGGTATGCTCGGAACCAATAATGATATAAATGTTTTAGAGTCGTCCAGTCTATTTTATAATCTTGCACAAGGAATTGCTCCTCCAGCTCATTACAATATTGGAAGCAATGAATATGATACTGGATATTATCTAGCTGATAGTATTTATCCGAAATGGTCAACTATTGTGCAGACTATCCATGATCCGCGTGGTCTAAAGAAGCAGTATTTTGCGATGAAACAAGAGTCATGCAGGAAAGATGTGGAGCGTGCATTTGGCGTTCTTCGATCACGATTTGCAATTGTGGCATCTCCCGCCCGTGGTTGGAAGAAAAATCATTTGCATGATATAATGAAAGCATGCATTATAATGCACAATATGATAATCGAAGATGAACGTGATCTTAGTGAACCAATTCAAGATGCGAGGGAAGCACCGACTCCAGTGTTAGAAATTGTTGTCAATGAACATATCAGATTTCAAGAATTTCTCGCTCGATATAAAAAAATAAAAGACAAAGACGCCTACTTTGCATTACGAAATTCTTTGATTGATCATTTATGGGATGAATATGGTCATTCAAATATTTGAAATTGTATTTGTATTGTATTTTTTAATTTAATGTCATGTATTTATACTATGTTTTTTTAATTCAATGTCATGTATTATTATATTTTATCAATTTAAATAATTTATGTTTCAATTCGTATAATATTAAACAATTAATTAAAATTTTAATAATTATTAAATAAATATTAAACAATAATTATTAAGCAATTTAAATAATCATTAAACAATTTAAATAAATATTAAACGATACTTATAATTATATTAATAAAATTAGAATATATATTTAATAATTAATAAGAAATAATTTAAATATATTTTTAAAAAAGAATATTCTGAGAATATTCTTTTTAGAGTAAGATTTGAAGTATATGAGTTGGAGATGAATATAATATTTGGTGTAGAAATTGTACTATTTTAAAATAAAATTACTTTAAAATAGAATTTTGGGTTGGAGATGACATTAAGAAAAATCTCTTTCGTCGCATGCGAAAGGCATATGTTTTAGCTCTATTGTAGTCTTTGACTCGTAAACAGAGAATGCGTACGAAGAAAAGGGCAGACGAATTCAGCCATTCCTTGCTATTGAGCCAGAAAAGAAGAAGAAGTCATAGCAGCACCGAGCAACATCCAACGTCTCCCGTCTATTCAATTGAGACTCTCTCCATGATCCCACTGTGTCTCCCTCCTTACCTTTTCTTTGACCAATGGTCCTCAGACTTCTTCAATCAGGTTGATTGAACATCAAAAGTTCAGTTTTTTGTTTTATTCTTTAATATCACTATTGCAGATTCAGTATGTTATCTCTATCAAAGGTGTAGACATTGCATTGCTCTTATTTTCTAGATACTTTGAAAGAGATTTAATGTCTTCTTTTATTGAGTCTGCTCCTGAAATTTGCTTATTTTATTTGTTATCTTCTCCACTAAATTTTCTCTTGAATGTTGACAAAAATGGAAACACAATTTAAAAAAAAAAAAAAAAAAACTTGTTTCATTATCTATTCTCATACTCATTATATTCACTATCATCAATTTCAACATATTCCTCAAAATTAGGCAAATGATCATTATATTGTACCCCCGAATGTTCGGGATCTATTCGGGTGAGGAGATTATATCCCAATAAATATTTTTTTAATCTATTAAATATTGATAAGATACGCCCCAATTAATTTGTGCAAACAATTATATTTATTGAATTTTACACACTTAATTTGTAGAAATTATAATAGTTTTATAATAATTACTTATATCATGTCCATTTTATTATTATTCAATCTTATATGATAAATAACTAATTTGAATAAATACATTTTTTTAAAAACTTTGGGAACTCACCACTGTTATCTATGATCGATGTACATTGGATAAACTTAAAAGGTCAACACAATAGCTGCAAACGAAGAAGTTGTGTAACAAAGTAAATGATTATTAGAAGGGACACACACTAATTAATTTAACCGTTTTGCTTTATATAGGAAGATTAGAAAGAACATTCTAATTAATAAGATATCCTATATTTCATTATTAAAATAAATATCACGAAAATTATCGTTTTCATAAAATATTTATATTTATCTACCTCTTCCTTTTAATCGTGTCTCTAAAACCTTCTAACCCGACACGTTTCAGCCATGCAACCACGTATATATCCTCATTATAACACACAATAATTAATGTCTAAAAATATATGCACGCACGAAACTGAGGAGATGATCTGGGGACAGTGAATCAAAGAAACGTTCGATGTCGAGGAATTTGTACAGAAGAGTTGGTGATATTTTCAGCAAAATAGACCCAAAGAACAGAGATTTCCCGACTCTGAAAGGGCGTCCTGCGGCACAGCAACACGCAGAGGAAGTTCTTGACTCACATCACACGCTCAAACGAGGCACCGGAAATGATCTGAAGATCAAGGAGTTCAAAATTTACCGGTGGAGCCCAGATCACCCTAATCAGAAGCCTTTTCTTCAATCCTTTTTCGTTGATCTCTCCAAATGCGGGCCGATGGTATATATGCACACTGCTAAGTTGTTCAAATTTTGAATTTCTCTCAGGTTAATTATAATTAATGTTGATCGAAAAAAGGTAATTTCTTGCATATATATATGTTATGCAGTGTTTATCCTAGGTTCGATATGTTTGTTATTTTTTATGTTGAATTAGTACAAGGGGCAAATCAAAGCACTTGCCGACAGACTATTTTGCCAACCAGTCAACATGGCTGTGGACTATATATTAATTTGTTTTTGAGGTAAATTTTGGAACTAATTTGTTTGAAATATAGTTAAAACAGTGTTAAATGATATTTCAAAAGAAAATGGAAGTATGGAAACAATAATTAAACATGGGTTTTAGTGCCAGATTAGAGTTGGGTCTCTGTACTTTGTTAACGGACGCAACTAATATTCAGAGCACTGAATATCTTGTAAGCAGCTAAACTAATTCACCTGAATTAATTCTCTGTCTGTTTTAGTTCCGAGCTAGCTACTAGGTTGGATGATGTCAATATCTGGTTTTGAAGTAGCATTTACCCAACAAAATGCAAGATACATCTTTCGAGGAAATAATAATGGGATCGCGAAACATAGCTGGGGCTAGGAATGGGGTGTTAAGTTCCATTGGCCCGTGTTATGGCAATTTGAAGTTTAATTCTCATGGTAAATATTTCGTGTAATGTAAATTTCAATCTTAATCCTAAAACAATAAAGAAATCCCTCAAATTACTTGGTCCGACGGTGCAAGCTATGATCAGAGTGGTTTGAAATTCGTTTGAATTTTACAGGTATAAAGAATATCATTTAAAAGATAAGAACCGCGTATGCATTGGTTTATACACGAGTTCATGGCATGGATAGACACACGTATATCTTAATGTGCATTCATATACTGATCATGTTTTCTTGCCAATTCATTAAACTCCTGAGGCTGAGCTATATAGATTATTATTATTTTAAAAAAGAGTTTCATCGTTGTTTTTTTTTTTTTCAGGTTCTGGATGTGTTGCAAAAGATAAAAGCTGAGGAAGATTCAAGTTTGAGCTATAGACGATCATGTAGAGAAGGGATATGTGGTTCGTGTGCGATGAATATTGACGGGACTAACACGGTCGCATGCCTTAAGCCGATTGATGCAGACACACGTACGGCTACGATAATCACTCCTCTGCCCCATATGTATGTGATCAAAGATTTAGTCGTTGATCTCACCAATTTCTACCAGCAGTACAAGTAAGACCATTTGTTTCCAAAGGGATTAAAGGTGATAACAAAACAAAGATTCATAAACTAAACTACATATGTTGCTGATTTACCATAGGTCAATCGAGCCATGGCTTAAGACCAAAAGGCCCCCACCGGGTGGGAGAGAGTATAGGCAAAGTATTGCTGAAAGGAAAAGACTAGATGGACTATATGAATGCATACTATGTGCTTGCTGCACCGCATCATGCCCATCCTATTGGTGGAATCCGGAGGAGTTCCTTGGACCGGCCGCATTGCTTCATGCCTACCGCTGGATTGCTGATAGGTTAGTGGAATCAACTCCTATCTGTCATCCATTTATGATGCTTGTGATCATGTGCCATACTTTGCTGTTGACAGTCGTGATGATTTCACTGAGGAACGTCTTCAAGCATTGACAGAAGACCATACAAAATTGTATCGTTGTAGGACTATAAAGAACTGCACGGCTACGTGCCCTAAAAGCTTGGATCCTGCTAACGCCATTCAAAAGATGAAAACCAGACATCTACTGTCACGACCAATGGAGAAGACAGAAGAACAAGATGCAAAGGCGTTCGGTTAATTTCGCCTTAACCCATAATGCTGATATGTTCCTTGGGAAACTTTTCAGGGTCGCCAATTTCAATATTATGTCGAGTTAAGTAGGTTTCACTTCAAAGTTTTTAAGGCAAGAGCTCCTAAAAAGAACATATATATACATAATCTCTTTCGTTCTGGTACGAGGTAACATTCATTCATGTTCTTTACTAATAAATCTGTCAGTGTTGTTCCTTGTCTGTATAATTTTTCACTAATAATATGCTTAAATCGTACGTTACTGGTTTTGGGTAGAATAAGTACATATAATCCGAAGGAGTAAGACTTTACACTAATTTCACCCAAAAAAAAATCTTAGTAGATGGGTTATGGCCAAAAAACTGTTTTGTTAAATCAATTACACGATGATCAATAATTTTAATTTGAAAGAATTTATGTTTTGTAGATTTACCGATAGAATCATTGATGGCATAATTATGTTATTCTATTTGAAACTAAAAAAATTAAACAATAATTCAATGAAATATTTAGTTCAGTACAATTGCATCATAACTTTATTAAATGAGCAGTGGATATTTTGATCTGATATGTTAATAAGTGGGATATAAACTATTTACTATATTGGTTTTGGTTTGTCATATCAATTTTGTGAGATATATCTCTAATTCGATATGATTTATTAAAAAGTATTATTTTGTATGTTAAATAAGTATGAATTGAGTTGACTCGTCTGATCTATGATTTCAGTGGAATTAGATATTTCTTTTAGTAATTTTCTTTTCTAGGTATCCAACTACGTTATCTTTTTTGTTGTTGTCAATTTATATATATATATATATAGAATATTTGGAATATCAATTTAATAAATTTTTAAATTTTCCGAACATGGTAATGTCAAATGCTCTCGCACATTACTTCTGACAGCATTTACGGAATTAATTCCTAAAAAGCTGGAGCAAGAAATATATATTTACATAGATTTTATATATGTCTCGGATCTTGCCATTATACGTAAATATTGAATTTGTTTGACCCCTCGCCAAATCAAGATTCTCGCGGAAAACACCAGAGAGAAAAGTCTCCCCCCGGAAATCTCGTAACTATCCAATTCAGAGTTCAGATGCACCACCGAAAACACTTCACCTACTGTCAGCTCCGCCGCTGATGCATAGCCACCGCGAAGATTTCGTTGAATAAGCTGAAAGCGATGAGATCAGAAGCAGTGACCCTGATTCTTGTGAATCTAGCTGGTATAATGGAAAGGGCAGATGAATCCTTGCTGCCGGGGGTTTACAAAGAAGTTGGCGCTGCGCTGCACGCCGATCCCATGCGTCTCGGCTCGCTGACTCTCTTCAGATCCATCGTTCAGTCGTCTTGCTACCCGCTTGCCGCCTACTTGTCGGTGCGTCACAACCGCACGCAGGTTATTGCTGTCGGCGCAATTCTTTGGGCCGCAGCTACTTTCCTTGTCGCCATTTCTTCTACCTTTGCCGAGGTTGGTAGCCTCGCAAACCCATAAAGATACTTTTTTTTCCTATTTTGGAGTGGCGTGCGCATTAAGATTCTTTCGTGTTTTGGAATTTTTCTGCTGAGATTAACGAGGGAAATGTCAAAGAAATCATTTTGATTCTAAGGAAATGCGCCAGAGGAAAACATGTTTTTAGCTTTTTATATTTCACGGCAATTTATCTGCGTTAAAATACTGAAAACTCAGACTACATTTGGGATTTAATCATCTAATATAGAAATTAAAATTATTTTTGGGTTTATATTTATCTTGTCCTTTTCTTTTTCGAGTATTTATGGCCTTCTTTGCGCAAAGTCCAACTAGCAGGACTGGATTTTATTTTGAGCTCATGTAACGTGATGTCCTGCTGCTAAATAAGCAATTGTTAAAATATAAAGCTTTTATACGTTTTATTAGACTAATTTCGTGGAGAAGTGATATTATGACAACAATTGAGAAGCATACTTATATAATGTGTTTGATTTTCACGTTGGGCGAGGGAAAGCCCAACGGATAGTTCCTTGTTTATCCTGGGCGGGCAAGGGTACTCAGTTTTACATTTAAGCTCTATTCATAGAATAAGTTGCATCTTCCTCTCTGGTCTTTTTTGCTTTATCATTTAATTTTCTTTCATCCTTTTTTCGTGTGAGGAACTCGTATGTTATGTGATTGTCAGCTCCAAAAAAGTGATTTAATTTGCTAGAATTGTCAAAATGAAATTGGTGCAAACATAGTTACTAAAACCTCACTAAGCGTGTGGATAGGCTCAAGGTGCAATGAGTCCCAGTTTTTGTGCTTAGATGAATGCCAATCCATAGCCCTTTAATTAGGTACACACCATGGACATCAACCAAGCATCTTGGTGTGTGCCTTAAAGGCCTAGGCTCCATTTCAAATGTGATTCGGATGGAGGGATTGTGTAGTTTGAGTGAAAAGTTTGTTGTCATTCACATGTGCTTACTCTTAAAGTAGATTTGTTCTTTTTTTTGTTCATGGTTTTGTAGAATAAATTTATTAATGTATCTAATTTTTAAAAAATTCATTGTTCAGTAGGCTACGTTTCAATAAGCCTAGGCTCTGGGGAGTATATGCACCTTTGTGCCTTTAATAAATGTTGGATATTTTGGAAGGAAAAGCAAAAGAATAACGAGAAAACGAAATTGTGACTGCAAAGGATATATGAAACATGTGGAATTTATTGGGAACTCTGAAGTCTGAAGTTATTTTATTTCTTATTTATTTTTCATATGTCCTCTCTACATTATAATGACTCATCTATTCACTATTTATGGAGACTCAAACTAATTCATGCTAATACTCTGGAACTAGAATCATATTATAACCAGAGAATCCTAATACTAATATAACTAGATTCCTATAATTTACCTGGTTAACGTGGTTTGCAGCCTATTGTGTTAGTCTGAGGATTTACTGTGCACGCACCGGAAAGTAACGGCTGCGGGTTCCTACGTCATAAAAAAAAACTACATTCTTATAATATATAAAGATATCCATAATATTAAAATATAGTAGTAGATAAAACCGAATCAGCTTCACGAGTCATGTAAATCAACACTTCTCCTAGGCTCCGAAGCTTCAACTCCAAGATTTTGCCTCGAACAATTCATCCTCTTTCCCAATGTTGAAACCATCAAAGAACGCAAAAACTTGCTTTGTTCGTGCACGGTATATTGATGATGTCAGAAGGTTTGTTTTTGTTGGCTACAAATAGCTTTGTGCCCTTCACGGCTTCAAATATATGTGAATTCTTTTTGCTAATTGAAGATGAATTTTACTAGCACAGTGCATATACCTGGTTGTCTCCATAATTGTCTGTTTTTTCCTCTCCACAACTCCATTTTGTCAAGGAGTGTATGGTGCTGTCGAATGATGTTCATTGCCTGCATTGCTATCTAATCATGGTTTTTCCTTTTGTCCTCTTTCATCTGCGTGGTTTAACTGTAGCCTCCGTGTAGCCCTCCAGGCCTTGTTTTGTTGAAAATGAAGCCTTATTTTTTTTCTATACTGACAAGCAAAACATTTAGGAAGCTCCTCCAGAAAATTAGGTTAACCCGGTGTTCTTAATGGCGGTCGAGGTGGCCGCCTAGGCGAGATGTGGCCGTCGACCGTGCACCGCCTTTGCCTTAGGCGGTTTTGTAGGCGGTAGAAGATGAACAGAGGTGGGCGAGGCAGGCATGGCTAGCAAGTCAAAGTCAACAAAATTAAAAAAAAACCCTAATTATTAATACACTTATACAATTTCTCCTTCAAAACATAATAGCACCACTAGCCCACAAACCCCGCTTTCTTCTGCCTCAAACCGGTAGTGGTAATTATATATTTATTTGCACGTATAAATTGTATTGATTTATATAAAGCTTTTTTATGTATGAGCATTATTTAATTACATAGGTTACATAAAGAATGATGATTATTTGTTACTGAATTGTATTATTATATATAATTATGTATAAAAAATAATAATAAATCAACTGCCTAGGGGCCGAGATGTTAGGCGGTTACTGACCACCCCTCCACCTCCTACCGTCATTTACAACACTAGGTAAACCTTTCACCAAATTGTTTTTTTCATAAAGGTACAACATAATGCTCTTCATTATTCATTCATTAAATCAAAAGAAAAATTTTACCTTGCATTTTGAATTTAAATACATCTTTGCCTTTTGCATATTTGATCACACAAGTTTTGTTTCAAACATTATCTTATAGCCTTTTTCCAACTGAGAAACACTCAAAAGTCAAAAGGTTTTGATTAAGTTAATGAAAAATTAGAAATTAATTTCAACCCTGAGTGCCCTTCAATTGCTACAGTTCATTTGCTTTTTACAACAATGTATGCTTCTTTTCCAACTCTAACTTTAGAAATCATAGTCTCATCATGCTCTTTGAAGAGCTCTCAATATAACTCATGTGGTTTGTACAATCACTATCTATGAGCTAACTTTCTGTAGATTTATTGGTGGCAAAGCATGATGCTGCAAACAACTACTCCTCTTAAGGTTGATCTTCAGTAACTTTTGCTTCACCTTTTTCTTGAGTTTTGCATATATCATCTCCACGTGCCCTAACTAACCACACTTATGGTATCTTGCTTTTGGACTCCACCAACACTTGTTTTGTGTATGGTTGGGTTTTTTGCGGTAAGGGCAAGGTGGAAAGACTCTAGTGTTGTCATGTATTTTCTTGTTCTCGCTTTAAAATTTGTTATGTGATTTGGCTTGAAAATCACCCTCCCCAGATGTTTTTTTGCCTCAGAAGTTTCATTTGTTCTTGTGTCTGCATGCATTCAACAACTCTACCAAGGTACATGACAGATATTTTGAGTTTTGCAATGATGAAATCGTGGCTTCAATTTTTTCCTGAATACTAAGATCTTTTGAAGAGTTTTAGTATGAGAAAAACTTGTAGCAAGGAATCTTATTTTGTTGATAATACCGAGAAGTTTGTCAGAATATTCTCGATTCTTTCTTATTCTTTCATCTTTTGCATCTCAAATTCTTGAATCAAATTCAACACTTGCATCTCTTTGATCCTTCCGTTTCTTTCATGTTCTTGCTTCAAGAAATCCTAAAATTTCCTCGGTTGTTTTTAGTGTCATTATTCTGGTAAAAACAGAGGTTGAGACCATAGTTTGTCAATTGTGCGTAGCAAGGGTATTTGAAAGTAAAGCGCTACAAGTACATAAATATATAATATATAGCATATAGTTACATCAATTCAACTGTTCATGCTTAAATAAAAAACATATAAATTCAAAGCATATAAAACCTCAATCCTAAAACTAGAAAAACATAATCTAAAATTCATCATGATCTAGACCATCTTCTTCATTTGAAATTATATAACGCTCGGCATCGTTCTCTTCTTCACTTTATTTATCAAAGTCGAATTCATCCTCTTCATTTGCAAGATTAAGTGTAATAGATGTTCATATTGGCCTTTTCCCTCTAGACTTAGATGTGGCCGCCTTCGAGCTTCCTGTAAATGTAGATGTGGTCCTCTTTGAGGCCCACGTAGATGTAGAGGTTACCTTCGAGGCCTTTTTGGATTTCCTCAATGTATAAGGAGCTTCATCTACTCCAACAACATCTCAAGTCAAATCATCGCCATCATAAACAAAGTCAGGCTGTTCATCCTTCAGTCTCCCTACCAACCATTCATTGCCATCCTCGACTTCACTCAATATGATATGATCGATTGTATCACGACTATCGTATCTATGTCTCATAGCTCTGTTGTACTTAATGAACTCCAAATCATTCAGGTGTTTTTGCTCCAATCTATTTTTTTTTTTGGGAATGAAGCTGCATTTATTTATATATGTTTATCAAGGCACGAGGCACGGAAACGAATTCTTAAAACTTCACAGTAATAGTAAATAAAAATTGTAATATTATAAAGGCTTACGTGTTCAAACACACTCCAATTGTGCTCACAACCAGAAGAGCTACAAGTGAGACTGAGTATCTTCTGGGCAATTCTTTGCAACTTTGGTGTCGAATCTCCATATGAGTTTCATCATGCAGCTAGTTAATAACAATAGTTATATTAATATTTCTCATTGAATTTATTTTGAAAAAATAGGAAAAACTTGTCCTTGAAACATATTTCCATACCCAGTTATACAACATTTCTCATTTCGATTGCAACTTCCTTCCCAAAAAGTCCTTCGGCTTGTTTGTATTTTAACAACTCAGTATGTATTTTTCTCTTGTCTCAGGATCATTAGTCAACCTACTGATTGCATTGTACAACTCCGTAACTACTTCATCATCTTGTTCGATCTTAGAATTTGAATAAAGAACTCAAGGTTCAAGAAATAACCCGCTGCATGCAATTCTCGATGGAGCTGCAACTGCCATCTGTTGTCAGTTATATTAAAAACATCTTTGTACCTATCTTCTTCTCACCAGTGTGAGAGTAGCTAGATGCATCGACTGATTCAATTAACATGCTGTCTTTTGGGGTATTCACAAAGAAATTGATAAGTGATTTCCTCTTTCTATCTCTCCACCCATCAGCCATTAAAGTATAACCATTCTTCTTAATCTCCTCTTCATTTTGTTTCAAAATCAGCTTTGAATGGTTGATCTCCTCTTCTAAAAAAGGTTCTCTCACCTCATGGTAACTAGGTGGTTTCATCCCTGGACCATATTGTCCAATTGCTTCGATCATTGGCTTGAAGTTGTCATGTTTGACCGCATTGAATGTGATCCCTGCATCATTCATCCACCAAGGTTTTGTATTTTTAAATCCTCCAACAAGATGTTGTTTGAGCCTTGTTATCCCGCCTTGTATCTTTTTGGCAAAAGTTGCATAATATTCCATTAGCAATCTTGTTTGGATTGATCATCATCCCATAGTTACATCCAATATCTTTTTTCGTATATCGTCTTGTAAGTTTTCCATCTTTTGAACTCTGAAAAGTAAAGGGGAAAAAACTTCTCATTGTAAGCATTGAAATATCTTAAAATTAAGAAAAATAAAATCTGAAATTAAGAAAAGTTTAACATCTGAAAACTAAGAAAAGTAAAGTCTGTAAATTATTGAAAAACCTTTAATATAACAATTAAAATCTGAAATTTATTGTAAATGCAGAAAAATAAAATTATTGTAAAATCTGAAAATTATTTTAAGTT